>NC_060269.1:18636698-18953646 GCF_021613505.1 Equus quagga
TGGGCCGCTGAAGTGGAGCGCGGGAACTTAACCACTATGCCACTGGGTCGGCCCCGTGAATTTTTTTTTAAATACAATAATAACAATTACTGTTTACTGTTTACTGAGTATGTGCAATGTGCTAGACCTTTAAAAGTAAATCACACACATTCGCTTATTTTACTCTGAAAACAAATCTAAGACACAGGTAATTTTAGTATCCCATTTTAAAGATGAGAAAACTGCAATATACAGATATATATGTATGTAAATATATATATATTTTGAAATATATATAAACTTGGCATCAGATGAATGAAAAGCTTCTTAAAAACAAGAAATCAAGGCATAGCCTGAGATAAAACCAGGCTGAGTTATTAATTCTAAAAGTTGCAAAGTAAATGTTAATAACACTGCTGAAAAGAGAATGCCACCTCCCCTCCAAAACAAACAATCAAACAAAGAAAAAAACAGCTTAGGAGGGAAAAAAGGAAATAGAGGAAATAGGAATAACATATTGATATGACTTTGTAACACTGTTTTTCAGTTTCGGATCACGCTCCTACATGTGGATGAGCTGAGGTTCCACCTATATTCACAGTGGGACAGAATTAAGAAATCCTCTCTAGGTATCATATTTCTTAGGAGTATATGTGTGTGGGGAGGGGTAGATGTAGGACTAGATATTTCAAAAGAGAATTTCTAAATATATGATAGGCTTGAAAACCCATGGTAATTCACGTATTTTATTTGACATGATCTTGGGAACCAGTAAATTCATAAAACACACAATACCAGAATTATGTATTAAGGGTTTCTTAGAAGTTATTTAAAAGATAATCTTGTCACCTCTTCCACATCCCCATTCTCACACATGCTTAATTTTCCAACAAAGTAAATAAAGCAAACGGAGCTTGGGAGAATTGTCTAAGATCACACAAATGACAAGCTGCACACATCCACACTGGCATTCACACTCCTGCCTGTCCTTCCAGTTCCTTAGCACCTCAGAACTCCAAACAGCCAGAGACAACTTCTGTTCACTGGGGAGTGTTTTTCAGGCCTTGGAATCAACTCAGGTCTGAACAGTCTTCAAAGCAATCACCAGTCAGCAGATTCCCCAGCAACCCGAAAAGCACCTGGGAGATCCAGATTGTCACAGAATCATCTAAGTAGTTTGGAAATGTGTTTTAATGAGGTGCTTGTCCTTTGGAAAAAAGGCTGGACTCTAATTAAAGGTGAAGCCAAGATTTTTTTTGCAGTTTCATTTAAAGATGATTTGGGGAGGTCTTTTCAGTTTTAAAAGCTGCATGACTCCATCTTTGGACAAACTTTAGGCAGAATTTGCAATATTACCAATATATATCCAAACAAATATTAAGGGAATTTATACTTTACTTTGTGAGGAGAGTGTTTTCAAATGGTGTTGAGAGAAACATGTGGATTTCAAATTTATCAGATTACTGGAATTTGGAGTTTTAAAAATTTCAAACCACTGAGTTGTTATAATGGCTAACAAGTGATAGGTGAAGAGGTCATTTTAGAATGTCTCCTCCATTGCAGTGGAAGCTTGAACTGTACAAATGTACAAAAATATTTATTTGAATCTCTTGCTCTGCTTCTAAATTTACCCCAGAAATGGATTTCAGAAAGTTTTATTATGCCAGAGGTAAAGGCGATTTTAAGATAAGAGTTCAAAAGTTTCAAGCTCATTTCTAACTTTAGAAGCTGTTATGATATACTGTTAGTAAAATTTTTTCTCTGAAAAAAGCAGTCTTGCTTTCCTACTGTTGTTAACTTTAGTAATTATTGAAATGTATCACATTGTAGCAAATGTGTGTCTTTAATTATATCTCCCTTTTATTGTGACATACATTTTCAATTTTATTAGTGAGAAAAAAGAATAAAGAGTTAAGAAAAAGTTCAGGAGAGTATGTAATTATCATGCAGGTAATTTTCCTAAATTAATGTCAATCCCATACCAGTTCTGTGATTCTTAACTCCATAAAGGAACAAGGCCAATTTTGAGACTTCTTTAGGTACCACTACTAAACTATACAATGTAAGAGGACAGAGTCCCTTGGTAAAGATCTTATGAAGTGACAATCAGAGTCTCTCAATAATTCCTTACAGTTGTAGCACACATGTTGCTGGTTGAATATTGACCGAGCACCAAGCAGCAGACACCGTACTACCACTGGAGATCTACAAGTTTCTAAGGCTTGATCCTCTCATGAAGGAGTTTAAAGCCTAGTGGGGGACAGATAGGCTTACACATAAATAATTACAATATTTTATTAAATTATTTATCATAATCCTAGGAGGTCACAAGATATTTGTAAATTACAATAAGGGAGATCAGGGAAAGCCTCTTAAAATCAATATGTTAGCCGGAAAACGAGTAAGATTCTCCAGGAAGAAAAGTGGGTTTATGAACAGGCAGAATAGAAAAAGCCAGACACAGTAAAGTAGGTAATTTCTCGTGTTTTTTTTAATTCAATATATATGCGGGAGCATGGTATGGCAGCAGATTAAATTCTAACGTGGTGGGGGACAAGTCATACTAATAAATGTATAATTTATTCTCTGAGTGGTGGAAAGACATTTAAAGATGACAGGACAAAATCAGATTTGCCTCTACAGAAAGATCAGCATTGGAATGAGAAAGTCACCTTTGATGTTTTGTGAAAATCTGGGGAAAGAGAACCAATGTAAAGGCCGTTGAGATGAAAAGGGTGAAATTTGAGCTTGACTTACTAAGTTTGGCTTCACAAGTTTGAGTTCAACACAGTGTGGTACTTGTGTGAAAGAGTTTTAATTTTTTTCAATAACTCTACCAAATTTTTGTCAAATGCCCTATCTTCCTGAGTAGCAAGAACAATTAAGTTGGGGCCGGCATGGTGGCACAGTGGTTAAGTGCACACGTTCCGCTTTGGCAGCCCGGGGTTCACTGGTTCGGACCCCGGGTGCGGACATGGCACTGCTTGGCAAGCCATGCTGTGGTAGGCATCCAATGTATAAAGTGGACGAAGATGGGCACAGATGTTAGCTCAGGGCCAGTCTTCCTCAGCAAAAAGAAGAGGATTGGCAGCAGCTAGCTCAGGGCTAATCCTCCTCCTCAAAAAAGAAAACAAAACATTAAGCTTACCAGTGACAACTCGGTCTACTCCAATAACTTTCCAGTAAGTTCTAGCTTAACACTTAGTTAAAGACAATTCAAAGCATCCTCTCAAAGAGCCCATGTCGAATTTCCTGCAAATACAATGAGTTGTTACCTGTAGAAAGACCTGAGGATGGGGAATAATTCTTGGTACCTTGAAGGTTGGCTTTCTCAGTCATAGTAGAGTACAATGCTATTCTTTGATGTGACCCATTAGAAAGCAATTGAATGCATGCTGATGACTGTAGATATTAAAGTTTACAGATATGTAATAAAAATATATACATTTAAAATGATAAATCTAAAAAATTAAAAATTATAAAGGAAAAAAGATAAAATTTTAAAGAGAACAAGCTGATTTCTATATAAAAAGTAAAATTAACTAGAAATAAACAAATGATGTCACCAAATATTTAGTTAAGTTTTAATCAGGAAAGTAGAGTGAATATGACTAATGGTAAATAGAAATTTATTATAGGAAGAATATCTTACACAAATGTGGAAGGAACTCAGAAAGCGAGAGTCTGGAAGTTGATATACAATGAAAGAAAGAATTACTGATCCATCTGCCTGAAGTACTAGCACAGATGGAAAAGCAGATGTTTGCAGGGAAATGCAACTCACTAAGTATATCCAGGCACTAGATTGGAGATGCAAAATGGGGGATCATAGAGCAGCTTATGGTAAACTCCTGCCTTGGGGAGTCCACAGTCAAGCATCTGGTGGTGGGCCTTTAGCCAGTGTTAGCAGGGCCAGCATTTGAGAAAACAAACTGGGAAATGAGTAGAAGACAAACTGGGACCCACTGACAACCTATGTGTCTGAAACTTATCTGACCACACAACCTTCTGAGAATAATGACTTTACTTCCACCTTCCAATGTTCATGCATCTTTCTCTTTTGGCCAACTCTAATCTGTACCACAAAATCTAGCTATGCCAACTTGGCATTTTTATAATCATCTTTTAACTATATATAATCTCCAAAAAAGAGATCATCAAAATCATGCTTCTGTCCACCTTCATGCAATTCTCTGTCTTACAGACAAGAATATGCTAACACTGAGGCAAAAGAGACTACACAGAGTCTCCCTTTGTCTTTGAGTAAGGCCATTCTTCTTCTAGTTGAGTCACACTCTTCCTCTGATGCTCTATAACTCAAATATTGACAAATAAGTTTCACTGCTCCGCACATACTTTATGTAGACAGTGGAGGAATGAGAGATGAGAAAAAAGGGAAAACAGTTGGGTAATACACACCCACGTGCATGCATTCATATCAAAGTAAAGAATAAATATGGCTACTAAGGTTTTTTTCCTGCAACTGGTCATGTGGTCACAGCTGCTATTTAAACATTCTTCTTCCCTTTGCCTTCAGCAAGTAGCTCATCTGTTCATGGCTCATTGCTTATACATTTATCCAAGCCTTCATTCCTTGAGAGTCTGTCCCAGTAACAGTCTCGTCTGTATCTAGTTGTTTTATTTTCCTATTGAAATTTATCACATGATACAGATGCACTAGGAGGTCCCCCAGAGGGTCCTTTGCCTTACAGATATACTCCTCCCTGTCATCAAGAATGAAATTGAATATATTAACAACCCATTTTACCCTTGATAATCAGGACAATCTCTTCCAGAAAGTAACTTCTTTTTGGTCTATTGGTTCAGTGGTACAATAAACCCAAAGTTTCCAGGTAGCAGTTTCAGCTTCTAATTTAGTGGAACTGTTGCTTTGTCCTTTTGTGAATGCAGTCCTCCTTTGAAAACTAAGGCCTTTAAACTAGCAGAGCCCAAAGGTACACACTCAGAAAGAAAAAAGATTTTTTATAGAGAATCTTCAGAGGTGTGAGGGAAGCACTCCGTTTGCCACATCATGATCCCTAAATCCAGGAATCTGGTTTTGAAAAAAGAGTGCCATATATTGGTTGCTCAATCAGAGTATATACCGTATTTTTAAGGACATTATCCCAACCAAGCAAAGTACTACTTTTCATGAATCATGAGTCATACATGAATCTTCAAAAGGTC
Organism: Equus quagga; assembly: GCF_021613505.1. NCBI lineage: Eukaryota > Metazoa > Chordata > Mammalia > Perissodactyla > Equidae > Equus > Equus quagga. The sequence goes on from NC_060269.1 coordinate 18,641,865, forward strand.
ATTAAGCTATTCTATCAGACCAGCTGCTTCGGATGATGAGGAACAGAAACCACTGAATCATAACAACAGGAGTCCATTTCTAAAACTCATTTGCTTTAAAATAAGTTCCCTGGTCAGAAGCAATGCTCTGTGGATCACCACGATGATTAAGAAGACATTCTATAAGTCCATGATTGGCAATTTTGGCAAAACTATTGTGAAAAGTAAAGGTATATCCATATCCCCAGTAGTTGTCTATTTCAGTGAGAACAAAGCCCTTTTATCAGAAGTGTTCCAATGTAATCAACCTGCTATATCATGGGATCAGTGCTGGTCAATCTTGTTGACAAATGGGCACTCAGCAATGTCTAGTATTTTTTGGTCTTGTTGGGTAAAACTCCACATTTCTGAGCCCTTGTAATAAGCTTGAGTAATAGGCTTGCTTAATAAGACTATTAAGCGAGAACAACGGTGGCTGAGGCAAGAGGCCAACTGACATCCGGGGAATAGGTCATCTTAGTTACCAGATTAGTAAGATTCTTCTCAGCTGAGTTTGCTTTCTGGTGAGTTGTTTAATGGAATAAAAGTACCTTTACATTCTTTGTCCATTTGCAGAAGACTATCCACAGTCACCCTCCTCAGACTACCTTGTCACCAATTTTCCAGTGGTGTTCTTTGTTTGTCTCTAACCATCCAGCCAAATCGTTATCTTCTGCCAATAAATCACTGAAACTCTGTATCTCTTTCTGGATAAAATAAATAACATGCATTGCTCAAAGTTCTGCCATTTTGAGAATTTTCCTTCACCATTTCTTTCAGGGCCACCCTTGAAGCAATAGTTCTAGATTTATCGAGTTTGGGGTGGAGCCGGCAGAATCGTGCAGAACAATCACTAAACTGAAGCTGACATTTTGTTTTTCTTTCTCAGTCAACTAATCCTGGGGAACTTGCCTTGAAGCTATAGCTCTGCACTGAGAGAGAGGAGAGGGTGAAGCAGGAGGAGAGGTGGTGAGGAATATGGCAGGGAACACACTCGCTCACACAACTTCTTTATGGCCTCACGTCCTGCTCAAACCCAATCTCATAGATGACCCCCAGGCATACCCAACTGTATGTCTCTGTGGGTCAAACTACATGCTTTTCGTGATACATCTCTCAGGTCTCATAGGAACTTGGTGGCCAGTGTTTAAGTATTCAGTTTCTACTAAAGCCCAGTAGTAAGAGAGATGTTTGTGAGGTTACTTCTTGTTGTTGTTTGTTTGTTTTTACTGAGATCAGACAAAGACAAGTACCACATAGGCGTTTTTTTTTTTTTTTGTATTTTTGTTTTCTCAAAAGGAGAATAGTATCTACAGAGGATGGCGTTATCTCCGCTATAAAACCTAAGGGTCTGTGTTGTGATTGACATATAGGTACCAGCCAAAGTCTCCCTACAGCATCTCTATCAGTTGTTGATAGCTCAAGCACAATTGTCTCTCCTGAAAAATACATGAACAGAGACTCATTGATTGGACATTGGAGTCCCAGAAAAAGAGGAGAGAGTAATGGAGCAGAAAAAAATATTTGAATAAATAAGGACTGAAAAATTCCCAAATTTGGAGAAAGACATAAACTTACATATTCAAGATGCTCAATGACCACCAAATAGAATACATTTTTTCAAAAGAAAAAATATATCAAGGCACATTATAGAGACCCAGAAAAAAAATCATTACATCTTTAAATATGTAAGAATGACAATACACATGGCCAAAGACTGAAGTATTGTGGTCTGAAGTTTCAAAAATTAAACCCTTCCAGTTGACAAGCTCCCTTCAAGTATACGGAATTCCTATTCCGTTGTTCAATGCCTTTCTCTTAAAGAAGAATGAATGTATAAGAATTATAAATATTTGAGGAAAGTCAATGTCTTACGTTGGCTTCCCTAGAAAAAAAATATGAGACAGCTTACACACAACTGATTTTTAGGGAGTAATAGGAAAGCCCATAAATGAATGAGGAAAACAGGATAGAGAAGGGTAAAGTGCTAAGTAAATATAATGTCTCAGGAAAGTTTAGCTTTGGAAGGATAACATGGGGACTATGAAAAATAAAATGACATTGCAGAATTGTCTTCGCCTTAATGAAAGGGGCCCTTTTAAGCCCTGTGTCAGTCAGTCATTATCTGTCGTCTGCCCAGAGAAGAAATGTAACTTCCCAGGCAATGTGGCTGAGGGCAATTCTCCCCAAGAGAAGGCAACTATAGGCTGTGAACTATTAGCCAACACAATTATCAAGTAGAGAATGGTAAAATTAGCCTGGTAAAGAGGGACTGGTTAGGGTGCAAATAGCATTTACTATAGACAATAACATGAAAGAAAAAATATCAAGACAAAAAATTTTAAATCTAATGCTGATTTGATAAGAGATAATTGAGGAAAAAAGAGAATGTGGAAAAGTCCAATTATTTATCTTTAAAAAGATTAGAGAAGATTTTCAAACAGTTAAACAAAAGTGGAATTATATTTTAAAGAAAAAAGATTACTTACCAATACTCATTATAAACTCAGGGTGGTGGAGGAAAGAGGAGAAGGTAAATAAATAAAACAAAAATAACTGAATTCACTAAGAATTCACCAAAAGTAAACAGGTATTAAAGGAAATACAACAATTCAAAAAAGTGTTGAACAATAGGTGAGGTTGACATCTAACCTCGTTTTTCCTTAAGGACATTATCCAGTTTACACTGGACACTAGACAAGGCTCAATCATAAAATGGCAGCCTCAAAGGACTGAGTCAAAAGTCAGAGTTCTGAACTGTCTGGAAGGTTCGAGGGAGTCACATTGGGTAGAACCTCAAAATACTCATGCAAATTTCACTCAAATGCTTGGGTGATTTCCAAAATGCTTGTGCATAAGACAAAGATCCAAGGAACTTCATAGAAAGCAATATTTGGCAGGTTAATTAAGCTGAGCAGATAATCTTTTTATCTTTTGAGGAAGATTAGCCCTGAGATGACTGCTGCCAATCCCCCTCTTTTTGCTGAGGAAGACTGGCCCTGAGCTCACATCTGTGCCCATCTTCCTCTACTTTATATGTGGAAGGCCTACCACAGCATGTCGTGCCAAGTGGTGCCATGTTCGCACCCGGGATCCAAACTGGTGAACCCCAGGCTGCAGAAGCGGAACGTGCGCATTTAACCACTGCGCCACTGGGCTGGCCCCTGAGCAGATAATTTAACAACCACCCAGTGCTGGGGAGACATAATTTGGAGTCAGGCTGAGTCAGAGTGGCTTAGTAAGCACATCACATTTTCCACTGAAACTCTAGAAGGGCTATGCCTCAGGAATAAGAACCATATTTTATGGCCAGGAGATATGATCTAGTATTAAGGACATATCTACCCCAAAAAAGTTGAAAACCAAAACTCCACACCATCATAGTGATCCAGTCATTTTATTCCCTGCTGGACCAACACTAAACATTATTTGAAGGAAGACAACAAATTCCAGGGTCTCTGTAATATATCATCTACAATGTCTAGTATATTAAATAAAACCTAGCGTGTATGTCATGTAGCAAAAATGTGTGAATCATAATCGAGAGAAAAACTAGACAATATAAGCAGACCTATAGACCAATTAGTAACTCAGGAATTTAAAATAACTTTGTAAATATGTGACAAAAAATTACAAGAAAGGGAATGCAAAAAAACCATGAAAAATTATTATTTTCTCATTTCCATCTTATATCATAAAATAAAATTCCATGCATATTAATAATGGAAGGCATATTAATAACAGCACCCTCATACCGAGACCACTCTGCTATTTGCTCACTTTGACTTACCCTAAAAACTAAATGGATTAATAAAATAGGTTAAAAAGACACTTGAATGTTTGATCAATAAATAAAACTAAATATCATCCCTACTTACTAGCAATTGCAACAGTAAAAATATTGAAAAAAAACAAGTTTCTCATTAGCTATAGAAAGTAGTTATCTTCTATTTAGAGATAAACTTCATGAGAACTGGGTTGGAACAAATGAAGAAAGTTACAACTTCTAATGGAAAAAATTTAAATAAAATGTTAATAAATAGATATACTATGTTCTTAGCTAGAAATACTAACAGCTATAGAAATATCTGTTCTCACCAAGTTGATTTATAAATTCAACATATTTATTTTTCCTTTTTTATTTTTTTGCTGAGGAAGATCAGCCCTGAGCTAATTTCTGTGCCAATCTTCCTCTATTTTGTATGTGGGTTGCTCCCTCAGCATGGCTGACAAGTGGTGTATTTCCATGCCCAGTATACAAACTGATGAACCCAAAGTGAAGTATGGTGAACTGTAACCACTAGGGCATCAGGCTGGTCCCTAAATTCAATGTATTTCAAATTAAAATGTCAACAGAATTTTAAAGAAATTACATAAAATAATTCTAAAATGTATGAGTAGATGTAAGCAGGCAAGACTATTAAATTTCATTCTGAAGATGAATAAAATTGTTATGTGGGAGAAAAAGACATAGGAGTGATGAAGTAAGACCTACCTCATATTATGATCTACTTTAGTATTTAAAACCAAATCATACCATGTCGATAGAGAAATAAAGATCAATGAAGAACAGTTGTGAGCTTCTGAACAGGCACAACTTTTTGATGAATCTCTGCCAAGTCATAAGTAAATTATGGAAAAAGAACAAAGAATAAGTAAATTGTAAAAATAACCAAAATTAATAAATCCCATTGGAAAATCCTGATAGCGATGTGATGGGGAAAACATACTTATTAGACTATAAAGACTTGCAAGGAGGGGATGAATTAAAAAAAGTTAAAAACTCAAATGATAGAACAAAGAAAAGAAGGTATAGCATTTCTCACCTTGCTGAAGAAACAAAACTTCTCTTGTTTTATGAAGTCAAGTAAAACAATAACAATAATTGAAGAACGTCCAAAGCATATTTTTAAACTTTCTTAAAATGAAAAAAAAGTTAGTCAACCTTGGGAAGATGTAAATGTACAGTATATGTATATATGAGATATATACTTATATATTTATATTATATGTTATATATTATATCAATAAACCACACAGGAAGAAGAAGGTAATAGTAAATATTTTATTGCATGATTTTTCAGACAAATTAAGTATTAAAATAAGAAAAAGATTTTTGAAAGAGCATTCTTGTTTTAGATAATTATTAGACCATTTTTGACTGCCTGAAAACATTTTGAGGGAAAAATAGCTATGGCGAAGTCATCTGTGAGATATACTACTGCGATAATAACGAGCAGATGGCTTGATAACGCTAGCCAAAGTTTAACGCTAGCCAAAGCTAAGTCCAAGTTAAATGCTATATGTGGGCGAATTTTTATATAACAATTAGGTGAGTTACAAGAGGTCAATATTGGAACACAAGAGGAAAAGCATTTCTAAATCAGGAACATGAAATTGAAGAACAGGTACAAGTCCAACAGCAAGTGCCATGCCTCAATATTTCCACAGTCTATTTATAAAGCATAATCTTTGTGAAATGACGAATTTCATAAAACGCTGAGTAGCACACAGTATATCTCCAATTGTAAAAAGAACATACACTGTATAAACAGTTCTTTATTAGGGTACCTGTTAAGGACTTTTAATTCTACATCTTTTTAATGTAGATGAATTAACATTACTGTGGGAATTTTAACTTGGAATTTCCGGACTCTTGCATGCTTAATTTCTCAATGTTAATGTTCCAATACCAGATCTGAATGACTACACATCATGAATAGTCTGTCTGCTGAAGATGTTTCTAGAATGTAACATTTAACCTTTAAAAAAATATTTGAGAAGGAAGAGGCAAAAAAGCAGAAACAATGAGAATCTGTTCTGTCCATTAGCAGCAGATCTCTTTATTAATAGCTGGATGAGAATGTGAACAGGAATAAACACCCACAGTAGTGACAGAAGGCAGAGAAATGACAGAAAATTAATGATTGTATTGTAAAATGTGTGAAAAAAAACCCTCAGATTGTGGGAGAAATGCCCAAATGATCCAGCTTAATAATCAATATCTGAGATAAAAAATACAGAACATGATATTAATAAGCTTTCACTGACAAACAAAACAAGGCAAAAGTGCCTTTTGAGATAAAATCTATGCACACAAAGATAGCTGCCAGAATGAGGTATGATGCTAATCATTGGTACCCAAGGAAACTTCTGGGCTATTAGTGAGCCTACCTCATGAAGGATTTGGCATAAGCAACAACAGGTGGAGGTGCTTTCATGCGTACCTAAATGCTGCTTGTTTTCTGCTTGATTGTTTAAACCAGGAAAGTGGTAGAAAGAACTGTATCATTATGGTTTGTCATGTTTATAAGAGAACTTCAGGTTTGGAGACTGTGGTGACTAATTTGAAACATTATATTTCATTACCTGATTCACCCTAATCAGGCCCTTGGAGGAATCCTAGAACAGATGTACATGAGAATGACACCATTTTTAGAGTTTGATGATAACCAGTGGGGCTCCCTGACTCTCACTTGGCCAACTCCTTGAATTATTGGACACCATTCTGCCTTCCCTCCAGTCTTGTATGCTCAATATGCACACATAATTTCTATTTCTCTTTCAATCATTATTCAAGCGTTGGGGAAAAGTTGAATATGCATCTCAAAGTAAGGAACTTGTGTGTTAGTATTCAGTATCCCAAAGTTGTTGATGTGATAGGAAAATACTATCTTAAAAAATACTCATAATTTAAAAATTTTTAAAGACCTTTTTTTTCACTTTTCCTCCAGCTTGTTTCCTGACTTTAATATGAGCAGAATTTGTATTGAATTTTTAGTGAAAAACAAAAAATTATGTCTTTGGGTGTGAGTTGCATTCCAGTGAATTAAAATACACTTTTAAATGCTGAAAAACTTTTGACAGTAAGTTCGAATGACAAACTTTAGAATCTATTTGTTCAAGTGGAACAGATGAGTGTTGAGTTTTATCACCAAACCTGCCCTAATCACCAAAAGAGAAGTGTCTTGATTAAAAAATGTATTGTTTTAGGCATCACCATTATATAAATGCTTATTGAAGAGCCAGTGGGCTCACAAAATATAAACAGAAATACAAGCTGACATCCTTTGCCACTATAAACCTAAATCATCGAGGGAAAAACTATAGAATGCATTAAAACAGATTGGTAATTGAATGCTTATTTATTCTTTCTAAACAAAATAGTGAAGTAGGCAATGAATGCTTGTTGTGTCCCTGCCCTACTCTTTTTGGATGTCACCTCTCCCTTTGGATATGACAGACTCCTCATTGCTTAGCAACTTGCTCTTTCCCTCAGATGCCAAGCTTTCCCTGTTTGCCTCTGTGGAACTGCAGAACATGCTTTTGGACTTTGCATTGCTCTCTTCTCATCCAATTATATTCAAATACTCAAGTGTTAATCAAATATTCTACTCTTTATTGCAATTACTGAGAAAGATATGTAAATTGGAAAAGAAAATCACAATCATTGCTCCCAGAAATTCGAATCCAGTATAAGAGAAAATATGTGTAAGCAAATAACTATAACAAATTAGAAAATGAGATCAAAGACATTGCTGGAAACTGGAGGAAAAGGAGGTACAGACAAACCAGAGATAAAGAAAGACGTGCTAAAAGCAGAAAAAGCAAAATAAAAATATGGAGGCAAAAAGATTCAAGATACACGGAGAATAACAATTATGTTGCTCTTGAATGGTGGTTGAGGGAAAATAGTCAAAGTGTGTCTGGTAGAGCACTCTGGTTCAAATCATGAAAGGCTCTGAATATTATGGTGAGGACTGTAGGCTTCCTCAATGGGCAAAGATAGGCAAAGATTTTTGAGCAAGGGATAGACATGATTAAACTTGTGATTTAACCAGTGGTAATTAACTTGAGCAAATAAACACAAAATAAATGCTTTTAAAATATTTTATGACAATTGGTGAGAGCTAAAATGAAGGTGTGAACTAAGTTAGTAGTAGTAGAAAAGGTATGTACAAGATGAATGTGAGGAAAACTCAAAAGGTGAATCCAAAGATAGAAACACAGAAGAGTTTAACTGAGCCTCATAGTGTCCCACTAACTCCCTGCGTGACTTACAGTCAAGCCTAGGAGGGAAGGGCTATGTTTTGTTAGGCTGATTCCACATTGCCTAGCAGCGCGGCTGGAACATGGTAGGGGATTAATAAAAACCTGTGGAATGAAGTAATCTAAACTATCTTGATATCAACAAAGATTTTATACTAAAATAATACCTAGGTCTCCTTCAGACTCAGAATTGTATTAACTTTTATCTGATTTTCTAATTCTCAGTCAAATGATTTAAATAAATTAATCACTGTCAAAAAAGTGATATTGAGTGTAAGTACAAGGCCCTATCTTACATCACTCACAAAAATGAACATGAAAACGATTAAAGACTTAAAGATCTGAAACCACAAAACTCCTAGAAGAAAACATAAGGAGAAAGCTCCTCGACATTGGTTTTGGCAGTGATTTCCTGGACATGACAACAAAAGCACAAACAACAGTAGCAAAAATAAATAAGTGGGACTTCATCAAACTAAAAAGCTTCTGCACAGCAAAAGAAACAATCAACAAAATGAAAAGGCAACCTAAGGGATGGGAGAAAATATTCGCAAACCATATATCTGATAAGAGGTTAACATCCAAAATATATAAAGAACTCATACAACGCAATAGCAAAAAAAAAAAAAAAACAAACCAAAAAAACAGAAAAAACTCTGATTAAAAGTGGGTAAAGGACCTGAATAGACAGTTTTCCAAAGAAGACACACAAATGAGCAACAGGTATGTGAAAGGGTGCTCAATGTAACTAATCATCAGGGAAATGCAAATCAAAACCACAATGAGAATGAGATATCACCACACATCTGTTAGAATGGCTATCTTCAAAAAGACAAGAGATACATGTTGCTGAGGGTGTGAAGAAAAAGAAATCCTTGTTTACTGTTGGTGGGAATGTAAATTGGCATAGCCACTATGGAAAACAGTATGGAGGTTCTTCAAAAAATTAAAAATAGAACCACCATATGATACAGGAATCCCACTTCTGGGTATATACCCAAGGGAATTGAAATCAGGATCTCATAGACATATCCACATCCCCACATTCATTGCAGCATTATTCACCATAGCCAAGATATGAAAACAACCTAGGTATCAGTCAATGGATAAATGGATAAAGAAAATGTGGTGTATATATACAATGAAATATTATACAGCCATGAGAAAGAAGGAAATCTTGCCATTTGCAACCACTTGGATGAACCTTGAGGGCATTTGCTAAGAGAAATAAGCCAGACAGAGAAACACAAATAGTGTATGATATCACTTATATGTGGAAACTAAAAAAGTGAACTCAGAGAAACAGAGTAGATTGGTGGTTACCAGGGGCTGGGGATTGGGGGAAATGTGAAGATATTGGTCAAAGAAAACAAACTGCTGGTTATAAGATTAACAAGTTCTGAGGATCTAATGTACAGCATGGAGATTATAGCTAATAATATTATATCATGTAATTGAAAGTTGCTCAGACAGTAAATCTTATCACAACATAAAGAAATGGTAATTATGTGATGGGATGAGGTGTTAGCTAATGCCGTGGTGGTCATCATTTTGCAACATATAAAGGAATTAAATCAACACATTGTATCCCTTAAACTTATGACAACGTTACACGACAATTAGCTCTCAATGAAGCTGGGGCAAAATATATCCAGCTAGCAATATTAAAATATTTTTAGCTTCTTTTTTTCCTGTTTTTTACAGTCAATTTTCCTACAATTTTTTTAGTAAGACATTAAGAGTAAAACCCACTTTGGTTCAAAAAGAATCTCTTTTACTCGATGTTTTATTCTTTGGTAAGTCAACATAAAAAAATCATAGCATATCTTTCAATCTGGTAGTCTTGATATCAAAAACTGATAGAAATAACGGTTACTCAAGGGTACCTTTATGGAGTTTGCGTTATTTGAGTCCATCAGAACACAAGAGAGTAGGTCATAAAACCTCGATAGAAGTACCCCTTCCCAAAGCTATTATCTCCATTTAGTTGGAGCCGTGATTTCAGGGTCTGTTCCTCTCCACCTCCATCCATCTAAGCAAATGTGCATTCATCATGCATCAGGCATGATAGGTGCTGAGGAGATAGTGTTAAATAAAGCAACACCAGGGATAAATAAAGAAGACAAGGCCTTCAAAGGATTTAGAGTTCAGGTCAATGTAGTTGCCTCAAAGATTTTCCAAGTAACTTTGAACCATAGAAACATACAGATGTCCACAGTCAACATGATTTCAGAATTTCTCACAGCTAGTTTTATTAAAACAGAAGCACAGTCTCTGAGCATACTCCACCCTAAATAGACTACCTGACTCCACACTGCTAAAATAGTATTCCAAAATAGTAGTCCAAGAATTTCTGCCACCTTCTGGAACTACAGAGATTAAAGCAACATTTTAAAAGGATAATAAATTTGAGCAAATAAAAAAAGAGCAAACAAAGGAGAATGATCTGAAATTCTTTTAGCATAATTACAGAACTGGAGTGACATTCATTCCCTTCTGTAGAATTAAGCATGAAATTATATAGTACAGGAGATAACTAGAATACTAGTAGATTCAAAGTTTCTAGTTTGATCCAAGCTGTTCTAAATTGGCAAAAGAAAAATTTTTTTAAAGATTGGCACCTGAGCTAACAACTGTTGCCAATCTTCTTTTTTTCCCCCTCCGAATTTCCCCAGTACATAGTTGTATATATATTTTTTTTAGTTGTGGATCCTTCTAGTTGTGACATGTGGGATGCCGCCTCAGCATGGCCTAATGAGCAGTGCCACGGCCACACCCAGGATCCAAACCAGCAAAAGCCCTGGCTGCTGAAGAGGAGCACATGAATTTAAACACTCGGCCACAGGGCCAGCCCCAAAAAACAGAAAATTTAAAATTTGTTTAGTTTATAAAATTATTGAATAGTGTTTATAACCATCATTACTAAAAGACATGTAATATATCATATGTGTTTGTATAAGCTATAAGTTATGTTTTATATATATATCCTGATATATATTAGACTATAGATAGATGATAGGCAGGTAGATAGACAGGTAGATCGATCAATCGATCGACTGATAGATAATCTCTTGGTAAAATGTGGACTTTCCAAAAAGAGTGTCAATAAACAATATGAGAAACAACACACATTAAACCTAGTGTGTATTTTCCATAAGTAAATCATGGGGAATTTTGCTCTACTGACAGTCTGCTTTGCAATGTTTCTGGTCTTTCTCAAAAGAAGCCTTCGAAAACCCTACAGCAGTGCTGATATGCAGTGAAGCAACTGCGTGGATTTTTATTTGTTGTTGTTTCCAAGATACAGATTGACGAGTGTCTTGCTTGAGAAGATAGCCAGTATATTTCTAGGTAACTATCTTCAGATGTGCGTGAAGAGCTGTAACTTAGAAGAGGATTCCAAGTGATATGACAACAGAAGAAATCCAGAAATACAAACAGACAAAGCTTATAATAGGTTTTGAAATCCAATGAAAGATAGAATTTGCATCGACTGTAACCACTATCCAGTCATTTTAAATACACATCCTCACAACCTTATCTACAAATGGCAACCTGCACATTTTTTACTATTACCTCATTCTGTAGTTATGTTTCATGTCTGGGTTTACTAAAAGAAATGCCTGAATTTACCTTTGAAGTTAGAAAATGTCCTGGACCCTATAGATTATTTGCTGAAATCTGGCAAAGGCCTGGAATGATTGTATTTTTCCAGCATTATCAGGCATTTAACCACCCCAAGCCCCTCTTATTTTGTGGTCTCTGGTGTAATTTCTGGTATTTCAACATGCACATCACTAGCTACTAGCAATCTGGTTTCCTTTTTTCTTAAAATTTCTCCTACACTTCAGCACTTGGTTTGCTTGCTATCCACAGGCTGACTGAGCTTCACGTGTGAGCTGATAGAGCGGCTTCCCCTCTCGGAAGAAGAACTAAATTCAGGAAGTGAGTTCTGACAAGGGCATGGAGCAAAGCATTTCTGACGGCTTCTACTCCTCTGGTTAGGAAAATCTGTAGGCATGTTTTAAATTGTGTGTGTGTGGAAAAGAATTGTTTTGTTCAATATGTTTACTTGCCATATAAAGGAAATATAATTCCAAAGAAATTAAGTGAATGTTTCAGAAATTTGAAAATATTTGCATTTTGATCTAACATTTCTAACGCCCTCTCTAAAGGAAAAACTTGTTGAACTGAACTTGTTTTAAGCACATTTCAAGTCATAAAACAATTGAAAACTACTAGTTTCATATTAAAGCTATGAAAATAAACCTACATTGATGAAACACTTAACTAACTTTGGACCAAATTTGATGAAAGCTTTCCAAACATTTGTGAAACTTTTTACAATCTTCCTTACATGTGGGATTGGCAGTAAAACCTGATACCAGGGGCAGATTTTCAAATAGATTTCAAAACTAATAAGACCTGTCAGTGTTCCATTTGAATCATTAAGTGCACACAGTCTCTTCCCATATTTACCAATAGCTTCCTCACGCGTTGCGGTTTGTCCATCTCCTCCTGCTGCTAAACGCAATCCCACCCCCAATAGAGCCATCGCCTGCTGTAAAATACTTTGTTTCCTGGAAATGAATTTCAAAGAATCAAAGCAGATTAAGGACTTTTTGCCTTTTGCTCGTATCCCATTTTTGTTGACACAGGATTATTTTTTCTAGATATTGGAATAAAAAGAAGACTGAATTCAGTCAGAAAACCTGTAGACTACAAATAGTAAACAAATTATTTATAAATAATAGGGGACTAACTAATTTTGTGACATGGAAAGAGTCAAATAAGAGTTTTAAGTTTTCGGTATTACATTTCGTAAACAGGAAAAGATCAGCAGAGACTCAGGGATGAAAAATATGTTTCATTTTGAGCAGCAACTTTAATCAATTGGTTGTGGATGTCCGGGGCACTGATCTGAGAAAGATTTTGAGAAAAATGCATCCGGGCTCAGGAGAAGAGTGTCAAGACTCACTCTGCTTGAATGTCATGGGCATGGGTTGTGATACCTGTGGCAAGGGTGCCATGTAGTTACCATCTCTGCCCAAGATAACGTGTAAGATTGTTTCCAGCTCTAATAGGCTATGATTCACTCATTCCTCTCTCCTAAATTATTTCTATCACCCGAAGGAAATAAGTCTATTCTTATTTTCACAGCTGGGGAAATTAATGTCAAAGTGTATTTTGAAAGCTATAAAGTACCCCCTGTACCCCTTCTTAAATGGACTTTTAGTGATAATGTTTATGCTCAAATAGAAGAGTGAACTGGTTATAAAAAATAAAATAACAGAGGAATAAAAGGCTTTGCCAGTACATGTGCTCAGATATTACTTCCAATTTCCACAATAAAAAGTCAGTTTCCTTCACAACAATTTAAACATGGCCCTGCTAACTAAAACTACTCTCAACTTACTACAGAAGATAGCTTTGCCCAAGCAAGGGAAGTGAGATAAGGTTCTGAAAATAACTCATCATAACAACTGCTGCATCTCTTACTTGAGTCTTAATCTTGACTAATTTGTGGATATTTATTAAAGGAAAAGCATTTTGTCAGACTCCTAATAACATGGAGTTCTCAGAACCCACTTTGGAAAAGACTGATATAAAAAGCAACAATTTATTCCATGAAAATAATATTAATCCTAATTCTGATATTAATGTAATAGTAATGGTAACATTAGTAAGAGCTCATATTTGCCATTTACTTTGTGCCACTGTGCTAAAAATTTTGTATGTATGAATTCATTTAATCCTCACAATAACCTTAATATGTTTTCTTATTATCATAATTTTAGATGAAGAATGAGTGAATAATTTGTCTCAGATTATTTAGCTAGTTGAGTTCATGATTCAGACATAGGGATCTGACCCTATGATGTCTTTAATTTGAAAGACAAAGCAAAGTCACAACAAAAGACAGGTATTGTGTTTATGTCTTACAGGATATTTATTAGACTAGCATATCTGTATCTGACAATGTATTTATTAGATTAGCATTAGAATAAAACCCACAAAATTGTAGTACGTGTGGATCTTGGTTTATTCCTTTGTTCAACAAATTTTTTTTAGTGTTTACATGTGCTGAAAACTAAGACAGGTGCTACAAATACACTTACGGGAAAAGATGCAAGATTCCTCATTGCACAGAATCTAGAGTTGTCTACTTCTGGCCATAGATGTGACACTGAGACCTGCGCTATGCAGGTAAGGAACATTATATTCACTATAATATGGTAGAGTATGGTGAAGCAAACCAACATAGCAAATTATACACAGTCATACTTAAACCACACAAAAATTAAGTTTAATGACCTTATATCAGTGGAGAAAAGAATGCACAAAACTCACAGCTTACCTACCTAGCCGGCTAACATTCTCCAATTGCGAGACCTGTCAGGATCTTAGAAAGAAGTGCCTGGGATTCCATTTAACAAAGCATAAACGAGAAGCAACCCAGAGACATCGATGGCAGATGAACAGTCTAGGCTGCTTGCTGACCTCAGTTGATGCCTGAACTCAGGAATGTTCCTCTTGTAAGGCTAAGACTCTTGCATAGTTGCTGAGTTCTTAATTTTTCACTCCATTAAATTCTGTTGTAAATAATAACAATAAAACTATCTTATTGAAATACCTGGTTTATTTGGCTCTCCAAAACCATCTCTAGGTGAAGAGTTTTCCTATCCACATATAACTCAATCATGAATAGCAGTTACTGAGGATAAGAATGTAACGTTTCTGCTCCTGCAGCTTAAGTAGCAAGGTTTGGGGAACATTCAACAGGCATTCCTGTATTGAGGATTTTGCAATCTTAGTTGTAATATTGTGGTATTACCAACACTTTACAAATATTTACTTTATCATTGTCACTCATATTGAAGTGGAAACGTCATGCAATTTCCCAAACAACGTAAATCCTCATAGTTTTCATTAATGAATATATTTTTACAGTGTAGGCCCTAAAAATGGCAGTAATACAAACGTGCTTTGTGTCTATCTTTCTCTTCGAAATTGAATTCGAGCTAGAAAAATATATATAGGAGTTATTGGAAACACATGATCTTTTTGATGCCTACTGATTGGACCATCAATTAATTTTATTTTTTAGCTCTTCCATAATCACTCATGACATGTCATTCACTGGCACAGTGTTACTCTGCCATTTTCAGTGACCCACAAGTAACCTTCCCCAAAGAAGCTTAGGAAACTCTATTTTTTCCTTTGGGAAAATTGGAGGTCAGCTGAGAGGTTGCTTTGGTAGAAAGGGTTAAAATTCCACTGGCTAACTCTCCTGAGGGATTACATATCTCAAAACAAAGGAAGCCAAATTGTTCAATTTACCAAAGCATGCAGAAAGACAGAAAAAGCATCTGTCCAGAAACGACCCTACCCTCATGATTATAATCCGCTTTCTCTTTGTTGGCTGGCTCACTGAATGCCTTGCTGTAGCCTTTAACCTGCTGAGGCTAAGGAGCAGCCTTGCTGAAAACCTAGACTGCACAAAGCTCACGCGAAAGCTGCCTGAGACAGAGTATAAATCTTCACTTCAGCCCATCAGGATGACACCATGCCTTCTTCCAAGTCTCAGAATCCCAAGCAGACCTAGGAGATGAGTAGAAATATAAATTGAAGCTCCTTCATGCTTAAGTTCTTGCCTTTATGATTCTTATTCCCATAGATGGATTAAATTTTTACTATTGGGGAAGAAAGTTCTTTCTTAGAAACATACTCATGTAACAAAGTTCAAGTTTCATTTCTCCTCCCTTTGCTTTTCAGGGTCTCTACTTAATATCCACTGCCCTCTCCAAATGTGAATCTAGCAAATTTGTTCACTTGGGTAAGTTTGGGTTCCAGGAACACCAGGGGGCTCTTTGGTCTTGAGTTTACATTTAAGGTCAAAGCTATGGAAAGCCTGTCACACAGCTTCTTCCTGAACATGTTGGCTCATTTATTTCAAGGGTTCCATATTCCCTAGGAAGTTACTCTTTCCAAAGTCAATTTTAAGGTTAAGCAAATATTAGTGCATCTAGCAGTATGTCCCATGTGTTTTTCACTTTGATTTCTTTTGCATGCAAAATCCTAAGACAGTGTCATGAGTTCTTTAGAGAAAAGTTGCTCTGCGCTTCTAACAAGACAATTTTCCTTTTAGATATATTTACCCACGTGCCAAGGTGAATGGATCTTAAAGATGCATTCAGAAAACTGTAATTGATGAGAGCATAATCCTAGATTTGTTGTATTACTGCAAAATACTAATACCAGGACTGGAAAGTCTAAATTTCTGATTTTCTGTTACATACCCATACAAAAAATGTCTCTGTAATTGCTCATAAAAATAGAAGATTAGAGGAAATCTTCTGTCCATCTTTCATTCCATTGGACCTTCTATGGCACTTCATTCCATGACCGCGGGTTTGTCTGACCTCTAACCTGTATTTTGGGCAACTAAATTCAGTTCTTTTCAGTTGACAATGGTAGGTAGCTTAACATAGTTACAAAAAAGAGTTTTATTTACTACAAACTAATAATGCTTTATTTTAAAATATTGCCCTAAAATTATTGCATCTTGAAATTAAAGTTTCTGAAGAGATTAATTGATAGTCTCATTCTTTCGTCCATTTAATTCTCTGAAATGATAATATTCTGAATAATATTTAGTGATTCTAAATCATGAAGAATGTTGCCTACCACAGTGAAGACTTTACTTCTTAAGGTTCACAGCATTTACACAAGATTAAAAATTGATATAGATATATGTACATATAATATATTAATGTACATATGTGTATATAAATATATCCATATGCATGAATATATATATATTATTAAGGCACACATTTCTGCAATTTTACTTTATACTTTAACAAACATGTTTATATAATGAGGTGAATTTATCCTAAATATCATCTTAGTACAAAATTTTTTTTTTTTAAGGAAGATTAGCCCTGAGCTAACATCTGCCACCAATCCTCCTCTTTGTGCTGAGGAAGACTGGCCCTGAGCTAACATCTTTGCCCATCTTCCTCTAGTTTATATGTGGGACGCCTACCACAGCATGGCTTGCCACGTCTGCACCTGGGATCCAAACTGACGAACCCAGGGCCACCGAAGTGGAACATGTGCACTTAACCACCACGCCACATGCCAGCCCCCAAAATATTTTTTATTATATATTTTACACACACAAGACTGTGTTCAAAATTGAAATGCTTTTATTGTTTAAAGTTAGGTGGCCTAGGGTCAGGTCTTCATCCTACTATTTACCAACTTCCCCTTGGCACTCCCAAGCCTCATTTCCTAGTGCCACATTTTGAAATACTTTCACTATTATCTGCTTTAGATTAAAAAGGTACCTGCCCCACTTGTTTGCTGAAGGCCCCAAATTAAATACTACTTGGGAAAAGAATTAGTAACTATCATGCTCAAAATGACCTTACATAATTTAATTAGTTTTATGCAATGTTTAGCAAACATATTTCATACTTAATTTTTAAATTATGCTTACTTATATTTTTCTCATTATTCCTTGCATCACTGTTCCATGACAGCAATTTCTAAGGCATCAAAATATTTATGAAGCAACATTTTTATTTGTATTTTTATAGCCAAAATATTAACTTAACCCTATTTTATACAAAGGAACAAAGTGCAATTATTAATACCAGTAAATAAAATTTATGTGTTTGGAAAATCTTGAAGGAAAATGAAACAAAAATGACAGAAAGAGCCTATTGATCCACTGACTCAAGCAAATTATTTTTACTGAACCATGTGGAAGAGACCGCTTCATGGTCCTCGTGGGCTTTTGCACTGAACAGGCAGTGTGTCTCTTAGATAAATCTATACTTCTAACTATGGGTCTCTTAGTTTCTCCCAAAGTCACACAGCAGAGGACAGGTATGAGGAGTCTGGACGGTAGAATTGCTTACAGAATTCACCTATTAGAAAGGGAATTTGGGGTATAAAATCAAGCTGGACTTCGGTTTGCTATGTGAAGTGATATGAATAAAATTCCTCTGCTACTGGTAGCAGTAAACCAGCAGTCAGCTTTCCTTATATTTTTCTCCGGTATTCCTCAGGCCACTCCATGTTTTCATCATTTCCTCTTGCATTAAGCACAGCTATATCATGCCTGAGCATAAAAATGAAGATCAAACTGATTAATTTGTTTACCTGTCCTCAAGTTTTCTCCCAAATCAATGACTCAATTTAGTTCCATGCACAGTGTCCAATCAAATCACGTCTCTCTGGTTTTACTTCCTTTCTGTTGCATAACACAATATTAAATGTTAGGATTCTTACATGAGTGCAGTATTATTTTGAGACTTTATGAGACACTAAGTGAGGAAATTCAAATTTATGATTCCTTCAGTAAGCAGAAGCTGGCTGCATTCAGACAACTCACATGTACCAGAACAGTTTCTGTCAGAAGAGGCCTCAGAGAATCACATTTTTACACTTTGGAAAATACCAGAAGAAATTCTTGTGCTAAAATGGCAGCTATGATTTTGTTTTAATCATCATCATCAATGAAATACTGTTCGCTCTCTAAAATATTTGGAATGTGATGCTTTCAGATTCAAGGTCAGAGTTGAGGGCTCTTATGATGAAAGGAGCTACTTATTGGTGTTAGGTCATTTCATCCGGGGTGGTGATTAGTGTGCTAACCCGGATCTGTCATTGCCTGAACGAATCTGAAAAACAGAGAACCAACACGAGGGCCTTGCTTATGAAGAATCCATACTCACTTGTGTTCCGGTCATGGATTTATAGCCTCACAAAGTGTCTGCCCTCTAAAGACTTTTGATGAGATATACAGAATAAATGATTTCTCAGATTCCTTCCTTCCTCCTCAAATCAGTTGATTATTTTGAGGGTTTGTATCCTGTATGGAAGCTTATTTCAACACTTCCTGTTTTCCGTGCTGCTTGTTGTACATGGTGCTGACTTGACCTGCTGCATGTCATACTTTCCAAGTTGGCAGCTGAGAAGGGCTAGGTTAGGCTCACCTCAGTGTCTCTATCACGGTGAACGGTGACCTTATCACTCAGTAAGCACATGGAGACGAGATCGTCAGGAACTTGTGAAGGCTTTTCCAAGTTTAGCCCCCCCCCCGCCTCTTGTGCTCACACTCTCCATCTCTGTTTAGTGCTGTGCCCTATCAAAACACATCTTCATGAAAAGATCTGGCTAACTCATCACACTATGATTTATAAAGCTTGCTGTGGTGTCATTCCCAGGTGCATTTGAATTTTAACCCCAGACAAGGAGCCTTAAGTCAAAGGAACGACTCTGTAATTAACTTCAATAAATTATGGTTTCTGTGAGCAGGTGAGAGATGAATTTAAGAAGTTAGGGGATGGGTTTCTTTTTACCCCTGAAACCGTATATTAATAGATGCTTACAACTCTGTGATAATGACCATTTAAGCATCAAATCATTAATACCTTTTTCTATTTCTGTTATGGAAATGCAGAAATCTTTGCCTAGGATCACATAAGAGGTGATGATGGGAATTAAATTTTTTATATAATAGTCAAATCAGAGGGAACAGAAGGACCAACTCCCAAATTTGAATATGTGCCTAAACTCTCTGAGTCTTAAAATTCACCTGCTTCATGATACAAAATCTTAGATGCCTATGCTCTTCGTTCTCCATCTTCCCTCACTAATAAGAAATAGAAAGATGTAAAACTAAAGGTGAATACCTTGACATCCATTCCCAGACAGGCTCCCTGCTGGATCTGTTTTCTGCTTGGATGACTAAGTCGAATAACACAGAGGGGGATCTCTTTTAAATTGGATGTTGTGGAGAGTTACACAGTCTAGATATTAATTTGTTGGTCTTCCAACGTGTCAGTCTCTGAGCTTGCTGAATAAAGAGATCACGGGGGTTTCACAAGCTGAAGACTGCCATGACCCTGTTTATAAAACTTCTGAGTTCATAAACAGTGCTTCTAGGGGTTGAATAGCCTAGAGTTGTAAGAAGCAACAGTGTTGACTATGGCAAAAAGCAATGAAACAGGGCCTCACATCTTAGGAAGAGCCCTGGGAGATCCGATACAAGGCCATTTTGCCTGAACACTTCCATCTCAGAGGTAGAAGCGGGATCTAATGTCCCTAGAAGGAAACTGAGTGGTCTAATTATGAACAGCCCAACATTCTCAGTCTCGGGATGTTGTTCAGTGCAAGGACTTTTGAGTCAATAGTACCTTGTCCCCAAACAAGATATGTTAAAATCAGTCATCATCATTTCCTGGCTCTGTGACGATGAGTTAGCTACGTAACAGCCTAGAAACTCAGCTTTCGGCACTACAAAGTGGTGATAATCATGATTTTCCCTATCTTATAGAGTGGTTGTGAAAATTAAATGAAATAATATTGGGAAACATCCTGACACATTTTAAATGTTCGACGTTATTATTGTTGCTGTTGTTGTCATTTCATAATCCTTATCTCCAAAGGTAATAAACTGGAACATCATCACTTAACAACTCTTCTGAAGGAGAGAGAGATGAAGAAAGAATAAACCATTTTTTTCTGTCATCACAAGGGTAAACATAACATGGTGTCACTGCTTGAAGTTTAAGCTAAGACTGCTCCGAATTTCTTCACATCTGAATGTTGAAACCATACTTGACTTTGGCATGAGGCAATGTCATTTAATATGTTCATATGGTCCTGCATGCCGTTAAGCATGCACTGTGTATTATTTTATGATGTTTGAGTTGGACTCACACTTTCTGGGTGCACGCATTTGTGTTTTTTCAGATTCTTGTGAAAAGCTGGAGGAAGCTGTTTCCAATTTCATGACCGTTTATCACTAATCCAGAATGACTGTAGCATTACCTCCAGACCTACAGACAGGAAGCTCCAAGAATTAGGTCCATCATATATTTGCCCAGAAGCTCTGTTAAACCAGTTTTATGCTTATATAGATGAAGGTGACAGTCTGATGGGAAAGCGGATAAAGTACTATACTGAACTGCAGAATGGGAAAAAACTCAATTTATTTAACGCAACAAAAGATAGAGGAACAATGATGCTAGTGCTTTCAAGTAATTGCTTGTTGCTTGGTCTCTTGAACACTCACTGTTTCTTTAAGTTTCTAATAGTCTCTTTATAATCACCCTCAGCTGTAGGTTTCATTCATGAACAGATTTAATGGAAAGAGAGCCAAACCATGGTTTTCACTTGGGATAGTCCTCTTAATCAGACATAAAGTGCACTTTTCCTGGAAAACCTTCAAACGAGTTTGAAAGTATTGCAGCTGTGAAGTAATTAAGGTGTTTGGAGTTTTCAAGTAATTTGTGTGAATAGCATGACACATGTCAGCGTGTTAAGGAACACAATGCTCAGGAGCAGCTTGTGGCATCCTGAAAGAGTCCTCCTTAAAAACAAATGTGGATGACCTGTGATGGAAACTTGTTTTATTTTAATGATATTTTCTTCATTCAGTCATTCACAAGAATATCTGAAATAGATCTATATAAATGGTGCTTTATTTACAGCAACTCATTTTTTAAAAAATAGTTTACTCCATATTTAAATGTATTCTTCATTAATGTTATTTTACAAAGCAACTTAAATTAAAATTGAAGTTGAAAGAATTTAAATTTATCTTTTAATTCTCAAGGTCTATGATAAGTTGCCTTTAATAATTTAGCTTTCTAAATATAAGAAAGGCTTTTGGACAAAGATATTCATAGCAGTATTATGCGAACTAGCTAATTTGGAAAGAATCAAACAAACCTTTAGAAAATAGTTGAAAAAAATCTATGGGGCATACATTCATTGGAATACTATGTACTTGATAAAAATGTTTATAGGAATTTATTAGGCAGGAAAAATCATTGAAAATACAGTTTACAAATTTCACTCTATAAGAAATTTTTGTATTAAAAATATTAGAAGTAATACTTTCAAATACTATTTTTGTAATGGAACTATAAGCCTGATCAAATAATTTCTCTATTTAAAATGCTTCAATGACATCCAATTTCTTCTTAAACAAATTCCATATCACTATTCTTTCCTCATTCTCTAAACTCTGGTCATCCTGACATTCTTTCAAAGATTCTTTTTTGCGGGCTGGCCCCGTGGCGGAGTGGTTAAGTTCACGCGCTCCGCTGCAGGCGCCCCAGTGTTTCGTTGGTTCGAATCCTGGGCGCAGACATGGCACTGCTCGTCAGACCACGCTGAGGCAGCGTCCCACATGCCACAACTAGAAGGACCCACAACGAAGAATATACAACTATGTACTGGGGGGCTTTGGGGAGAAAAAGGAAAAAAATAAAATCTTAATAAAAAAAAAGATTCCTTTTTGCTTCAACAACTGCATTGCGGGGGCCGGCTCCGCGGCCGAGTCGTTAAGATCGGTGCTCTGCTGCGGCGGCCCAGGGTTCCGATCCTGGGCGCGGACATGGCACCGCTCATCAGGCCACGTTGAGGCGGCGTCCCACATCCCACAACTAGAAGGACCTGCAACTAAGATATACAACTGTGTGCAGGCGGGGTTTGGGGAAATAAAGCAGAAAAAAAATAAATAAAAGATTGGCAACAGTTGTTAGCCCAGGTGCCAATCTTTAAAAAAAAAAAAAGAACTGCATTGTGATGTTCCTTCTGCATGGAATGTGTTCTTCACTCCAGCTGATCCTGACTTCTTTGAATAGTTACCTTCCAAGAACTCTCAAATATTAGTTAATTCTTCGTTGTTCTTGAAGCCTTTTCTAATTCAACTGGGAAATAAAGTTCCGCTAGTAGATAGTCTCAGGCCTCCTTGAAATTCACTTTCATATCTCTTTTGACAATTTTAATTAATTATTTGGGTAATTATTTAATGTCTCTCTCCCACAGTAGAACACAAATCCTTTTAGATCAGAGACCACATGGATTGCTACCACGTAGCAGAGTATCTGAAACACAATTGGTATGCAATAATTTTGTTTATTGTGTCAACCTTCAAAAACAGAACCTCGTTTAAGAGGCAAAGCGTTTATCTGAGATCAAAGAATTGCAATTCGGGGAACACAGCTTCACGTAGAAACCCAAATAGTGTCCCAATTACAGTGGGAAAGCAAAGGGGTTTTGTGAGAAAAAGAAGAGGATAACTAGATGAATTGAAAGAGGAAAGAGAAAAAACTATCTATTGGTGTTAAGATGCTCAGCTACTCTTGGTTATACATTGATCGGCTATTGATTCTACCTTCAGAAAGTCCACAATCTTCGGTCCTTGTGATCAGGATGTCCGTTTTCCTGCTGACTTCTCAAACAATAGTTTGTAAAACAATTGCAGGTCTCGTCCCAGTCCAAAGGTTTGCCCCAGTCTGAGATTTAATGAAAAAGATGAGCAAAGCAGTTCCCCGGAATGGCTGCCCCGGCTCTACTGAAAATGGCTCCACTTAGGTCAATTTTCACAGTTTGAACACAAATTGTACTTCTGGTAATGGTGGAGTGGTTCCTATCAGACAAACCCTCCCACAGAAAACAATGATAAACACTGAGCAAAATACATATTTATACCCATATACACACATATGCGCGTACACACATTCCCCTGGAGACAAACAAAAAGCAGGCAGACACTAGTGAGTAGTAAACACTTTGGCAGAAGAGAATAGCACTTGTTGAGTTTCCCATGTTTATAGCTTTTCTCCTGAGGGAAGTTTCAGTCACCACTGTGAAGGCCAAATCTTTGATAGAAGCCTGATCTCTAACTGGCTTGAGGAATAAGAGGAAAGACTTCTGGGCTCCCATAGCAGCTGCGAAGTGGAGGGGAAAATCCCACACGAGAGCAGCAGAGGGAGAGCCCACATTTCTGGCTGGTCCCTGAACTCTGCGTGCACTGGGGGCAGACTCGAGACAGCCCAGCTAAGGTGAAAGAAGGCAACATACATTTCAGCTGCTGCCCACTGCAGAAGAGCACAATTTGGAATTTAAGTTCAGCCAAGTTAACTGCCTGCTAAAACAAGAAATCAACACTGTTTTGGCCTGGGATTTATATTCACTACAAAAATGTCTCTGAAGAAGCAGCGTTTATGTTGATACACGAGGGATTTGTAGGAGTTAGGAGGAGAGTAAAATAAAAATGTTTCTTCCAGAGAGAAGAAAAGCATGTGTGAATGTCCAGTGCTAGGAAAACTTGGCAGATTTTGAGACACAGCAAACACCAGTGTGGCTGACGCATAATAGGGAGAGGGAGGGAGAGGGAGGGAGGGAGCGAGGGAGGGAAGGTGGGAGAGAGTGGCATGAAATAAGGTTCTCATGTTAAGCAGGGGGCAAATAATTTGGGGTCTTGTATGTCATGTTACTTATTCTTACTTTATTTTAAATGCTTCCAAAGACTTCAAAGGGTTTTAAGCAGTGTAATGGCACGATTAGATTTTGTTTTTAAAAGATTATTCTGGCTGCAATACTGAAAAACCATTGCTGGAGGATAGAGGTAGATAAAGAAAAACCAGAATCTCTTGATATTTTCCAGCTATAATTGGATATTAGGTGGAAGTGAGTAAGGTTGAATAGACTAAAGATTGACACCCAGGTTTCTGGCCTGAACACTAGTCGTGCTGGTTATCAAGATACAGAAAATTGGAGGTGGAGAAAACTTGCGGAAAAGTTTAAGAATTGATTTTTTTAACATATTGATGATGTTACTTGAATATATTGGTCTGAAGGTCATAAGAAGATTATAGCTTAGCGATAGAAATTTGCAAGTCATTGTTGTAGAAATGGTATTTGAAGCCATGAAAGCAGAGGAGAGAGAGTGAGAAAGAGTACAGTGAGACGTGAAGTGGACCCAAGAACAATCTCTGAATAGCTTCAATATTTAAAGTCCGAGTAGAGAAGGAGAAGCCAGCAACAATGGAAACTAAGAATCCGGAGCTTCCAGGGAGGAGGGAAGAACCATTAGTAGAGTGTGGCCTCACAAAAGCTCGGGGGGACAGGGTTCACGAAGGAGGGAGGAGTGAGGGCACAGTAGCTAGTTGAACTCACCTTCCTGCAGATGACAGTTGTAAATTATCGACCATAGTTTTTAAAAATTTGAAGGTACTGGAAAGCAGCCAAATACAGGCATTCGTTGGAGAGGTCCATTCATAAAAGGCAGGAACTGAACCTGTTGACAGTGGGTGATGGACTCCAGGTAGTCTACTAAACTCTGATTACTTTTATACATTTGAAATTTTAAGTAGTATGTATATTGACATGTATTTATATATTCCTTTTAAAGATGGGATTCTCTCGAGGATGTTTAAAAGCTGATTGAATCAATCCCCAGAGCATTAGGGGCTGAAGATGCGGGAGAAACAGTGAATAATGGACGTCCCCAGAACAGTGCGGGTGCTAGCCAATTGGATTTTATCATTACTTAACCTAAGTCTCAATTTATCTCTAAATGGCAATAATACTAGTGCTTACCCACCATCCAAGCCTTTTTCAATATGAAATAAACTAAGTTCCTGACCAGAGGGTTTAACAGATATTTTAATGATGATGAAGGTGATTGACAATGATAGCTCTGAGATAAAACTCAGCAACTAGAAAGAATATATTTCAAAACACACACACACGTGCACACACAAACACATATATATTCACAGAAGATTGCGAGTAACACTGAGGGGATATAAGTAGCAGTGAAATAATCTTAAAGAAGCAGTTATTTGCTCCCTTGAGTTTGCAAAGGATATATAATAAATAAAATAAGGATAGTTTAGTAAATAAAAATATTTTGTGATTTGAATGACATTTAATTTGAACTTCATGTTCATAATACGTAGAAGTTTGAACTCTGGAGACAATTTTCCCAGCTTTAAGTCTTGTCTCTGCCATTTGCTCCTCAGTTTTACCATCTGTGAAATGGGGCTAATAATAGCACCTTTGTAGTGAGAATTAAATGAATAAATAATAATGTGGCATAGACTAGGTAGATGTTGACCAACCCTATTTTTTTTTTCCTGGGTTCTGAAGAAGATTGCATCTCCAGGCTTCCCTCTCAGTTAGGTTGGGGCAACACCACTGTGTTCCTGCCAAAGAAGTGTCATGCAAGGTGATGTATGCCCCTTCCAAGTTGTGTGATAAAATATTTGGCATAATCTTTGTTCTCTTACTTTGCTTGTTGGCCATTTCAAGCAGAGTTGGAAAGAGTGAGCATCTTCGAATACGACATGGACGGCTGACTCCTGAAAACCCAAAACAACTGTGACATGAATGAGAAGTAGATCTTTATTGTTATAAGCCCCCGAGATTTGGTTGTTGCTTTACACAGTGCTAGAAATGGTTTCCCAAAGTAATATCACAGTACTCAGAGCGGTAGCTAGCCAGCACACAGTAAGTGTCCAACAATTGCTAGCATTTAAAATATTGCTGGACTCCAGAGAGCCAAATGTCAGAAAATATATTAACTATAGAAAAGATGCTCTAAATATCCAAAATAAGATTTCTTAATTCTGAAAACGTTATCTGACCTTAAAACTAAGCATGGAAAATATGCTCTGTGTTAACTGTCATACCAGTAGCAGATTACGTTTATTAAAACAAGGTTCCAAACACATTTAGAGAGGTGAGCTAACAAGCTAATATTGTTAGATAAATAATTTTATTGGTATAGACATTTGATTCTATGCTGTGTGCCATATCACCTAGTATGTGGATTATCCTCAATCCAATAGCACTCTGAGCTCCATATTTCCTCTAGAAGTTATTACCAAGTCACTCACTTATTTTCTCTTCTCCAGGTTGAAGGGATATGTTTTTCATTTATTTTTATAAGCACTGGAAATTATATTGCATGCATGTATAAGTTGAATATATGTGAAAATACATCAAAACACTGAAAAATGTGCTTGTTTGTATCATATTTAAAGAATACATATCATGGAGAAACAAGAGGTATTTAAAAATAAAAATAATTACTCCACTCAGTATCACCCAACAGCTTCCACAGCACCATATAAATTTCAAATAAACAGCTTGAGCAGAAACTTTCAACTAGAAGAGGGCTACACAAAGACTTATATTTTTTCCATATGGGGAGAAATTATCTACATTACAGCCATTTTATTGTTCATTGCAGAAGGTTATGTGAAGCAGATTGCATTGAAATTTTTTATTTCCTTTAGAAAACCAAACCTGGGTTTTTTTTCTGATGAAAGTGGGTATAGATTTAGCACATTCACTGAACCCTGTTACAGGCATTTTTTAAGCAGAGCCAATAACTGTGGACCTCTCTTAATCGCTCACTGACTACATGGTGTGTGTTAACAAGAGACACACAGAAGCCGTAAAGGAAATCGCCCCCAGCTGTCCGGGACCTTGATATTCAGATATTCATGTTTCCATATCCTTTCCCAAAGCTGGGGTGCAGGAAAAATCTTCTGGTCCTCATGTGTTTTTATTCTTTTGCATGGAAGCATCCAAACCAGTAACAGAATCTTACAGTGATGTTCAGGTAATCACCAACTTCCTCATTAAAAAGGATCCCTCCTAGATTTGTAAGAATTTCCATTCTGTTTTAGGTCTTTTTTTCCCAGCTGAACATGTTGGAAGTGTTCTAAGCACACAGGAAAAACGATCCTGGGTAATTCTACTTCAAAATCTCTGTGTTAAGCAATTTTTAATGACATCCCATTACCTCAATATGTTTTGTCCAATTCTAAAACAAAGGTTAAAAACAATGACTGAAAAAAAAAAAACCTCAGGACCAAAACCAAATTTACTTTATCATTTTATCGAATATATGTCTTATGAAATGTATAAAATTCCAAGTATCACTCATTTAATTTACTCCATTCTTAAGTATGTATGTCCCTCATACTTGGGCACTGAGTTAGGTACAAAAAATACAAATGTGAAAGACAGAACAATGACCTTCATGGAGCTTACAATTGAATTAGGAAAAAGCAGAATGAGGAAATCAGTAATTATTAATATTGTTGATTAATAATAAATGATAATATTATTTGATGAAAGTTATAATAAATATATATACACACATATATTCCCATCTAGTAAGAAGAATCAAGAGGTCAGATAACAGTGATTCTTGAGATCTCCAGATTAAAACTGGAGAACAGAAAAGCATATAACTAGAGGCGAGGTGGAACAGCATGTGCAAATGCATGACGACAGGAATAGGAATGATGCCCAGAATCCAGAAATCAGGACATTTCGGTCAGAGTAAACAATGAATACAGCACATATGATGGGAGATAGGAAAGGGGGGCTTATATGACATACAGACATGCAAATTTAGATAAAAAGAGTCTCCTGAATGATGTACATCCATCTGCTTTTATAGAAAACAAAACAAACAAAAATATACCATATTTCTCGGATAGAGTCTATTCTAGAAAAAGGTAGGGATGAAACAGAAACAGCAATTCTACTTGATGGAATGATCAATTCTACTTGATGGAAAGAAATATTGGACCAAATATAACAGAAATAGCATCCAATCCTGAGAATAATGAAAGAGGTAAACCAGTGTCTTTTAAAAATGCTTCGTACTCCTCTCTTCATTTCTCAGGGATTATGATAGCATAATCTGTGTATACTGTTTTTAATTCCTCATAAGTGGGTTGCAGTTATGGTTTATTTTCATACATGACTTCTACGCCTTAGACTGCCAGTGATAGGCTGTACCTGTTTGAAACTGCAAAGGAGTTGAAGCATTCCTGGTTCTTATTCAAGTCCTCTTATGGAGTCCAAGGAGCACACAGAAATATGGCCACTGGAATCTCCTCCCACATATTCAATGTATTAATTTTAGTCTTTGTAAAATAAAGCAGCCTGGGGTGAAAATGGTATTCTTAAACTAAATTTACTACTATTTCTAGATGTTTATATTAGTTTAGGTTTGTTTTGTAATAAAAAAGAATGAAACAGCAACAAATTATGGTCATAGCTAAACGTGGTCTCTGGGAAAGGTACCAGAGTGTCCTTTTGCATGTTGGCTGCATAAACTGAGTTCATTTCCAGTCACTTGGCAGCTTCCTCCAAACAGCCAAGTCAAAAATCCTGATGTTCAGTTGCTGGGACAATCCATGGAACAAGTGTGGTCAGCAGTACAGCTGCAGAAACCACAAAGTATGCTGATAAAAGAAGTTATTTGCTCAGTAATCTTTCAGAAGATAAATCTAGAACAGAAGATGTATTACTCCATAAATATTGTTTCTTCTATCCCATTATATAGGGTGTCAGTCCTTTGAGAATTTTAAAGAGTTTTACCAAAGATGGCTTGTGAAATAGGTATTGTTATACCAGTTTTCGGAGGGGTCAGAGCATGCTTCTCAAATATATATAGAATTATAGTGCTGGAATGGATATGAAATGTATTGGGTTCAACATTTTTCTTCTATACATGAGAAAACTGGCTGTGAGAGTTGAAATGGCTTGCGGAAAGTGACAGAGCAAATAAGCAGAGACGGTCATAGAACTTAGGTGTCCAGGCTCCTGGTTCCATGCTCTTTACTATATATCCCGTAGCTGCATTGTTTTCACTAAATATTCAGAAGAAAATACAAATTAAAACAAAACACTCATACAACTGTCTACACCCTGGCCAATCTGGAGTCTTTCTCATACATAAAAGCATCTACCTAGACATAGAAAGCATCCCTTTGGGCATATACTTGCACCCAAATAGGCAGTTTCCAAAGCAGAGTATTTTGCACAGTTGAAGAAGTAGTTATACCTTCAGATGGCTCCATCTCCATGAATAGAAGAGCTTTACCTCTAAAGTCATTGAACAAAGACTGACTTTTGTTTCTTATGGTGACACAAAATGATTCCAAAACTTAGATTCTAGTGTAAGAGCACGGGATTGAAAAAAAATATGTTCAATTTCATGGACTGTCATTTCACTTTATGTATGAAAGAAACCTGAGGTCATGAAAATATAAGTGACTTGCACATGGTCATACAATTATTACTGAACTATGCTTGATAAATAATCCTTACAAAGTATTCATGCAGCATCGATCTCTTGGACTTTAATCCAATGATTATTCCTCCATGGAGTGATAAATCACCTCGCATCCCTCCACTCCCGTAGAGAAAACATGAGAATAAAACTGAGAATAACTATTTAGGTAGAATTTAATCAAATCTAAATCAATTTTCTAACTAAAGAAAATTAAATAGTTTCAGACATTTGACCCTTGAAGCTTCTTGTACCATGACTTCACTGCATGTTTTGTTACATTTTCTAGACTCAGCATATTTTTCCTGACAAGTAGCAGCACTTCTAGAGTTCCCATGACATATGACATTTTGGGAAGGCAAAAAACACAAAATCGCACACACATATATACAAACCTAAGGGACTGAAATAATGAACACACACTGCAATTTCAAAGAATTCAAATTCAAAAATGGAATTTAATTCTCTTCTAATTTGATGAGTAAATTAATCTCCTTGAATAAGAAGAAGAAGACCAAAAAATAACCCTAGAGTATGACAACTTGATTTATACTAACTTTCCCAAAATGTATTGAGAAAAATCACATAAGATCTATTTATAATATCAGTTACTTAAGATGGTCCTCAAAATAATCATATGAGCAAACATGCTTCACATTATCTCTATTGTTTTGGAAATCCACAGTGAATTAGCACTTCTGGGAGGTCCTACATTGATAATAATAATAAGTGAAAATCCTGTTGAATCTTTTTTTAACGGTTTCCTCACACTTATTTTAGCACAGAATGCTCTCTTTTTCATCTTCCTTAAACCTAGCATGAGATACCAATTGTGCTGTAAGTACATGGGCAATGCTACTCAATAAAATGTAACACACTTAAAATTATACAACTGTCAAAACTATAACAATTTAATTTTGTAAAGAATATTCTTCAAGTCTCTTTAACTTTTCCCTAAATCCTATAATAAGACATACAGATAGTTGTTAACTATAGTTAAACAAATATCTGTAGTTAGCCACATGAGAATTCTTAACTCATATAAAATGTAAAATAAAATGCCTTAACTTGAATGTTCAAGAAAAGAAAAGATGAAATCAGTGAAGGTGTGCAATTATTAATATTTGAATTTGATTTGAACATTAAGCTATTATTTGGGTGATGGCAATTCACTATTAAACAGAAGTCACTAAATAACATTTGAAGTGACACATGACAAAATATTACCCTTCAGGGAGAATTGCAAGCATGGATTTGATCTAAATCTTCACTAGCAATACAGGTTAAGATCCAAATAAAGGAATTTCTTAATGCGTCAATTTTGCCATTTTATATAACTGTGCTAAATTCCATAAGAATTATAAAGAGATAACCATAAAGAGTTAAATTTTCAAGCATATTATGTCCACATACAGATCATTAAATATCTAAAAATGAAAACTGTGCATTGACCAGAATTATTATGAATATATACATATAAATCTAGTAAATTGTAAGTCTTCCAACTCTTCTATGGTGAAAGCAGTAGAAGGATTAGTGGAAAGCAATCTTAAAAATGGTCATGCAACAGCCTCTTTAAAGCAAATATTTTTTAATTATACATTTGCCTAAAGCAGACTATCCCTGAGCTTATTCAGGACCTAATATGTTCTGGGCACTAGAAAGGGAAAGACCCAAAGATGAAGGAGACAGGATTTGACATAATATTCTAATGGGCAAGTTAAAAAAATAAATGCACTGTAAAGTGAAACGTAATAGAATCATTTAAAACAATAGTATAAATGCACAGATGGAAGTCACTAACCTAGACTAGGGAGGCAGAGAAGCTGCATAGACACTGGTATTTAAAATGGGTGTTGAAGGGTGAGATTCCAAGTGTAAAGGAGCTTCCAAGTGGAGAGATATTAGCGAGGCATTCAACGCGGAGAGAAGATCATTTCAGAAAAGACAGAAATATAAGATCTATGACAAATTCAGGGAAAAAACAGAAAAGGGTTGTATGTGGCTGGAGTAGGTAGAATACCAGGGGATGAGGCTGGAAACACAGGTTGGAGTCAGATAAGGAAGAATCTTATATGCCATGCTAAGGCGATCTATATAGAGAAGCAAAAGACACTTCATTTATAACCAATCAAATGCACTTTTTTTATAACGTTATTTGAATTTTCAGAGATCTGGGACATTCAGAGTTAGGTTGCTGCAACTTTCCCAACCATCTCCTCCATTCTTCTTTCCTTCCTGGAGTTATCCAAAATCTGTTATTGGGATGGGATAAGTGTCACATCCTTTCTGTGCTTTTCAGTCATCAGAAATGTTTTAATATCACTCTGAATAGTGTATTGAACTTTTGCCTTTCCGAAAACATTGGAAAATCAGAACTCTTTTTTTCTTAAAGAAACTTAGTATTTGTCACTGAAATTAATACTTCAATGTTAACAGTTAATAGCCTGTACAAAAAAACAGATAAAACTTTCTTTCTAGAAAATTAAAATGTTCTAAAACTATTTCATGTAGATTTTAGAAGTCAATTCTTGAGTCTTGGGAATGGAAAAGTTAGCTATAGTTTTTTTATCAGTATTATTTCAGGACCTTGGAAAAGCTACAAGTGTCTTTAATTTCTCCTGAAATTTTCTTGCTTGGCTGCAATGATATAGAGTTTTGGATTTTTATATTTTAACTATTGCCAGATCCCTAATCCAGTCATCCCTGCCACTTTAAATTTTATCAATCTTTTGGGGCTCATCTGAGTAGAATCTTATAAAATGTCTTTACATGTATTGCATTACTCTTTCACAGCTTTATATTAAGTTCTTTTCCTTTAATTCTGGGCAGAGAGACTGAGTTCTGAGAAACATGGGGACAACTGTATGAATCTGGCATGATATTAACAAGAGTTCTGAGTTAATCCCAAATCCTTAAGTGGCAATATCTCTTCAGCTCAGTGGCACAGGGCCTGGGTTTTTGGCCTCAGAATCCTTTCCAGTATGTCAATAACTCATACATTCATATGTGTAATTCTTTTAATAAAACAGCATCACTAGAGGCAAAAATAATGGATAGCATTTTTAGGAAAGAGCTTATAACACCCTAAGTGTGGCATGTGACTACTGATAATGATGTTGTATTTTGTCACCTATAGTATCTGGTCTTATATGTATCATGAAGCTCAGATGTTGTGTTCATGCTTCACAAACACAGAGTGCAATTACATAAAGCGCTCTGCTTATTTTGAATTAGCTAGAATTTTTCATTGAATATTTTAAAGACAAACTGAAAAATTCAAAGCAAATAAAACTCAAAGGTTTTGTACTTTTGCATTTAAGCTTTCACCATGATGGATGACTCATGACTCATGAGATATTTTAAAACACAAAATACTATAAGTCACCCCTATAAAACTGTACAATTCTTTGGTTGTTTTTCAGATTACTATTCGTTTTCTACTAGAGTGAAGATAACCCAGGGTAATCTTTCTGAGAAAGCTTCAAACATTAAAATCTAACCATATAATTACTCAATTTTGATAACTAATTATCACACTATCATGCTGTAGCAATTGTTACCCTATCAGAGATGAAGTGAGACTTCAATAGTAATAAAATATCTATTCATACCTATTCATGTATATACACACATATATATCCATATATATACACATACCTATATAAACACATGTATACATATATATCATATTCATATATATTCATACATATTTATGAGAGCCACCATGTACAGATATCACACGGAGAGTTATAATACATGTAGATTCTCAGGTTTGTTTTTCTGAGATTCTGCTTTTTGTTTTACAAAATGCATTCTCCTCCTATCCCTGAGGGTTGGTAGCATCCAGGGCAGTCTCCACGGGAATAGAAATGGGAGAAGGCTAAGGAGGAGAAGTGGCTGCTGTCTTCCCTGCATTCTCAGAATTACTACAGCAGCGAGCTTCTTTCTGCAAATTACTGAAGGGGTCTGGTTTAGAGCAAGCGGCCCTAGGTTGAGGTCCTGCTTTTCCCACTGACAAATTGTGTAACCCTGAGGAAGTCACTTACCTTCCCTGATCTTTATTTACTATTGTGAGAAATAAAGCCTATATGCAAAATTATTTTAGAAATACAGCCTCCTAGTCATATGTTATATACTTTTGATTACTGATCTTGGTACTATTTTCTGAGACAATAATTTCAGAGTCAGCAGCTACCTTATTTTAAAATTTCTTAAGTGAATCATCAAAAGCCAGAAACTCATGCTCTGTTAGTCATAAAAATTTTTCAGGCTATAAACTATATGGGAGTATAAAGCTGAAGTCAAGCACAATAGGTGGAGTTCAGTTTTCTGCTACTTAAAGGGCAACGTAATTGTGATTCAAGTGGTCTGGGTGGCCTTGTCTCACTCCGTAGACTATTCTGTTGAACTATCTGGGAAGCACAGTTGACAGACATTATTTGAATATTTAATATAAACAGAGCACTGGCCTGAATATTGAAATTTGCACAAGATCTACTATCATGCACTTGAGGAATTTATAGTATTTGTAATAGAAAAGTCCATGCAAAGCTAGAAAAGTTAGTCTTCCATGCATCCATTCATTGAATTATTTATTGAGCAAATATCTCTAGATGATCTTCATATACCAGGTACTTGGAACATAAAAATGAGACAGATATGTCCCTCTCCTCAAGAACATGCAGTTTCATTGGGAAGCTAGTAGATAATGTAACAAACGTAGTATAGCAAGAAGTGGCATTTAAGGGAGTAATCATTTAGGTAAGGATTGGACCTATGAGCTCTATTCCAATTCCAAGTTATTTTTAACATCCCTATTTTAATTATGGCTGTATGCTTCTCCAAACCTTTTTTATCCAAATTCCAAATTAAGCTTCTCTTAAGCTGCTATAGTCCTTCCCTCTAGGTCCCTACATAGAGGAAAAGTAGCAACAACAAGAAATAAGACATGACTTTTAATTTCTCCATGTTTCTTATGCCTTCCAGTATGAATTTCTCTTTCTAATTTTAAAATTACATTCATTATTTTTCTGATTATAAAAGTAACACTGAGGCTGGCTCCATGGCCTAGTGGTTAAGGTTGGCATGCTCCACTTTGGCAGCCTGGGTTCAGTTCTGGCCACAGCCCTAAACCACTCACTGGCAGCCATGCTGTGGCAGCAACCCACATAAAAAACAGAGGAAAATTGGCACAGATGTTAGCTCAGGGCCTCAGGGGAAAAAAAGTAATACATATATATTATGAATACATTGAAAAATGAAAACCTTTTGTATAAAAACACAAGTAGTTATCATCCATATGTCCAGTACTAGAAATAAACCTTGTACATATTTTGATACATCCTTTCAATCACACACACACCCCCCAACATTGCTAAATTGGAAGGACTGTGTTACTGGCCTACACATAAGGTCCATGAGGGAAGGCAGAACTACCTGATTATAATCAAAGAATAATACAGTACAGTAAAATTTCTGTTTTCCCTCAACAAGCCTGCTGATTAACACTATATTAAGTTACAAAGGAAATAATACTAATTTTTTTCTCTCACTCCCAACACATATGAAAGGGAGGGGGCCATTACATTCATCTCTAGAGAACCAAACTACAGATAACACACTCCTTCTTATCGGACAGGTGATCATCATTTTACGGGCCACTTTTCTGATTTCTAGTCAGCAGAAATTGCAGAGGTTTCTGTCAGATATCTCTGGTGAGGAAGTTTGCACAAAAAGATTTTGTTTTATGATCTGAAATAAGCATATTTGGCACATTTATTAAGCATATAACCTCTTGCCCCTTTTGGAGAGAATCTAGATTTAAACAAAAAGGCTCCAAATAAATAATGGAAAACATATATCTTCCTGGTCAACATCAATGAATAAAAAAAGAGTTTCCACTAATTTCCCAAAGTTGGCCTGACCAATGATTGTGTCCACTCTTTCAAAAGACCCATATTGAAATAAGAATGTTACCAATGGATCTACTGTTGTCATTTGATGGAATGCACAAATCTAAAGGAGGAAAACGAGCCAATGTCTTGTAAAAATTGAACATAAAAGAGACCTCAGCAACATGCATTTAACCAGAACATCCAAGAGGTAAGACAAGTAGGACACAGAAGAAGATAAGAGAAAATAAAGGATTAATTTTCCAACCACAGATAGGTTTTAAGGCATATAGGACCAGGGCTTTAATCCCTATCAGCCGAAAATAGAATGGCCAAAGCTTTTCGAGTAAAACATGTAAAGCACATTAAAAAGTATCAATTATTTTTTTGTCAGGGGTTTTTTAATGATATACTTCCAGGATATCATTCCACACACTAGTGTATATATATACATATATACAGGTATATAACTATATATGCCTCATATACACATATATGATAAACACACAAAAACAAGATAAATTATAATCCTTTCACGATGTTTTAGAATAAACTATCAGATCAAAATAGACTTTGGTAGTAGAACCAACTAGAAAGGTATAATTATAATTATCAGGATTAGCACATTATTAGGTATAAGGCTACACTAACCAACTTGTTACCAATGAGAGCTATAGTTAGTCCAGCTGAATGAGCAGCAAAACCAGATCTTGCAGTGTCATCATTGATCCAAAGGCAGGGTGCAATACAGGGCCTGGAAATATGAAATTTATTTGAGAGGAACTGATCAAAAGGAAAGTATTACATTGAGAACACATGGAGAGCACAGATGAAGGTAATTTAATGCGAGCATTGAGTATTGTAATGTACCAAAATCCAGAGGCCTAGAAAACAGTAGAGTAAGGAGCTGCAGATATAGAACAAAACTACTTTTTTGGTGTGAATAAATAAATCTCTACTAAATTATGTGACACTAAGAAAATTTAGAGTTGGTTTGAAAACACACATCTTGCCATCAAGGATGGAATAAGTTAAGGTACCCAAAAGAACCATTTGCAAGATGAAGACGAAACAACCACCCAGAAAAAGGAACAGATAACCAAACAGATAACCAATGAGGATATCATGTGTTGAGTTGCCTATTAATGTTGAGGGATTGGGATTAACAATTCTAATTTAGTTATATATGTGCCAACGTGATGTATTTCCAGACTATTCTGTTAGAGGAGGGGAAGCAGTCACAACACATAAAATTCTCAATCCTAAACCAGTGAGTTAGTAACTTTTTTGTTTCAAAAGACTTCTCAAAAAAGTCCACAAGTGGTAATATATTCCCTAAATGACTCCTCCTAAATACAAGTTTTAAATTACAATAGACTCTTATACAATAAAATGTCAGAAAAATAAGCTAAAAAAGGCAAGAAACACGGTGCACGGCTTTGGAGATGTTAATGCACTTATGTTCCTTTATCTCTGATTATGACATTATCCAGAAGTATCCAGGATTATGCAGATTGCCAACTTTTTAGATGCTATGCCCTAGTGCAAAGGAAATGTGTTTTCCATACAAAACCACTACATGCAGATACAATGAGCCATATTTCCCCATACCCTTTACCAGCACTCCACTTTGGCTTCGCATTAAAACAAAATTTACTTAGAGGCCCCACAAATAATAGCTCTCCGGTGTCCAATTATTGCTTCACGATTCAAGGAAACATCTACTTATGGAAAGGCATTGGGCCAATCACAAGTTCAAGTAATAGCCTTTGAAAATTCAGTGCTATATTTTGTTAGTTTTCCTATAAAAACGTTCAGCACGACACTATGTATGGGTTAAAAAGTTGCACTGTTGTGTGTAAAAACCATATGCCGTGACAGGATGTTATATACATAAAACTCAATGTCAATACTTCTGGTACGTGTGAATACATATACATAAATATGTAATTATAACTAATTAATAATGAGTTCTTGGGAGATGTGTAAAAATAAATGTATGGGCCTAGCTTCTAGTCTCGGACAAATGGAGAACTAGCTTGAGTTGCTGCCTCCCTCCTCGAAAATCAGTCACAGAGAAATGTAAATTACTCAAAAGCACGAAGGCAACGGATTTGAAGAACTAATAAGAAAACTGTGACAATTTACCTGAAGACAAAAATCTAATTTTGAACTCGAGAGGGATAAATGCATGCATTTAGAAGCATTGCCCCAAAATAGATAACGTCAATGAAGAAACAAATAAATATACATAGACATTTAATAAACCACTCATTAAATGGTAAAACAAGGCGGCAATAAGGCAGTGAGTATATGGAATACATAACATGATTAATACACTTGACCTAGCTGACAGAGAGCCGATAAACGAATAGAATCCCCTTATCAACTATGAACATACTTTGTATCCTTTTCATTCATTTAAATTTAAAATTTATTTTATGGTCCAGAATATGATCTATCTTGGTGAAAGTTCTATGTGCATTTGAGAATAGCATGTATTCTGTTTGTTGGGTGTGTAGCACTCTGCAAATGTTAATTAGGTCAGCTGATTGACAGTGTTGTTCAAGTCCTCTGTATGCTTACCAACTTTCTATATACTTGCTCTATCAATTAATGATGGTGGGATGTTAAAATATCTAACTATAACTGTACATTTATCAATTTTTTTCAGTCCTATCTTTTTAAAATATATTGTGAAGCTCTTTTATTAGATGCAGACCACTTAAGATTCTCTTCTTGGAAAATTGACCCCCTTATTGTTACACAGTGACCGTATTTATCCCTGACAATATTCTTTGTTCTGGTCTATTTATCTGATATTAATACTGGTACTCCAGTTTTGTTTTGGCTAGGGTTTGCATGGTATATTGTTGCCATCCTTTTAACCTTTATTACATTTTATTTTATCTATACCTTCATATTTTAGCATGGTTTCTGGTAGACGCCATATAGTCTGATCTCTTCTTATTTGAATAAAAGGTGACAATCTCTGTCTTTTAATTGGTATGTTTAGACCATTAACATCTAATATCATTACTGATGTGGTTGTTTAAAACCTACCATCCTGATAGCTGTTTTCTATTTGTTCCATCTGTCCCTTTTTTTCCTCTCTTTTTTTCTTTTGGATTAATTGAGCAATATTTATGATTCCATTTTATCACCTCTATTGACTCATCATTCTCTTTAAGAAAATTTAGTGGTTGACATAGGTCATACAACATACCTATTTAACTAATTAGAGTCTACCTGTAAATAACATTTATAGTGTTTCACAGGTAGTGTAGGGAACTAAAGAAATTTAAATTCTTTTGTATAGAGTATGTCTCTAAAAGTAAATTTATTCAGTATCTGCCTAAAAATATCTCCTTCTGACCCCATTTATGAAAGATATTCTCCCTGGGCATAGAATTCTGGGTTGATAGTATACAAACTTTTTTTCTTTTAGCACTTTATAAATGTCACTTCATTGCCTTCTAGCCTGCACATTTTCTGGGAAAAAGAAAGTCATGGATTTTAAATAAGACATGGCTCAATGAGCCAACAACTAAGTATTTATTTAATGATGTATGAAAACTGGCTCACTATATGGAGAAAATAAAGCTGGATTTCTATACCATTGTATAGAAAAAAAGGTACACCCCCAAAGAATCAAAAATCTAATTGTGAAAGATGAATCTATAAAGTTAAGAGAGGTTAACAAGAGGTTACAGGGACAAAAAGCTCATGAATTCTACAGCATCTAACGGACGCTTTGTGTCAACAAAAGGACGAAGCATGATGGATGAAGTTAATAAACCAATTGTTTACTATTTGAAGAAAGCATTTGTCATATCTAAAACCAAC
The DNA here is from genome assembly GCF_021613505.1 of Equus quagga. Taxonomy (NCBI): domain Eukaryota; kingdom Metazoa; phylum Chordata; class Mammalia; order Perissodactyla; family Equidae; genus Equus; species Equus quagga. The sequence goes on from NC_060269.1 coordinate 18,681,591, forward strand.
AAAGGTCTAATATCTAGAATATATAAAGAACTCTTGCTAATCCACCATAAAATACAACAAATCAAAATAATTAAAAAAATGGGCGAAGGATGCGAACAAGCAATTCACAAAAGATTCGAAAGAAGGCCACTTAGACAAAGACATGATTTGCACTGTTGACGGTGGAAAATATTAGAAAACTAAATAATGTAAGTGTTTCTGGGGAAGTAGAGATATGAAAAATCCCATGAACTGCTTGTTTGTGAGAGTTATGGAGTTTATGGCCCACAATAATATGGCCGAGCCATTCTGAAGAATAATATGACAGTTTTAAGTTAAATTCAATGTAGGTATAAGCTATGATCTAGATAAAGTCATAATCCGAATGTATATCCCAGAGCAATTCTTACACAAGTATGAGGAAATATATGTGAATGTTCATCCCAATGTTGTTTTTAGTAGAAGTGACTTGAATGCAATCCAGGTGGATTGGACAATAAAATGTGGTGCATGAACACTATGTAATACCGTGCAGCAGCTAGAAAAAAAGGGCTAGGTCTAAAAAGAGACATGAGTAGATCTTCAAAATGTGTTGGGTGGAAAAGAAATAGAATGAGTTTATAACATTTATGTAAATTAAATGTATAGATATAAAAAATAAAAGCACATGTAAGTAAATTACGCGTGTCAAATGTATCAGAATGTTTATGTATGGTGGAGAGAAATATAAGTGGAGAAGGAGTTAAAAGAGAAGGATGGAAGGAAAAAAGGAAGAAAGGATAGGCTGAAGAAAGAGGGTGAAAAAAGAAAGGGTCTTGCATAAATCTCTAATAACGGCATCCTAAGAACTTGGGACTCTGATTAAGCAAATACTCCGTCACAAGTTCAAAATAGGTTAATAGATGGATCAATAGAGATTTATTTAAGTAGGTCTGTAAATAAATGAGAAGCACATCAACACATGTATTGGTAGGTGGGTAGATGGGAGAGAGAGACAGAGGGAGGGTGGATGGATGGATGAGTAGATAAGATGATACAGATGGAGAGATAAATAGATAGACAGACAGACAGACATAGGTAGACAAAGAGGAGACAAAATCTTCCTTGAAATTAAGTGGTAAAGTTAGAGGCACAATAGTAAAAATTGTGACATTTCTTAATGGCGTTCTAAAATGTAAAATTTATTTCAAGTATATATTCATGAGAGCTATAGGCTAATTCCTCCACCAAAGGTCCAAGGATATGTTTTTCCAATAGAAGGTGAATTTTCTCCATTATAACATTCCTCTTTTCCACCCTATACTCCACAAACTCACTCATGAGCAACTGGCTACCGCTTTTATCTACAAGTTTCTAGCATAAACTCCTCCTGGGACAAATACCACTATTTTCAAACAGCCTGACAATGTACATTTTGTAAAAGTAAGAAAAATAATCAATCATCCAATAATTTGTACCTTTATGTGTTGGCTCATTTAATCCTTACAATGGCCCACTGAAATAGAAAGGCTGTATTTTTTCATTATATTATACGGCTTATCACCAATTAATCTGTGAAGATGGATTATTGTGATATTTTTAAGAAATGACTATTTTCTCATATTGCCTTCATTATTCTTTCCCTTTGCCAGCTTGTGCAAATTTCCATTAACAAATATAAATATTATGAATACCTTATGGTTCATCACATGTGAATAAAATATCATTCATATGGATGATGTAGAAAATTCAAATCCATAAATAAAATTCCTTTTTTTGCTAATACCAGAGTGGTAAATTTAACCAAAAATGGTATTGGATTATCCTAGTGAGATTGCTTTAGCAATAACTGTTCCAATTAATGCCATTTGTGTTTTCCTTCAATGTGTTTTGTTCCTATCTCTTCCTGTGCTGAACAAAACAGAATGATTCAATTTGAACCGCATGCCTGTTTAGCTAAATGAGATTATTCAGTGGTCTAGTTAATCTTGAGCCATCGCAAGGCCTCAGATAGAATGAGGTAATATATTCTATCCTCACGAGCCCCTTTTACTTTTTCTAACGAAGAGAGGTTTATGTAGTGGGAGAGGCAGAAGGTCTTAGATCATAATCACCAAGCACTGGGATAACAGGGGAGACCAGCCAGTCTATATGTGTGAATGCAAAATCCTATCTGTGCAGGTCACTGCCAGCATTGAAGGAGATGGGGGCATGAAGTTTGTGCAGAAACTTTGCTTTTTACTTCATCCAAGTGGGAAAAAAAAAAAAAGGAATAGCCATTCTGACCAATACTACACATGAAATCTTTGGTATTTTGCTAATCTTTCCACGGTGCAGATGCACTTCTCTTGACCAGCCAACAGGCTTTCAGTGATCATGTCATCTTCTTTCAAATCTCTTTCAAACTGTTAAAGACCAGCCAGCGTCCTGCCTCCTGTCATCCTCCCACCCCCCTTCCATACCTTTATTCTTCATGAAAGCTGCTTTAAGGCTTTCCATAGTCAAGGGACAGTGTTTTCAGGGAAAACACTTTGGGCTGAATATGCATTTGATCAAAAACATTTGAAATGTGCACAAAAGCAGCCAAGTCAGAAAAAGAAAAGGACAGCTGCGTAAAGATGTCATAGCTATAAAAGAGCTGGTTGTAAAAGCACTGGCTAACTAAATGGCGGAGTTAAACAAAGCATGGTTACGACTATCCTGTCCTCTTTCCCATTCCTTTCTATCTATGCATATAAAACTCACTAACTAGCATTGTGTTATTGTCCTAAATTCTAATTTCACTTCATTTTCTTGACAATCCTGCTTTCACGTCTGCCAACAGAGAAAAAGACTCATTTTGATCAAGTTCTTATACTTTTCAAAATATTTTGCCCACTCTTCTTCCAACTGTATGCGTTTTTACTGTGAATAAATATAGAAAAATACACATTACATGTTAACACTATTCTTTCTCTAAGAATTCACTGCATGTTTTAAAATGGGAAATATCTAGGGCTGGCCGGTGGTGCAGCGGTTAAGTTCGCACATTCTGCTTCAGCGTCCGGGGTTCACTGTTCAAATCCTGGGTGCGGACCTACACACCGCTTGTCAAGCCATGCTGTGGCAGGCATCCCACATATAAAGTAGAGGAAGATGGGCACAGATGTTAGCTCAAAGCTAATCTTCCTCAAAAAAAAAAAAAAAGCGGGGAAATATCTAAAATATTCAGGAACTGCTTTGAATAACTTAATGGCAGACGTCATAAATTCTAATTTAGATATAAGCCTACGGCAACATTGTTCAACATTCTCCAGTATTAAAACAAGCAAACAAAACAAAACAATAATAGCTTAGCTAATTTGCCCATGAAATGCCCTAAGGTTATGTTAGGCTCCCTACCAGTACATTCTTATTGCTGACACACTCAGTGGAGTAGCACTGGGCTCGGTAGCAACAAGGAAGCATAAAAGTCCAGGCAGAAGATCAGCAATTAAATATACAAAAATATAAGAAGGCAAATACCAGTGTGCAAAGCACAATGTGATATAACAAGGTAATGCACAAGGTCATCAACAAGGAAAACCCTCAGACAGGACCACCCATGACGGGAAACTTAAGCTCAAAAGCAGCTGCCCAGGAAGAACCTTGAGATCCAGTCAGTTAGGAATCAGTTACTATTGGATTCCCCCTCCTCCTGGTGAAAACGTCTGAGTGACTCTGGCCTTAAGTCTCTGTAAGCATAAGACTAGATGGCTGATACAAGAATGGGTTTGGAAAGATCTCTAGATGGATTTCTCTAAAAAGAGAAATTAATCTTTAGTGTGATCTTCAATGTTGTAATTGGAGAAACTTAAAGTCATAAAACCTGAAGGTTTTATGACACTCAGATTTAAAAGACAACTTTGTATAAAATCTGAGAATCAAACAATTATATATCCAAGATTATTTTTCTATCTATCTACATCTATCTATCTGTCTATCTATCATCTATCTCTAAAATGACTGTTAATTTGGAAGTTTTTATGAGAAAAATCAGCACATTCATGGGGAAAATATCTCAGGAACACAATATTACACAACTGCTTTATTTTATCTTGTGATGTTATTCATATCATTAGCTCACGTCATTTAACAGTTGAAAGAGACACATTGATGTGAGTATAACATAAAACACAGTTTCTATTCTTTCCCCAGATTTATTCATAAAGATCTGATATTGTCTCTAGTAAATCAACATGTGACATTTACATGAGTAATCATTTTTTATGTAGTTCTCATTACTGTTTTTTAAATTAATAAACACTGTAACGACATACATTTTGAAAATATACTAATATAAATGTTTCCATTGTTCATTTGTGATACAAATATTAACACTTTTTGAACTGACACTTGTCAGCATTGGTGTTCCCTTCTGTATTCAATTTTTGTACGTAATTTGTTTTGCTTTTAGAGAACACAATATAAATTTGCTCTATTTTTAGTTCATTACTAATTATTAGAATACTTGGACAATTAGCTAATTACTATGAACATAAAAAATTTTGTTTCTAACAATATTAGATTAGACTGTTAATCCATTTGTTTTTCTGTAATTGAGGAGAAATAATGTGTTAACATTTTAATGATTTTTAAATAGAGTCTACAATTAAAGCTTCAACAGGACTTGGATTACGTAAATTGTTCAAGGAATTCAGTTTTTGAATTAGCCATTCATAACTTAAAATGATTGATAATAAAATATTTAAAATCACAACTGCCTTCTCTCCTATTTGAGTAGGCACAGTCCAGTAAGTCCTTTGGAGTCTCAGGGTCTTCCAGGGCCTCAGGGTCATCATTTGTCACATTTCACAGTCTTCCTTAAGAGTTTAAGGCTTAATGCATGTTGACCAATAAATCTCTCCCACACAGGTTTATTTTTTCCAGAATTGCATCTCTCTCATAAAGAGAATGTCTGTGTTTATGTATGTACACACACATATTAATGGATGCATAATCATCCCTATCCATATTTAGAGACAGAGGTAATTTATGTCCTGGTTAATTGGTTTCTAGATAACAAAGGATTTACACTTGTACATCTTCTAATTGCATGTTATGTCTCATCATCTCCCATACACCGTCTACAACTACCACCAGATTTTTCCTAATTATGAATATTCATCTAATTCTTATCAATCACTATGCAGATTTTTTAGGCACCAAACAGTTATCTTCATTTCAGAACCATAAAATCATCCCAGTGAATTAATATATAATTTCGTTATATATTCTGCACATCGAACAGTTAAAATTGCTGCCCGGTCCTAGTTGACGGTCACTTCTCTGATGAGTACCGATCTGATTAAGTTATTGTTGTATTTGACAATTTTTTTTACTCTTTTGTAACCTATATTTTAAAATAATTATGGTTTAAACTATTGAGCTTCGTTATCCAAATTTATTTAGTCATCTGAACTGCTTTCAATAGAAAAGTTTTTAAAAAGTATTTGTGAACACATATACTTATATTCCTATAAAGTTCCACTATCTCATCTATAATAGTTATTTTTAATGAATTCCTGTGCACCTCTTCAAGAAGGAAGATAATCCTCTTGAACTGACTATGTAGGTGATGGTTAAAGTCTAACAGCTTGCTAAATAGTACTGGCTAAAAATAAAAACTACACTGAAAAGCCTCTGAATATGAGGCAAGTACCTGGAAGGCCTGTCACTCCTATCGGTGGGTGCCTTTGACAGATATCCACAAGCAGTTGTCACAGTCTTTGCCACTGAGCACATGGTCTAAGAATCTGTCTCAACACTTTGCTGCAGAAAGCCTCCAACACTTGAAAGCCATTGCCATGCTAGATGAAACTTGATGGCCAACCAAGACACAGCAATGATGATTTCGGTAATATGGCCACTTCTTAACTTTACAGAATTATCCCTCTCCACTTTTCTCCAAATTTGTTTCCATTATACCAAGTGTCTCATAGCCTCTTAGTAGCCCACCTCATTTTCAATGCTCTATGGTAAAAATGCCGTATTACTTACAGGGCCTTTAAACGTAAAGTTGGCCATTTACTGCATTGCTCTATTAATTAATCATCTGTCTCCCCAACTACACAATGAACCTTGAAAGTATGAATAATATTCTATTTACCTTTCAATCCAAGGCAAACAATAATGACAGGAGCACAGGAGGCATATATTAGGAGAACTATTAAATGATTGAAAAAGTTAATGGCTAAATAACATCTAATTCTCTTAAATTTAGGTAGGTAGTGTCTCTAGATTTCTTTTATAATTTCCAGCTAATAAATTATGAGAACTTGAGCTGAATTTGACTAATAGCGTATTAATAAATTATAGTATAACTACTGTAAAAATAATGTATTTGTGAATGATTGTATCATTTGCTCCAGAAAGGCTACATTATTATTACAAAAGTAATAAATAAGGGTTGTACCAATTCTAATAAGAGATGCAAATGTAAAGGTTAATAATGCCCACTCCAATCATGCTTTTCTAAGGTACATAATGTTAATAGTTCAGTGTATATGATTCTATACATATATAATATCTCCTTGGTTATCTGGTTATTTAAAAATAGGATCTATATATATTTTTTTCATTATATTGTAGTTATACTTTTCAGAGAATGCATATATACAGAGAAAACTCCCTCTTTATAATCACTACACTACGAACAAATATCACAATTCCCTCAACCATTATTCTTGTTGAATATTTAGGTAGGTTATTTAAAGTTATTTTGGCCTTTCTTTTGTTATAACTATTCTCCCAAAATGCTTCAGTGGCACACTTGCATTTTGCTTTTATTTCTACTGAATAGATTCCTAGAAATGAATCTGATGCACCAAAAACTATGTACATAAAAATATTTCAGTAGCTACTGACAGATCGTAGCAGTTCACATTTCTACTAAAACTATGTGGCTTTGATTCCCAGACCCTCAAAATTCCTGAATGCATTAATTTTTGGGGGGGAAGGGCATTTTTTAATTTAATAAGCTTTTTAAATTTTAGAACAGTTTTATATTTACCAATTTATTACAAAGATAGTACAGAGATTTACCCAGTTTTCCCTAATATTAACATCTTATATGAGTATGGCACATTTGTTACAATTAACAAACCAATACTGATACATTATCATTAACTAAAATCCATACTTTATTTAGATTTCCACAGTTTTTCCCTAATATGCCTTTTCTGTTCCAGGATCCCATCTCGGGATTACATTTAATTGTCATGTCTCCTTAAGCATCTCTTGGGTATGAAAATTTCTCAGACTTTCTTTGTCATGAGTTCATAATGATGTAAATAAATGATTGAATAAATTAATTAAGGAGAAAAAACAAATTTCCTATACAAAATAATTTTTAATAATTTATGTAGATATTTTGCTCTCGAGTAAGGAGAGCACAACTCCCCATCTTTCCAGTGTGGGCTTTTTCCAAAAAGGACTATGAAAAGAAATGGAGAAAGAAAGAGTAACTTTAAAGTGGTAAACTTGACAAATACTACTTCAGGTGGGTGATCAAAGTTAACAGTGATAAGACATATGGATAGTATATACCCTTGATATGATATGATACAATACGATATGATATGATATATGATGAGACTGGTACTCAACCTCTATAGTCTTCCCCCAAATCCATAAACCCAGTCTAATCACAAGAAAACAGTGGACAAATCCCAACTGAGGGACATCCTACAGAACACTTGACCCGTAATCCTGAACCTGTCAAATATTTCTAACGTTTCCTAATGCGCTTAATGAAAAACAACGATATTTTACTAGCTCTACTTCTCAGAGCACATTAAGATCTGAAAATGGAATGACTGATTCTCACAGTATCTTGTACATTGTAGGAGTTGAAAATTGTTGAATGGATGAATGAATAAGCTATTGCTTAGTGCTTCCTAAGGAGTCTATATCTAACGTTGTTGATTTGTGATGTTTCTTTTCTCGTGTCACATCTGAACATTTCTAGGCCCTTTAAGAAACAACCATTGGGAGAGAGCTGCTACTTTTCATTCTAAAGGTTGTAAATTGATTCCCTTTTAATGGTAGCTGTGATATTTGGAACGCTTTTTTGTAAACTTCAAACTTTTTATATCAATTTGGATATTTACAGGCTGTTTTAAGCATCAGAATGCAAAATACTTTGCTTAAAATCATGCACACACATTAAAAATCCCATAAACAAAATTTTCCAGTTTTAAACATACCAAGACACAAACAATATCACATATGGGAGAACAAATGGAAAGAGCTTTTGCCAATGCCTGGGGCCTTTGGCAATATTAGTGCTTGGTACAATCTTTTGAAGAATTCCAAAGCGTGTGGCAAACTGTTCCCACGCACAAGTTACAGCCAGGGACACAGCTGTACTGTAATAACGGGTCACTTGGAGTATATATAACTGAACCAGGGACTGGAAAGACCCTTTTCACTTCTCTGCTAATTTGCTAAGCAACTTGCATTCTTCCCTCATATCACCACTCAAATATCCTCTTATGAAAGAGATGTTACGAAGATGACTAAAATCTTTTCTGTAAACTACTTGGAGATTCTGAGCAGAAATATTGGATAAATACAGCACATTACTATGACCAAAGTCACCAACTATTCAGTAGGCAAATCCCATTATAATATTCACAACTTATATTTGACGTCACTGTTATAACACGCTTCCCACCAGCATAAACATGAACTAATCATTTATTTGTCAATAGTATAAAGCCAGGTTTAAGCTCTGTGCTAACTTTTATATATTCATGAGAACAGTAGCAGGCTTTTTCATAAAACTTACCCTGAAGAACTCTCTGTGTTGCTTTGGCAGTTTCTAAGAGATGCAGGTGGCTAACTTTCACTAGAACTTAATTGAAAACTTATTCATTAATTATGCATTGTGTGTGAACAACAACAACAAAAACGCCAAACAAAAACACGTTTAAACATGCTTCAGAGAGGATCTCAAAGGGTGAAAACCTCTTTCCAACATTTTCAAGAATTAAAGTAAAAATTATCTCTTTCAACTTGATGAAAACATCGTTAATGGTTTTATAGCTTTAGTAAAAACATATTCTACATAGCTCCTTCTTTCTTTGTTTTTCTTCTTTAGTTTGAAGAAAGGCCAAAGAAAATCTAGAAGCAGATTTTACCCTAAAAAAATCTTGGCTTAAAAAAAAAAAAAAAAAGAGAGATCTCTTCTTGTTTAATGCCCTGAAAATTCCTGAGCCAGAAGATAAATACAGTATCTAGGTAGCTGCTGAAGAAAAAGATGTGAAAAGTTTTGCTGAGTTTTTGTCTCTTTCAAAGGCTGTGATTGAGGAATACAAGAAAGAGCTAGAGAAGATAAAGAACATAATTCCATTTGATCACATAACCATTGAGGACTTGAATGAAGTCTTCACAGAAACCAACTTAAACAAGAAGAAGCATCCCTATTGGCCTCACAAGCAACTGAGAATTTATAACCCTGAGTCTAGGGGAAAGCTCTGGCCCTCATATGTAAACTCTAGACATTAAAAATAATTATATAGCAAAAAACGTAGATATTACAAAATGATAACCACAATAAGGTTAGTTAAAGATCCAATTTAGGGTAGGATTTTTTTTTTTTTTACCTTTTTCTTATTTTTTTTTTTATTACGCTGGTGGACACCTGGGGGCTGGAGTAGGGCCCCGTCTGGATGGGTGGAGTTTCCCAAGAAGGCAAATAGGGTGCAGCTGGAGCCTGCAGGGTGCGCTGTGTGACTTCGAGTGTGTGGGGAGAGTAAGTGTGGTCCTGATAGAGAGGCAGGGAGAGGAGAAGATGGGAAGGGTCAGCTCAGAGAGTGGTGAAATCAGGCCTCAGTCACTGCAACTGCCACCACTCATCCCAGAGCAAGTCCAATCTCAGAGGATCTCGGGAATTTGAATAAATGCCAAAGGTTTGCAGGGATCAGGACTAAGTTTAAAATAATACCTAAGATTCTTTAACCAATAAATTAAAGATGACATACTGAGAAATACAATCCATGTTAATAAGTTAATCACAGTACTGTGCATATGGAGACTACACAGCATCACAGGCAGATAAGGGAAGATGATATACTGTAGCATCTTTATGGCGACTGGAGTTTTTCTCACTTCTAGAGTGAGATTTCACAGTCTGGCTATGAACATAGAATAGCTCTCCATTTTCAATATCTTTATTCTGACAATTAAAAATGAGTGTTTTCAATGTTCTTTCTGTCCATGTTAGAAGCATGTGAAAGCACGTGAGAAGACTGAGAGCAGTGTGTTAGTTCTCTGATCAGGTGCTCACGGTTCATTTACTCAGTATAGCCCCTATAGCTACCTTGTTAGCTGTTACCATCATTCATTTATATAATTCTCAGGGATATACCATACACTTCCATTTCATGGTTATCTATTGTTTAAATGTTTAAAGATAGAAAACATAAGAAACACTAATAATTGATTACTAGTTATTGAAGAGAATAAAAAAACTCATCTCAAGATACTCTTCATTTCAAACTGTTGATTTGATTAAAAATTTTATATAACACGTAGTGCATCAACTTAAATAGTTAACCTATATTTTCATAATTCTGTGTGTATTTTTATTTTGAATAAACTGAAAGAAGTTTTGGGTTTTTAGTTTTTTTCTTCCCTGACTCAAAATGCATTGCCATTTAATACAGCCTCTTTTAAGAAATACGCTAGGTTTAAATTTTCTGTAACACAGAAAAATGCTTCTAGTATTTCTAAAGAGCAAATATAAGTCCAAGCCAGAGTAATTAGTCCAGAAAAAGAAATAACAGGCATCCAAATTGGAAACGAAGAGGTAAAATCATCTGTTTGCAGGTGACATAATCATACACATGGAAAATCCTAAAGACTCCACCAAAAAAACCCCTTTGGAACTAATAAATGAATGCAGTAAAGTTGTAGCACACAAACAACAAACTGTTGAAAATGAAGAAAACAAGACCCATTTACAACACCATCAAAAAGGATAGAATATTTGGGAATCACCAAGGAGTGAAAGACTTGTACTCTAAAAACTGCAATACATTGATGAAAAAAATTAAACACACAAATAAATTGAAAAACATCCCATGTTCATGGATTAGACAACTTAATATCGTTAAAATGTTCATACTGCCCAAAGCAATCGATAGAGTCAATGCTATTCCCATCAAGTTCCCAAAGGCATTTTTTGTGTGTATGTGAGGAAGATTGGTCCTGAGCTAACATCTGTTGCCAGTCTTCCTCTTTTTGCTAGAGGAAGATGATCCCTGAGCTAATATCTCTGCCCATCTTCCTCTACTTTGTATATGGGACACTGCCACAGCATGGCTTGATGAACAGTGTGTAGGTCCACCTGGGATCCAAAACTGTGAACCCCAGGCGCCCAAAGCAGAGTGCACAAACTTACTATACAACGGGGCCAGCCCCCCAATGGCATTTTTTACAGAAACAGAAAAAAAAGTCCTAAAATTCATATGGAACCACAAAAGAACCAGAATAGCCTTAGCAATCTTGAAAAAAAACAAAGCTGGAGGCATTACACTTCCTGATTTCAATATATGTTGCAAAGCTACAGTAATTAAAGCAGAATGACATTGGCATTCAGTTGCACATATAGATCAATTGAACAGAATTCAGAGCCCAGAAACAAACCCATGCATATATGGCCAACTGATCATCAACAAGGGTGCCAAGAATACACAATGGGGAAAGGACAGTCTCTTCAAAAAATGGTACTGGGAAAACTCAATGTGCACAGATAAAAGAATGAAATTGGACCCTTATTCCACACCATACATAAAAATCAACTCAAAATAGATTAAAGATTTAAATGTAAGACCTGACACTGAAAAAATCCTAGAAGAAAACATGGGAAAAGCTTCATGAGGGTGGTCTTGGTAATGACTTCTTGGATATGTCAACAAAACACAGGCAACAAAAGCAAAAATAAACAAGTGGAACTGCATCAAACCAACAAGCTTCTGGACAGCACAGGCAATAATTAACAGAGTGAAAAGGCAAGCTACCTACAGAAGGGCAGAGAATATTTGCCAACCATATATCTGATAAGGGGTTAATATCAAAAATATGTAAGGAACTTCTACAACTCAATAGCAAAAAGTTCAACCAGATTAAAAAGTGAGCAAAGGATTTGAATATATCTTTCTCCAAAGAAGACATACAAATGGCCAACAGATCCATGAAAAGGTACTCAACATTACTAATTGTCAGGGAAATGCAAATCAAAACCACAAAGAGATGTCACCTTATATCTGTCAGGAAGATTATTATAAAAATTTTTTTAAAAAGGTGATTTTTGGTGACGTTGTGGAGAATTTGAAATCCTTGCACACTGGTGGTGGGAATGTAAAATGGCGCACTCTTCTCCATTTTATTTAATCTTGTTGGAACTCCTGCTACTTTAATTATTCTTGAATTAATCATATCCGTGTTTTATATTTTCTCTCATATTTACTGCTCTTGTCCTTTTGTTCAACTTTTTGTAAAGTCATTGACTTGATCTATCAAATTCTTTTGTTTTTATTGCTGTGGCTTATTTTTATTTGTTTGTGTTAATTACAAGATTCATGCGTTTAGTTTCCATGAATCTTCTCTTATTCTCTGGTATTCTTTTTTACAGTATTCTGATATTTTTAAAGGAAGAATCTCTCTTAAAATAATGAGACTAATTAGAGAATGTTTAATTTATTTGTAAGAATTTTTGTTTTTGTTGTTGTCTTTCTCTCCCTAAAATATCTACTTCCTCTGGGTCATAGTTTTTATTTCTTTATCTTGATCATTCTCTCTTATGTTTCTGCTCTCCTCAAAAGAATGGTTATCCTAGGTTGTTTATTCATTTTTAATAATAAGGCAATAAAAATAAATGTGTATATGTACGCATGGCTTGTTGCTGGTGGACATCACTACTCCTATGATGTGTAGGAATCTGCCCTCGATTTTGCCCAGCCCCTAAATAAGAGAAAACTAAACCTTTGCTTTGGTTATTAGACAGTCACACTAGATTTCACCAAAGTGTTCATTAAATTTAATTGGAGAAGCATCTCTGTTTGGATTTAGTTTAGATTAGTTTCACTTTTTGTTATTTTGTCTGAGGGACAGTCTGCAAGCAGAAGTGGGTGCTGATTATTCTTTTTTTCTTTTTTTTTTTTTGTGAGGAAGATTGACCCTGAACTAACATCGGTGCCCGTCTTCCTCTACTTTGTATGTGGGATGCCGCCTCAGCATGGCTTGTCGAGTGGTGGGTAGGTCTGTGCCTGGGATTTGAACCTGTGAACCCCAAGTCCCCAAAGCAGAGCACAGTGAACTTAACTACTATGCCACTGGGCTGGCCCCAAGGTGTTGACTATTCTTCACACAGATTTTCCAAAGACTTAATGCCTTTCTTTTTAGTCTCTTGTATCATTTTCACTCTTCACACCTGATAGTCCTGACACTTGAAACGTTCCTGGGTTCTTATGACAGGTTATCTCCCTCCATGATCACTGCACCATAGCTGAGCCATTCTCCCAGCTGTGGATTCCTCGGTCCTGCTCCACCAATTAACACTCATCCACCCAGGTTCTTTTCACCAGAGATTATCTGAAATACCTCTGGTATTTTGGTTGTTAGGGGTTTTGCAACTATAGATATTTTCATAGCTGCCAAATAGAAAACTTTCCCAAAGCCTAAGAGTTTTAACCACTTTCCACATAGTAAGAATGTGTCTGAGAGACAACTCCATAAAGTGAAGTTATCGGTGTACGACACATATGCCATAATTGTAGCTCTCTGAATCCAGATGGAATGGTCCTGTTTGTACCAAGGGAAATGATCTCTCACTATTAGTATGTTGCCTGGGTTCACACTGTTGGCAGAAGAGACCACACTTCCTGTTGCCACCCTGTGTACTAGGAAAAAAAATATCAGTGCATGTGTATCATGAGGGTGTGTGCTCCCCTTCATTTCCAGTAGATCACTTGGTTAGGCCATGCAGATTTTTTTAATGCATCAGTTGCTATTCTCACATTCAATATTGATATCTCTGGTTATCATGGCCCTTAAAATAAAATTTAGCCTATTTTGTTCAAGTATCTTTCCCTTACCTTCAAATTTCAAAATAGTAAGATGTTGTCCCAGCACCAGCTGGTTTCAGAGGCTCTTTCTCATCTTGCATTATTTCATACTTTATTTGAACTCATTAATTAGAGCTACTTTCTTCTATTCTTATAGTAAACTCTTGTGCTTTGGAAGAAAGATTCACCTTCACTATCACCAAGAGTGATTTTTTTTTTCTCTCCTAGTATTACCAGATTCAAATATTCTGACTGTGCTTTCAGAATAATTTTCCACTCCACCTCAGTGAGCACAGACAAATTTAGGCTTATATAATTCTCGGCTGCCATGTGTGCAGGCTCTGGAGATAGCTTCAACCTCTCAGTCATGTTATCTCCTTTCTTCAAGAGAGCTTGGATGTATATGTTTTATTCACCAGGTCTAACAACACCTTCACTAGAAATGTTTGTGTCTGGGAAGATGGGGTTTCCATGAGATCTTAACTCTAATTAATAAATCTTGGAAGTTTAGTGACTAAAAAGATTTTTAAGTCTTCCTTTTGGTTTCCGTGGGGATATAGGGAATTTTTATGTGCCTACACATTCTCCCGAACTTCATTACTTCCACAAACATGTATTGAGCTTCTACCATGTAAGCATTTTTCTAATTTATAGAGATCCAATGGAAAGTCAAAGTCCCTGCCCTCCCAGTCTTGCGATGCAGACAGAAAATTGAAAACAATACCAAAAAAATGAAAATATCTAGCTGTGTTATATGTGATAAAAAAGTAGAAGTACATGGGGGCCGGCCCCGTGGCTGAGTGGTTAAGTTTGCACACTCTGCTGCAGGCGGCCCAGTGTTTCACTGGTTTGAATCCTGGGTGCGGACATGGCACTGCTCATCAAGCCACACTGAGGCAGCGTCCCACATGCCATAACTAGAAGGACCCACAACAAAGAATATACAACTATGTACTGGGGGGCTTTGGGGAGAAAAAGGAAAAAAATAAAATCTTTTAAAAAAAAGTAGAAGTACAGGGTAGGGTAGAGAGTGATGAGAGAAGTTATTACAATGGTTGGTCAGTAAAAGGAATGTGTAAACAAAATCCTGGATGAAATGGAAAGTGGACAGGGTTAAGATATGGAGATCAAGCATGCTGAACAGAGAGCAGGAAGAACAAAATTCTGAAGTGAGAACAAGCTTGTAAGATGAGTAGAAAGATAATTGTAGCTACAGAATAGTGAGTGAGAAGAAAAATCATGAGACGATTGTGGTGAGAGAGGCATGAGGACATCGTAGGTTAGTTTACATCTTATTATGAATGAGATGTTAAACTAATTAGAAGTGTTCAGTCAAGGGAGTTTCATATTTAGTTTATGCTTTAAAAAATCTATTTTTATTGCTTTGAGAAAAATTGTCCATGGAAGACAAGATTTGAGGCAGAAAAATCATGCAAGGCTTTCTTAGAAATCCAGGAGGGAAATGATGATGACTTGGACTAGGGTGCCAGAGAACTGAAGATGATGAATGTGGTCATCTTTTGAAGATGTAGCATATTTTGAAGATAATGATGATATGACTTGCTGATACATCTTATATGGTTATAATAAAAGAGAAGAAGCTAGGATGGTTTCTAGGAATTTTTCCAGAGTAACAGGTGATGGCACAATTTGCTAAAATATGGAAGACCAGAGGAGGGATAGGTTTATCAATGGGGCATACAGTGTTCTGTTTTGGATGTGTTGAGTATTTATTACACATCTAAATGGAGATGCAGAATAGGAAATTAGATATGTAATATATAATATATAAGTAATACATAATATATATGTGATATATATGTAATACATATGTAATGAGGACTATGAGATAAATTTGAGAATCATCAACATATAGATATGATCTAAAGCCTTATCCACATTAAAATCATGTTTGTAAATAGAGAACAAAAGGCGGCCAGGGTGCAAACTCTGCAGCATCTTAATATTTAGAGGCAAAGAATGAAAACTACCAGCAAAGAAGATCAGGAAGATGTAGCTGCGGGAGATCAGAATTGGCCACCCCAAAATGTTTCTCTTTGCCTTGCCTTGATTATTTTTAAGAATGAAAGACTCTGAAAGAAACTTACCTTCCCCCAACTGCCTAAAAGAAATTTAAGATAAAGGCCCATCCCCAGGACAAGCCATCACCATAGATAACTCTGGGTTTCAGTAGACTGGGAGGATCCTTGCTAAGCCCACTCTTATCAAAGTTCTATTTACCAAACATTTGCTTTTCCATTTCCATGTGAGTTGCCTTCTTCCCCTTTGAAATTCCAAAACACTACCCCAACATCCTCCTTTGTCTTTAGCTGAAGATGGTGTTTAAGATGAGAGTCTCGGCCACTTTGGTGAGTCGCTCAGTTTTCCTGAATCCCTCCCATGTATACATGTTATAAAGCTTTGTTTGATTTTCTCCTGTTATTCTGTCTCATGTGAATTTAATTCATAGCCCAGGCAGAGGGACCCAGAGGGTAGAGGATATGTCTTCCTCCCCTACATAACCAAGGAACTTGTCTACCAAAGTCTAATTTCAAGATAAAATTTAAATTTTTAGAAAGGGTCTATGGCTTATATCTCAAATAAATTCTGATAATAAAGGCCATAAGTTTATATTTCCCATAATTTTCGGGTTATTACATGGATCCTAAGACTTCCCTATTGGTGTCAGTAAACGATAAAAAATTTTGTACAGATTTGCAAAAGTTGCCACAGGAGTCATCATCAGCTGAATCCCAAGCCTTTTAAAAAGTTTTAATTGAAGTATAATATACATACATTAAACATGTAAAGTGCACTAATATTAAGTGTATATCTTGATAATTGTTTGTACTTATGCAGATATCTTTTTTCTGACACCAGATTGTGTGCTTCTCCAACACCAACTAGGTATCCAACAATTCAATTCAATTCTGACATCAACTCCTTGAGTTAGTGCAGACCCCACAGGTTAAGGGATCAGTCCTACAAGACTGCCCCCACTTCAGGCACCAGTTTCAAGTGAGAGATCACAGGGGAGAGGCACTCGTAATTCTGACCAAGTGGCTATAAATCAAGACTTCCCACATATCCTTCCTCAGGTTCCATAATTCGTTAAAATGACTCACAGAACTCAGGAAAACACTTTACTTACATTTACTCGTTTATTGTAAAGGATGCAACTCAGGAAGAGCCAATGGAAAAGACGCATAGGGCAAGGTATGGGAGTAGGAGGAGGCAGTGTCGAACTTTTATTCCTTCTCAGAGCATGTCCCCTTTGATGTGTTCACCAACTCAAAAACTTCCCAAACCCTAACATTTAGGGCTTTTATGGAGGTTTCATTATATAGGCATGATTGATTACATTACTGTCCATTGGTTATTAACTTCAATTCCAGTCCATCTCCCATCCCTGGAGGTCAGGGCGTGGAACTGATAGTTCCAATCCACTAATCATGATCTGGGCTTTCTGGTGACCAGCTCCCATCCTGAAGCAATCTAGAGTCCCCAGCCACCAGTCATCTCATCAGAATACAAAAGACACTCATCACTCAGGAGATTCCAAGGCTTTTAGGAGCTCTGTGCCAGGAACAGGGGGAGAAAACCAAATATCTATTTGTTTATCACACGAAAACGCATACATGCTCTTGAAGCAAAACTTAGATCAAGATATAGACTATTTTTGGAATTTCTTTCCCTAGTGTGTTGATAACTCATTCAGGCCTGCTTTGCTTTCAGCTCCAGCATCAACAACCCCAGTGGACCTACCAAGAACTCCCCTGACAGAGCCAGCTTGAGATTCTACCGACATCTCAAAAACAAATTTGTGAGAGGTTTGATCTAGAGAACATCCTATGATACATAATGAATCTTCAAAAGATTTTCAGTTGTCTATAATTAGCAGGCCAAAGAGAAAGATGAGAGAAATTTCTGAATCTGAGTTTGCCTGCCATGAAGAAACAATAATTCTACATAAATATCAGAGCAGTCCAAAAGACTACTTGTCAACCAAAAATTTTGACCCTCTCTCTTCAAGGCAAATCGTTAACATTAAGAGACATTTTCATACTTTTTCCAAAGTTCTCTAGAATATTTTCTAAATATACCAAGATTTCCAAATATATGAGATTCCCCAACCACTCTCTCCTATAGTTTCTAGAAGAATGTGGGGCTCCAATAACGCCCTGAGGCATTCTTTCTCTCCAACAGGTTAAACCTAGAGAGAAAAAGATTACGTCCTAGTCAGCCTTATCTGGTAATACTCCCTCCACAGACCTCACTGTGACTCTTAACATCAGGAAACAGGAGGACATTTGGGGATCCTAGAATTTGGAGCAAAATGTTTCCATCTATCTTGATCCCTTTTGTTCTCCATCATGACAATATTTATTCTTCACTTTTTCCCCTGATTCATTCTCCACCCTTTGTTTTTGGCTTGCTCTGTGACTTGAGATGAGGAGGAGTTATAAACTTAAAGCCTATTCCTCCCCACTTTCACTGGCCTCTGACTTCTAGTTGGGTTCAGCCAATGAACATTCTGACAGAAGATAAGAGAAGAGGAGGTCAGAGAAGTCATGAGCATTCCCTCAAGTGTCTTGAGCTTTTATGGACTCCAGTAACCGTTTCCTTGCAGCGTCGCTTCAGTTTCCGTTGTAACGGCTTTGTATGTTGCTGCACCCTTGGTTTCTCAACACCCCCTGTTGGTTCCCTTAGCCCTTCTCAGACCTCTTTAAATAAGGCTAACTGTGCCTTCTATTGCCCCTCAGGACCCTGACTAATAAAGTCCTTTAGCCTACATTTAACTTTTTCAAATTTCTTATATGCCAACATGAGGAGAGATGTTAATGGATCCTGGGACCGAGAGAAAATGTCATTGATTAAGATTTCCTTAATATGTTCCCTTATATCATTGACTCCCAGAGTGTTCTCTACAGAATTATACCCAAAGGTTCATGGGTACTGTCATTCAATCTGCTTCTCCTTCTCAAAATCGACATCCCACTCATGAGGAGGAAAACTTTTCTCCTTCCTTGGGGCTTCTCCTTTCGCTTATCTTTCCTTCGCGTGTGCTGTATCCTTGCCTTTATGGCCCTAATTAGTGAGGGCAGTCTGTGGTTGACTTCCTGGGCTTCCTGGTTTCCATCCCATGGGAAGCATAAACATAGAGAAAACTGCTTTCAATTAGTGAGACTGCTCTGGACAGAGTCTCTTAGATCCAGCATACTCTTGCAGCAACACTCACTACCTATCTGATGCTGACAATCGCTTTTGAAAACTTCTTTTCTGTATTCAATTTACTGTTTGAATTTTTTCCTGCCTCTCACAGGTCTACATGCTTGAATGAGATTTGAGTTCTTGGTGTATTAACAAACAGCACAGGTTTACGTCTTGTCCAATTAATGCATCATACCTTGTGATGGTAGCATTTGATTCACATGTTGGCAAAGATCTTCCCATCAATTTGCAATATTCCTCAGAGACTTTCCAAAAATTAAAGCAATCCAAGTTTACATTAAAATTCCAGATTGTTCAATGCAGGGGTAAGAACCTTTCTTTACAGACAATAGTTTCCGGATAAATTCAGCTAGAAATTTATTGTGAGAATCATTATTATAAATTTGTATAGTGAAGCATAGTCCAAACTCTGATTGAAACATGCATTTTTAACTTTAGCTCATATCCCCTTATCCAAAACTTCAAGGGCTCCAGTGGGTTCAGCACAACCATCTCTATGGTATTTTTCTCCCTATGAGAGGTGATTCCTACTACCATCCCCACTTATCTTGGACTGACTCCCAGTCTTGGACATCATTCCAGTGACAGTTTGGTGATATGATGCAGGGTATCTAGCTTGTTTCTACAGTGTATGTTGATCTAGGCTTGCCAGACAATCACACTAACCTTCACAATCCTGAAAGGTAGCCCTCACATACACTATGTGCTATAAATTCTGGAAGGATACACAGGTATAGCTCCTTCCCAGGAGAAAAGAAGCAATCTTAATGTGAGTGGATCACAAACACATGGAGCCAGAAGAGCGTCAAAAGCTTTCTTTCCTGTAAACATTGAGTCGTCATTCATACATAAATGGAAGCCTCAGGCTGATTTACAGAAATATCATCTCCCTTTGGTCTGTCTCCTTATGCAGAGTTCAAGTCTGGGCAGACTTGAAACAGGCTCCATCCTGGAAAGGCAGTAGTGGAAAATTACAATAGCTTAAAGAACGCAATATTTAGGTCTTCAGGAGGTGGAGCCAAGGACAAACACTTCTTTCCATTGTATTAAAAGTCCTTGCTCATTCAAAAAGGCAGAAAGACCAAAGGAGATTAAGAATAGAAAATCCACTCCTGCCACGTATAAATAGGGCAAGAATAATCTGGTAAGGAAATTGTAAGATAGCTATTGTCCCACTGATGTTAATTGTTATTCCAAAACTAAATATTTAGTGTGTTGTTTGTTAATGGATCAGAAATCTAAATTTTTAAAATTTAACAAGTGATGAAAATTCAGCTAATCCTTAAAATGAACTCTCATTGGGTATTTTTAATACTGTGACATATTTGAATTTTAATATCTTTATTAAACTTTAAAAACTTTAAGAAGTTTTGAGATTAAGGGAATCTAAATGAATTGATAGTCATATTGCCTCCCATATATCATTATGTATAGCACTGAGAAAGGAAGATGTCAAGAATCAAAGAATTTTGCTAATATTGTCCTGTAATTATTAACATATACTTTCATTTTGACTTCTGAGAAAGACGGTCTAGGTATTCTTGGACTAACACTTATTCTGAACAAACCAATAAATTTGGAACACTATTTACAGAGTTGTTTGAAAGGCATAGGAGATGTACCTAGGCAGTGAGCTTTTGCAAGACAAAGATTCAGAAAACAGAGGACGGACAAAGAGATAAGTCCTACAATTGATGCCACTTTACCTCTTGAGAAATTTCTTTCTTCCAAAAGGGAGTCTAAGGAGGTAAAAACAGCTTCTAGCAGACTCAAAGAGCTGGAAAGATAAACACTAAAGGGTTTGCCAGAGGGAGGCTCTGGAAAACACCTTAAGTTTTAAGTTGAGATGCCAGGCGCATCTAAAGTACTAAGTACCAAGGGTTGAACCAGTATTCCCAAGGGTACACCTCAACCAATTGCATATTGAAGCCAGTGGATAAATGCTCAGGTCTTCTGCAATTTCAGTGAGTTTCTGGGAGACATTCTGAACAGTTTTCAGGAACTCCAGTGGAATTGAGTCCCCTTGCCCACAGAGCAGACTTCATAATAAACCCTTACATTATCTTTTCCTCCTTCCTTTTCTCAATCGCCTGGTTATCTCATTTTTACTTCCTGGAATAACATTCCAGATATGCTATTTACATCCAAATTATTTTTTAGGCTTTGCTTGGGTAATGAAGTAGACATAGAAAGCAGTTGCTGGGGATAAAATTCTAGAAATAGATTATTCAGTGATCAGAGAGAAACAAGTACTCTATTGCTGGTAGTAAGTGGCATGGTGACAACTCCTGTCAAGTTAAAGCATTATGATTATTAAGACTAACTTTCCTTGCAGTGGAATGGAATAAAACACAGCTTAAATTGGAGGCACTGACTTATGCAATAATGTGGAATTTGAAAAGGGTGGGGGTACTTTTTTTAGAAGAATTTTGTGGAGTTGGCCGACTTTGCTAACTGCTAGAACAATTTAAGAAGTAGAGTGATCAGCTGAAGTCAGCCAACTCCCAACTCAGAAAGTGTTTGGTTGATAATGCTGAAAATCTGGCCAAGGATTTAATCTTAAGGGTGACAAAACTACAAAGGGGACTGAATGTACAACCTTACATATTCTCCTATACTAAAATCAGGGCCTTGAGAAGAAAGAGGAAGAACACTGAAATCCAAAAAGTCACATGTTTGTGTGTGCACCTGAGAACCTTGAGCTTCCAAATTTATTCTTATGAATCTACCAAAGGCGATCACTTCTCCTTTGCTAGAGGAAAACAGCCTGATCTTGCCCAGAGACCATTCAATGACTTCACCTAAGCCCAATGCCTCATAGGGTGATGCTTTTCCTCCTTAAGATGCATATCACTTTGCCTCCAGAGTAAATAAGGATAACATGTCAGCATAGGCCAAAGGGGAAATACAGTCTCTACTCTTGGAGTTTATAATTTCCTCATGGAAAGAATTGCAGGAACTCAATAATATGTACCTGTAGGGGCTGGGAAAATATGACAAAGAATGAGTTTGTGGATGTTGCACTAAAAAAGATGTAACACAAGGTGGAGAGAAAAGAGTTTCTCCCATGATTCAATCCTCATATGCTGCTGGAATGGCCCTAGAAGCTTGGACATGATAATGGCCTACAGAAAATCAGATAGAGATAGGTAAATTGCTTTGGCAGAGGATTGAGCTCAAGTAAATAGGAATGTGAAAATAAATTTATTGTATAAGACCCAAAAACATTTGATGACTATGCTCCTTAAGAGTAGATGGGATCCAAAGATACTCACTTAACTACTGCTATAAGGAATTCATTTTTAGGAAGGCATTGGGATCTTTGGTCTAAATGGTTGCTGTCCTATCTAGACTAGAGCTGACAATAGGGAACATTTTCATGGAACTGGACCCCATGGTGTCAATGAAGATTATAGGATTCTGCAATAGCAGAGGTCAGGTCATAGTATGTAATTGTCAGAAGCAAGGTGGACTAATTAAAATACCGGAAAGTGAGGCTGGCCCAGAAGTGCAGTGGTTAAGTTTGCACATTCCGCTTTGGTGGCCTGGGGTTTGCCAGCTTGGATCCTGGGTGAGGACATGGCACCACTTGTCAGCCATGCTGTGGCTGGTGTTCCACATATAAAGTAGAGGAAGATGGGCATGGATATTAGCTCAGGGCCAGTCTTCCTCAGCAAAAATAGGAGGACTGGCAGCAGATGTTAGCTCAGGGCTAATCTTCCTCAAAAAATAAATTAATTAATTAAATAAAATAAAATACTGGAAAGCAAGGATAAAGTTACAACCAGAATGCCCAGACCTCCAGGAATCTGTGGCAATGGAAAATAGATTAGACTGATGGCGACTGCGAGATAGATAGACAGCTAACCAAAATGTTTTGCCCTTTATAAACAGGCAAACATCAAGATCTGGTGAGTTAAAATTTGAGAAGAGCTGCAACAATGGAAAAGTGAAATCTCACACGTAGTCTCTAGATCTGAGGTCATTTTGAGACCCTAAACTGGTCAAATGAAAAAGCTGCCAGCTCCTTTTGAGAAAGAAGACTAAAATGCCATTATGTTTTCCAAAATGAAGCTAAAGCTATTTGATGCACACATAGGGGAGTATCAAATTGATATAGAGCCCAAATTGAGAATTTTGCTAGAGTATCCCAAACTCTTATATGGTACACTAGTTCCAGTGGAGGCTTATGGAGGCTAGTCCTAATTCAAATCTATTTCACAGTGAATTCAATTAGTCCACAGCCTCCCCTTAGAATTATTTCCATTGTCCCCAAGTACATAATTGTATTGTATATACTTACAAATGAGAAGACACTAGATTCGTTCCCTGACCTATGGATTAAGAGATGTTATGGTAGGATGAGCAAAGTGGAAATCCCTGAAACTGCCCCCACATTTCATCAAAACTAGTAATGGGAAGCAATAGCACATGTTGGGAGGGAATAAAGAATTTAGCATCACCCTCAGAAATTGAATAAATTCAACAACAGTGCTTCCTACCATTTGCAGAAAGATCCTAGGGCTGCCACTAAAAATTTATGTACAATGAAAATTTCTAGAAGAAAACTATTTATCAAAACTGACATAAGAAGGAAAATAAATCTGAATAATCCAACATCTGTTGACTGTGAAATTATATATTCTTTCACAAAGCAATCACCAGGTCCATGTGGCTTCACAGAGAGTTATTCCACTCAAGGAAGGAATAACACAAGTCTTAAGCAACTCTTGCAGACTAATTTTTGTGTGAAAACTATCAAGATTTATTCATGAGTATTTTATTTTTTCAATGCTACTATTAACGCTTTTGGTTTTAAATTTTATTTTAAACTGTTGCTTATATATAAAAATTCAATGTTTCTTACATATTGCTCTTATATCTAATGATTTTGTTGCATTCACGTATTGACTCTAATAAATTATATGTAGATATCCATAGATTTCCTAAATATACACTCTTGTTATCTGTTAATATATTTCATTATTTCAAATCCATACAGCCTTAATTTCTTTTTCTTGTCTTATTGCAATGACTGTGATCTTCAGTAAACTACAAAACAGATATGGTGAGAATGGACATCTTAATCTCTTTACTATATCAAGGAAGATATTTTAAATATTTTACTGCTAAGAAAGAAGCTTCTGGGGCCTTCCCCATAGCCGAGTGGTTAAGTTCACATGCTCTGCTTCGGTGGCCTGCAGTTTTGTGGGCTCAGATCCTGGGCGCAGACATGGCACCGCTCATCAGGCCATGCTGAAGTTACATCCCACATAGCAAAACCAGAAGGACCTACACTTAGAATATATAGCTATGTACTGGGGGGCTTCAGTGAGAAGAAGAAAAAAAACAGAAAACTGGCAACAGATGTTAACTCAGGTGCCAATCTTTAAAAAAAAAGTTTCTATTGGATTTTTACTGATACTTTTCAACAGATTAATAAAATTCTGTTCCATTTCTATTTTAAGCTTTGTTTGTTCAATAAGTCATGAATGGTATTGACTTTATCCATTGCTTCTCTGCATCTATTGAAATGGTTATACAATATTGCATATATTCTATTAGTTTGGTGATTGATATTGATTGACTTCACATGTTAAATCAATTTATTTTCTTGGATTGTACTTAATTATTACTTGTTAACATTTTTATATATTACCAGATTTTCATTCATGATTTATTTAGAACTTTTAGATTTAAATTTATGAGAGATTCATTTGCAAGCTAGTTTTTATGTTCTACCCTTGTCAAATTTTTGCACCAAGGTTATGCTGGCCACCTAAAATAAATTGAGATATGTTTCCTCCATTTATAATCTTTTTAATATCTGAGTAGTTGGTAGTATTATCCCCTTTTTCATATATGATTCTATTGTAATTTCTCTTTTACTTATTATTAGTATGATAATTTATTTTATAACCCCCTGTGGATCTGTTTCCATTGTCAGTGTTTTATTTGGAGTTAGTGTTATTTTTTTTAATCACCTGGCATTCCTAGCAATTTTTATTGTTTGCTTGTGTTGTGTACAAAAAATTGTACAGATAATTTAAAGCTCAATGTAATGGAATCTTCCTCTAAAAATGATTTACTTTGTATCTGGCTGTCAGTTAGACTAAGGAAAGATCACCTAATCCGAGTGGAAATTGAGCTAATTCAAATGTGGGCTTCAGATTTTATGAGAATTTTTCTTTTTCCATTTCATTCCTCCTCCTAGGGTACAGTCTCTCAAGAAAAAGAATCTCAAGGAAAAGTCTGGAGTGTTCATCACAGGTCTTTCCTTTGATAGGGCCCAAATTTCAATTTTTGTTCCCCCAGCCCAATGAGCCAATCAGAAGTTCTGCTCAGTTTATCAGTCATTCAACTGCAGCTTTCTGCTGAACTTTTCAATCTCACATAACAGCAAAGGCTTTGAGTGGAAAAACTGTGTCAAATGTAGGGCTTAGCTTTATGCATTGCATTTCTCTTCAGGATCATAACCCTTCAAATCCTCACTATCTTCGTGGCTCTCCAATAACCTCAAATGTAGATAGAGATAAATGTATAGGTAGATAGGTAGACAGATGAATGATAGATCAATAGAAGACACACATCACATCCATTCCATTATTGGCCAAAGCAAGTCAATGGCTAAGCCTTACCTCAGTGTGTGGGGAGAAGGTTCTTCCTGCCAGAAGTAGCATAGCATATGCACTAGACTATAATACAATCTACAACAGGTTTACTGCCTTTGAGAATGTTTTAATGAGTACCACTTAAAATATCATAATTGCTTTTAATAAGGGCAAAGACTTACCCAATTATGTTTCTGTAAACTCAATGCATTGTTATGAATTATACTGTTATTTTGTTAGCTTTAGGAAGAGTACATATCAAATACTATAAACTGTTGTGTTCTTAAGTAGTTTTATTTCAAAAGTTTTCCATGATAAGTAAAAGAGATCAAATATTCTTTTATTGTGGAAAATAAACACCAAATTAGTACTTGCAAGATGCGGTGTGCCTAAGCTTTCGTATCATTTAGATAATGATTTGTTTAACAGACACATCTGGAGGCTGAGGTTGCTTGGGACTGTGATGGATGTAAAGGGAGAGTGGGATAGGAATTGTGGCTGTTCTAACCTGCACAGAAGCTAAGTATGACTGAGTCTTCTTGCCGCATATTATCACCAGAGTTCATTTCAATGATAAACATAAATGGGTGAAAAATATGTTTTCAATATAATCCCTAGCTTCTTCCTCTCACATTAAAATTCAATTAGATGATTAGTAACATACCCAAGAACTCATGATGACATTTTCTTTCCTGTTGTACTTACATCCTAAAACAGATATTCCTGTTGAGTTAAAAGAAAAACATGCTACTTTTAACTGGAACACTTTTCTTTAGTATCCAAAAATGATAGGCCGGACTCAACATGAGGGGGAAAAAAACACAGCTACAGTGTAAATGTAAGAAGCAAATGAATAAAACACTCCCCAAACACAGGGTCTATTAGCTCTCTGTGTCAAAATTCGTGTCCACACAAAGTCGTCTGAATTTCCAGTCCAAAAGAGGAAGCACAGGAAGCCTCTAGTCCAGCCCCCAAGACCCAGATAAAGTCAACAAGGGTGTTGGGCCAACCCTGGGCCTAACTTCAATGATTCCATCAGTCAAGATTTTATTATTTCCAATCTTCTTTTGATTATTTTTTCCAAAGAAATCAGAAAGACAGCTGACTATTTGTTTATGTGATGGGTATAGATCGGCTCTTGCTAATCAATGTAGTATGCAACAGTATTTTATGCACACAGTACCCATCAGAGAGGAGAGTAATATTAACAGAACCTTTCATGAAGGCAAGAATTTTGCATCAGAAACTATACTTGTTATTAATGAATCTCAACAAGTAGGATACACTTGTGTTTAACGTTTCTTTTTTCTGTAAGGAATCAGTGTTTTATAATGTTGACATTTTTAAGAGCATAAAATGCATAACGTATTTTGGAAAAAATTTGTAATCACTACATATTCATGCTAAAATGAACTCTCACACTTTTTCTTTCAATCCTTATTTCTCATTAGTCGTTTGTTCTTTTGGAACACTATTTCATTTTTCTCCACACAATTGGTCCTTCTACAGATTGCTGCAGAGCACGGAAACCTTGAGGTAGGAAAGGCCACAGTGAAATTAAAGCTCTGTCCCAAAGCAGTTGGCCAACAATGCCGTGGAGGGGGGCTTGGAATTACTCTAAAAATGTGTGTTTTAGAACTCCTTGGGGAACCCTTTAATCAACTTGACACTGAATTAGCTTTTATTTATTCATTTTCCAAGATCTTGTGGATCTTGTTTTAATATAATACTCTCCACGGTTAGAATAGGCAGAAGAATCAGAATTCTGCGTCTGTTTCATGTACTCTTGGTCTCTGAGTATGTGAAGAGTCTTTCCTATCAATTTTTCCAGCTGTAAGCCTAGGTTTAGCAACACTAGCTAACATTTGTTGAGCACTCACTATGTGTCAGGCTGTGTTATAAATACTCATTTAATCCTTAAAACAACCATGTGAGAGTACCTTTATCATCATACACATTTTATGCGTAAGAAAACTGAAGGTATAGAAAGGTTCTTAGCTAGTAAGTGTATAGCCAGGAGTCAGAATCAGATAATCTTGTCCAGGACTATTAACCACTACCATCCTTATTTACATAAAATTCTGTACAAATAAAACTGTTATTATATCTAAGATTTTCTGGGATATTCAAATAAAAGTAATAAATATGAAAAGATGAGTTTTATCATTTATTTGTTGCTTCTGACAAAGCATGAGTCATTTCTTTTAGCCATCTCTTTATATTGTACAATCCCAGATGGAAAAGTCTGCACGACACTGTACCAACACATTCAGTAATACAGTAAGTAGAACTGTTTAACCATATTGTATTGAGGAGAAATTAAGCATTTATGGGCCAAGAATTTTCCTTCATACAGCTTGGTTCATACTAGCTTTCGCAAGCTGTCTTGTCCATTGAAAAAGTATCTGTGAATAGTGCACCGTGAATAGAAAATATTTCTGCAGATGTTTAGCGGTATTCATAAGTTCCTGCAAACACCCGCAAACACCCACAAATTACCCCCGAGTCTTGGCTAATTTTCACTTCATAGATCTGTGAAATATTTTAAAATAAAAGAAACATGTCAGGAAATCTTTGGTTGTCTGGTTTTTCTTTCTTCGCTCCTGGCATTTTATCTCTTACCTTGTTTTGTCATATTTTTCTGTGCAAGAAATATGTATATACTCAATCAATTTATTCAACATTTCCTTATGAGATATTTCCAACACAAAAAAAAGTTAAAATAATTTTGGAGGCAAGATCTTTAAATTCGTCACCTATCCACTGACATTAACATTTTACTTCTTTTGTTTCGTCACACATGTTTTCATCTATCTATCTATCCATCCATCAATCTTCTGTTTTGATGCAAGTAAACTGTAGATATCTGTAGCTCACCTCTAAATATTTTGGCATGCATATTATTAACTATTATTCAAATTGTTTAGAATGTTTTTCATTTTTATGTAAAGTTTACATTCAATAAATTCAGATCTGAATTGTACATTTGCTGAGTTTTAACAATCCATAATCTGTGTATTCCAAACTCCTATTGAGAGAGAACATCACCCTACATTCAATACTTTTTAAAAAATAATTTTAACCCACATTCTTTTCTGTCTGCCTTGTATGACCTATCCCTAACAACTCTCAAAGGATCTATGGTCCTCTTTTGTCAACTTTAGAATATTGAGCCTAACCAAATTGAGAATTATCTTAAGAACCCTATTGTTCCTCACACAGAAAGCTACCCAAAGGAATATGAAGCCTAAGTTCATTGCTTGGAGGCAGTTTCCAGGTTACAGAACAGGGAGGCCCTGTGGTCTCACTGATCAGAAGAAAGAAAAATCAGAAGTGTGGATAACAAATTGACTAGGATTTGCGTGGCAAGAGAGAAAGAAGCTGGCGAGAGTTCCAGAAATCTGTGGAGGGGTCCCATCAAGCATTTGGTGGAACATTAATCTACCTATATCAAATAGAAAACTACCCGATGTTGGGAAAAGGACCACTGGAAAAAATAACCTGAATAATTCCAGGAGGTCAATAGGGTGGAGAATAACTTTTTTTCCCAGCCAAGTCAGAATAGAAAGATCTTCCAGTACATGAGGTATAAACTAGGGTTCTCAGAAGGCTATTACCTTAATAGCCAAGTTAAATTAGTCTCAGACTAAAGGCTGCTCTAGGCTCGTCTTAACAAAGCTAAAAGACAAGTCATGATAGGGTCAAACTGATGTCAAGTAACTTATCTGCCTTCCAGAAAAAAATCTAAAATTATCTAAATAAATAAAATCTAGTACATAACATCTTAAATTTACAATGTTTGGCATGCAATTAAAACTTACCATTCATACATAGAAACATAATCCAGAGGGAAAAAACTCAACCAATAGAAACAAAAGTAGAAATGACAAAGATGATGGAAACAGGAGAAAAAAACATTAGAACAGCTATTATAAATATGTTATGTATGATTAAGAAAGTTGAAGAAATTATGAACATGATGATCAAAGAAATAAAATATATAAAATAAATTGTATAGCCAAAACAATTTTTTAAAGAAGAACAAATCTAGAGAAGTTATACTACAGTCATGCAAAGTAGTTTTGGTCAATGACAGACTGAATAAATGACAGTGGTCCCATAAAATTAGTACCATATAGCCTAGATGAGTAGAAGGCTATACCATCTAGGTTTGTATAAGTGCACTCTATGATGTTCACACAACAACAAAATCATCCAATGATGCATTTCTCAGAATGTATCTCCGTCGTTAAGTGACACATGACTATACCTGATTTTAATGCTTATTATAAAGCTATGTAACAAAGAAAAATGTGGTATGGGGAAAAATATAGACAAGACATATGTGGAACAGATGTAGAGTCCAAAACTATGAATATACCAATATGGTTGGTTGATTTTTAACAAAGCACTAAAGCAATTCAAAATGGGAAAAGGAAAGTCTTTTCAATAAACAGCACTGCAAAAATTGCCTATCCGCACAGGGAAAAAAAATAAACTTTGACCCTTACCTCACACCATACAAAAAATTAGCTTGTGATGGATCAAAGACCTAAATGTAAAAGCTGAAACAATAAAACTTCTACAAAACATAGGCTATCTTTTTATCTGGACTAGGCAAATATTTCTTAGATACAGAATAGATAGAATACAGATTTACACAGAAAACAACAGTCATTAAAAAAGAAAAATAATAAATTAGACTTCATCAATATTAAAACATCTGCTCAGCAAAAGCTTCCATTCAAGAAAACTGACCAGTAAGCTACATAGTGAGAAAAAATATTTATAAAACAGATATCTGACAAAAGAATTATATATAAAATATAAACAAATCCCATAATTTAATGACAACATAATAAAATAGACAAAAGACTTGAAATATACTTTACAAAGGAAGACATATGAATGTTAATCATATATTAAAAAACACTCAACATCACTAATAATCAGATAAATGCAAACTAAGCTCCAATGAGATAGTGCTACACAGCCACTAGAATGGCTAAAATAAAATAAAATACAAAGAAACACTTACAATATCAAGTGTGGATGAGGATGTGGATCAGGTGAAACTCTTGTACATTACTGGTGGGAATATAAAATGGTATAATCGTTTGTCAAAAGTTTTGGCAGTTTCTTATAAAATTAAATATACATCTACCTTTTGTCTAGGAATTCAACTCCTAGTTCTTTATCCAAGAGGTGTGAAAATATAAATCAACAGACATAGTGTATATAATGTTTATATCAGATTTATTCATACTAGTCAAAAACTGGAAACAATCTAGCTGTCTGTCAATAGGAAAATATACAAACAAATGGATAAACAAATTATAGTATATTCATGTGGTGGAATACTACTACTTAGTAATAAAAAGCAATAAACTGCTGACGTAAAAAGTGATACAGTTGTCAACAGACTATAATTAACAATACTGTATTATATACTTGAAAATTGCTGAGAGTAAATATTAGAAGTTCTCATCACACAAAAAAGTGGTAACTATTTGAGGTGATGTATGTGTTAACTAACCTTATTGTGGAAACCATTTTGCAATGTATATGTATATCAAATCATCACACTGTCCACCTTAAACTTACACAATGTTATATGTCAATTATATCTCAATAAAACTGGATAAAATCACATTATGAGAAAAAAAGATACAGATGAAATTCATACACATTATATTTGGAGAAAGAAACCAGACACAAAAGAGCACATTCTATATGATTCTGTTTATATGAAGTGCTAGACGAGTAAAGATAATCTAAAGGGAGAAATAATTAGAACAGCAGAGGAGAGGGAGCAAGTAGTGTTGACTGGAGAAAGAGATAAAGAAAATTTCTAGGGTGAGGAAAAGTTCTGTCTTGAGAGATTTGTATGTTACATTTCCGTGTATATATGTACCACCTTAAAACGATGAGAATTATCATAAAGTGGGTGGGGGTGGGTTGGGGGTTATGTAGAGGAAACAAGAAGGGTATAACATTGACAGTTGTTGGAGTTGGGTGATGGGTAGGTACAGAGGCGTTCCCTATACTATTCTGGTTTTTATGTATACATTTAAAATTTCTATAGACCAAAGCAGTTCCTTATTCTGTCAGTTTCTTTGTATATATGTATCTTTCAAAGGCAAGACTGAAGACTTCCTTGAAGTCACCAAACTTGCAAAATTTTGAGTCAGAAGCTGACTTTTTAGGAATTCAAACTCCATTTAGATTGTTTCATTTTGTACATAATTCTTTCACAGCAATTTAATAATAACTAATATCATAATTTAAATTTGTAAAGCATGAATGATAAATTTGTTAAGGATTTTTGACACATTCGCAAAACCAAGGAAAAGCTCAAGTTTGTTTGAGTCAGGCTTGAATTTTTAATCCTCACTAACTAGTGACCTTGGATGAAGCCGCGTCATAGCTCTGAATATCAGTTTCCTTCTTTGTAAAATTAAGTTGGGGCTATCATTAATGATCTCGTTTAATCTTCACAATGACCTTGCATAGAAAGTATGTGAAATAAATATTCAATATGTTGGGGACGTTATAGATGTTTAATAGAGTTTAGCTTTTCCAAAATTACCAGTGCTTCCATCATTAATTTATTTTCATCTCAACAATATCAGTTATGCTCAAATACATTATAGTATTATAATAGAGATGGGCAATTCTTGATATTATAGAGACTGAAATTACCATAATTTTTATATAACATGTTAATATTCCGTTTCTAGAAAATAATAATATGTTAATATTGAGAAAGATACTTTGAAGAGTATATGAATGATAAAATCAAGTTTTACTTGGGATATGTTAAAATTAGGAAAAATCCTGTATTTTAAACAAAATATTATTGTTGGTAGAATAAGAAATGTATTGTCTATAAAAAATGTAGTATATTTGCAAATTAACAGTAAGGTTAAATATTTATTATTTTAATTTGGAATAATTTAAAAGATCCTTTAAATGGCACCAAAAATTTTCCCTAAGGTTGTGAGAAATTTTCCAAAATATAAATTGGATCATGTTCATAGTCTAGAATGATTTTAATAATCCATGTAAATGATTCATGTATTTTCAGTGCTTAATCTTACCCCCAAATCAACTATATTTTCAATCTTGTCTAAGCATGAATATTTCTCTTGATCAGTAAATGCTGTGTTGTCTATAAAATTCACTGAAACAATTTTATATAAATTTTCTTCTTTCCCATCTACTGATGGTAGACTCATAAATTATGGGTACTATGTTACTTGGCATTTCATTGTTTAATTTATCCAACATTTTATTTTTGTTTTCATCACTCTCACTAAATTATTTTCTTTGCAAGGACATTCTTCAGAAGAAATATACACTTTATGATTTTGACAGTTGTAGCCAAATCCATAAATAGCAGTAGGAAGCTTCTAAAATGGCCCCCAATGATCTCTGCCTCCTCGTATGAATGTCTTACATAACCTCCATCCTTCCAGTGTGGGCTAGACCTAATGACTCTCTTCTGAGGAATACCGTACAGCAAAAGCGATTGGATGCCACTTTTGAGATAGAATTACAAAATGGGCAGGACTTCTATCTTGCTTGCTCATTCCTTATGTATCTATCCATCTCTTAGAATCCTCTCTCTGGGGAAAGTTGCTATGTTGCAAATAGTCCTATGAAGAAGTTCACATAGACGTCTCTGGCAAAAGTCAGTAAGGACCTGAGGACTGCCGACAGCCACAGGGATGACTACAGCCCCTGCAGACATCTTAATTGGAGCTTTATGAGAGACCCTGAGATGGGGCAGCCAGCTAAACCATGCTATTTCCTGACCCATAGAAATTCTGAGATAGTAAAGTTCGATGTTTTAATCAGCTAGGGTAATTTTTTATGAGGCAATAGATAACTAATAAAAAGGACAAAAGAGCTGTGTTAAATTGCATGGTGGCAAATCAGCTAGACTCAATCACTGGCTGGGGATTAACCCCTAACAGTAGCTCCCTGGTATCTCCTACTCAAAAGTAAGTTTTAAAAAATTTTTTTAAAATTTTAAATTAAATTTAAAATTAAAAAAATTGAAAATTGAAAATTGAAAAATTAATTTAAAAATTTAATTAAAAAATTATAAAACAAATTTTTTAAAGTAAGTTTGAGTAAATTTATAAATTACCTCAATTATTAATCTTTAGGAAAGAAACATAAGAAAAATATTAATTAAACCACTAATATTAAATATTTGAGTATCACATGTCTACCTCATTCAAAAAGTGTAATTCTTTTCTCATATTTATTTCATTGTTATTAGAATACTAAATGTGAGAAATAAAAATGGGGCACAACAAGCTTCTTATATCCCATAACAGCTTCTCAACTTCAGCTACGATAGACTCTAAAGACAATGCCACATACTGGGATTAAAATCTTTTTATCAAGATTTATCGGGTACTAGAAGTGAATTATGGTGTTCTGTTCAGTCTCACCGTCTGTGCTTCCCTCAGTCATGGACACTGGTTATCATTTTCCGCGAGCATCACGCTCTATGCTCCACGTATTTCTGGGGAGCTTGCCTTTAAAGCAGAACAACCCGCTGCAAGTAGCTGTACCATGATGAATGAGGAAAGTTCCTTCAGTGTTTGCTTTTCTCACACTTTCTCTATCCCTAGACGTGTTACCACATGCCATCATTTCATACAAGCGACCTGAACCCAAGAGATGGACTGTTTTCCAGGACTACAATTTTGTAATTGTCAAAATTGATTTAAAAATCAAAACAAAAACTAACAAATTATATCCCATAAAAAAGGAAGGTCGAAGTGGTTTTAATTTTAAAAGATTTATTTAAAGTTTTTTGTTGTTGTAAAAAAAAAAAAGAAAACAGGTTTTGGCATCAATGCAATTTTTCTGCCAACCAAACTCCAAAGGAGGCTTCTCTGTGTGGGACTGCCATCTAGTGGACGGTTCAGTGGGACTAGCAAACCACAGAGGAAACGGCCTGGTGCGGTGAGCAGAGCCAGTTTGCTCCACAAATATTTATTGAGCATCTGCTATGGGCAAGGCCCTTTCTTCTAAGCTGTGGGAGATTTCACAAACGATTAACATCAAACACTTAAGATCCTGAGTTCAAATATTCATTTATTGTTTTATCTAGAGTTTTAAAACCACAATCTGCCACACAGTCCCTTTTCATCTCAGTGACTCAACATTATTTTCAAGGTACTGTGATGCTCAAAAAGCCTCTCTTGCCTTCCAGACCCTTGCCCTCTCCTATCACCTAATCTGCTATGAATTGAAAGGAAAGGATGAAGGAATAGAGGAAGAGTCGTTTTGAAGCCATCCAGAGCTTTGGAGAATCAATGTATAATGTAAATGTTATTGATATTGTAATTTCTACTAGCACCTTTCCCCAATGACTAGCAAAGTTCCTCAAGAAAAGTTAGTTTTCCCTAAGCAACAAAATCAGATGTGACATTTAGTGTGTAGGCTCAAGATTCATTTTTATCTACGGAGTTTAAATGATGTTTTAAAGAAAACTCAAATAAAACCACCCTGTATGAAAATGTATAAAGCTTGTATATGTAAAAAAACTTTAAAAGGCAAAATAGATGTATAAATGAATTCAGTATAAACAATAATAATGTTGAAGAACCATTAAAAAGCTGATGTTTAAGCTAACATTTTAGAGAAAGTGACATCACCAGCAGTTTTTGTAATAGCCTGCTAAAATTTTTAAAAATTGAATTCTATTTCCTTTGTTTTGCTTGAGGAAGATTGTCCCTGAGCTAACATCCATGCCAAGTTTCCCCTATTTTGTATGTGGGTTCCCACCATAGCATGGCTTGATGAGCAGTGTGCAGGTCTTCACCCAGAATCTGAACCTGCAAACCCGGGACCGCCAAAGCACAGTGTGTGAACTTAACCAGTATGCCACTGGGTCAGCTCCAAAATTAAATTTTTAAGAGAGGCATAGACATTTATTTTAAAATTAGCTTAATTATGAAAACAGTATGACACAGATTTGTTCATTTTAATTATATTTGTTGTAGAATTTTTAGACTGGCAATTGCAAAAAAAAATCTCTTAAAGCCCCAAAACAGGAATGCTTAGCAGACTCAGAACGAATATCTAAAATTTCTTACAAATATTCATGAGATTATAATGATATATTTCTGAGGTCGTTAGAAAAACTTAATTTCTAATATCTTTCCACATCACAGTTAGCTAAAAATAATATTCAAAATTTGTATAGTGCTTTGCTGTCCATAAAACGATTTGACAAATCTTATTTTATTCACACATCTGTGAGCAGATATTTGTTTCCAATTCGACACATGAGATATTTCAATTTCTAAAAGCTGGCAGACCAGTACTTCTCCTCTAGTCAATCCAAGGTTATTATCTGGAAAACTGTTGTGAGATTTTCAGTTATTAGAAGATGTGATTAATCTTCTTTTTTCAGTGTAGTCAATGGACTTAATCAAGAATCAGAGGGAAAATCTAAAGTCCATACAGAAGCCAAAACATAATTATGTACACTTGAAATTTACACAGTTATAAACCCATGTGACCTCAATAAATTAAAAAGACAATAAATAAATCTCATGTTAAGTGCATTTTTCTACTATATATTTGATAGAAAATCATGCTTTACTGTCCTAAACTATATGTACTATACAGAAAAGGAAAGGTAGTTTTGGGGATGATTTACTTCTTATTGCAAATTCCTCTTTTGTCTGTCCTTGTCTAGTTCAATGTGTGTGCTAAAAGATTTTTATAATATGTTTCACCTGAATTTCCTGAAATACTTTTGTGATCCCAAACTTAACAAGTCTTTCCTCTGAAAGAGTCTATGTTTGCCTTTCAAACACACGCATCGTCAATCCAGCCCATGACTTAGCATCAATTTTCTAACATATGCCTACAATTCTTTGTTTGTTTATTTGGGTTTTGGTTTATTTGGCTTTTTGTTTCTCGGTTTTCAGTTCTCTGCATGTTCCAGCATGAATTTTAGGTGGCACGTTATCATGTAGTATTCTTTTAGAATACTGCCAGTTAGTGTCTCCTCATCACTGTCACTGTCACTACCAGCAATACAAGTTTTATGAAAACGTCATAAAAGACTTCAGTTGGTCCTTTCAAATGCGAGTATAGTGATAATAATGCAGTGTTTTCTTTGTCATTAAAACATCACGACACTGTTTAATCAAGTCAAATAAGTTTGGTGTCTGGAGATGTTCTTACTGTCTGTGTGATCTCTCAAGTCATTTTTTCTCTTCGTGTCATAGGTTGCTCATTTACAAATAGAAGATAATAAAACAACATAGGATTTATATGAGATACAATTGAAATTATGTTTTAAGACACATAGTAAAGCATAAGGCAGTATACAAAATTTGCCCTTACAAAATGTTTATATGAGACGTGTCCTATATCTTTTAGATAATTTTATTTTTTATGCACACATACATACTAATTTAATTAGCTTATAATATCTTTCAAGGCAAAGTTTTAAACACATAAGAAACACAATAAAATTTTTGAAAACATTTATGACTTTTGCATGTGATTTGTGGAAGAAATGGAGAATTTCAAGCTAATGTGTGTGTAGCCTTTATTTTGGTTCTTTTGAATTATTCTTAAGGTATGATGTTTTTTCTTAGTGGTCAAGCATTCCTTTCTTCTTGCTTAAAAATGATAGTCCAGTTTGAAACTAAAGATTTATACAACATACTCTTCATTTAAACCTTATATAAAGAAATAAAATCTTTTATTTCTACACATTTTGAGCTCCTAGCTTCATGCATTTATAGTGTGTTACATTTCCCAGCTTTCTCATATTTAAAGTTTTATGGCCTGTTCTCCAGATTCAGGTAGTAAAAGGTTAAAAGGTATATTTGAATAGACAGAAGGTCTGCAGAAACATATTTTAATTAAAAATAGCTTGGAATAGAAACCCTTGCCCAGTTTCACCATAGGTTGCATCAAAAGCTAATGAGCAAATAAGAAATCTGATCTGTTCTCCAATGAAGCCTGGTGTAGTGTGCATGTGCTGTTGCATATTGACCTAAAAATGTCTGCTTGGAATTCACCCAAATTCAGCCAAGGTTGTCTAATCACTAATTATCAGTTTTTCATTTGCATAAATAAAAAACAATGGGAGCAAAATATACCTCAAGCCAATATGTTTGGAAGAATAAAGTAAGACTGCACATTGGAAGAAAAATTTCCGAAAAATCTTTAGCAGAAGTTGTATATTGAATTAGCCCATTCTCTCCTTTAATAAATCAGCCTACTCAAATATCTTGTGGCAATTTTCACAGGTGATTGCACAAAGAAATTAGAAGCATATCTCCGAATGGGCATAGGGCCAGACAGTTTACGTGCCCTGGCCCACACTTACCTGTATTAAGTACTTAAAGACCAAAATATTAGGTACTTAAATGTCCCTTCTCCATGCCCATATGCCATTCCTCTACCGATAAAGTAAAACAAGAGGGAAACTACGAGTTCACAATAAGCATTTAGGGCTGCCTAGTAAATGAAGAAAAGGCACTTAAGTATGAAACTATATTGCACTTTGGGCAATTAGTCCAAACTCCCTGCAAGGTTATCTCCTGTCCTGCAAGATGGATTGGTGACACACTCATGGCTGAGATGGGTTAGCCAGCAAGTTCAAGTAGATATCTAACGGGCTGATCTCTCAAATGGTGGAGACAAAAAAATTTAGAATTTGGTGGCGGCCATTTTCTGCCATGTGAACCAAGTAACAGAGAAAGCTCATCTGCAGAGAGAAACTTAAGCAGCAATGAGAGGGAGGAGCACAGATGAGAGTCAGCGGGTGTCCATTTTACATTCCACATGGGTTTTTGTTCCTGTTCCTGGTTCCACTTCCTGTCAATAATGCCCAGTTGCACTTCTGCACTTGAGTTCCATTTAAAAATTACAAACCAGGGGCCAGCTCCATGGCTGAGTGATTAAGTTCGTGCACTCCGCTGCAGCAGCCCAGGGTTCGGATCCTGGGCGCAGACATGGCACCACTCGTCAGGCCACGTTGAGGCGGCGTCCCACATCCCACAACTAGAGGGACCTGCAACTAAGATATACAACTATGTATGAGGGTTTGGGGAGATAAAGCAGAAAAATAAAAATAAAATAAATAAAATAAAAATTACAAACCCAAACTCTACATCCTTAAAGCAGATTTCTTTGTTGGTCTGTTTGTTTAAGCTGGCTTGAGTTGACATCTTATTTACAACCAAAGAAATTCATACATCAAATCATGAAATTGTGAGGGGCTGGGGAAGGAAAAAGCCTATTCTAGAGTTTAAAGTTCCTCCATAAAAGTAAATCACCTAGAACATCAGGAATTTTTCAAAAAACAATATTTTCTCCTTCTTCCAACTATTGTTGTGTTTTTTTACCCTACTTTACAGATATCCTGCTTTCCTCTCATTCTCATTCCACCAAACCCCATCTAACACTTCTACTTGATAAGTAGTACATTTTAAATTATTAAATAGATGACCGATACAATATTAATTATTAATATAATATAATATTATATTAATTAGATTTGGGTTAAACAGAGCAAATTGTTCACTTACTCTACAGCTAATATCAGCAAAATTTTTGGTATCTGTGTGGCCTGTGTAGTAGCTAGATGTGACACAGGCTTTTAAAAACCCAGGAATATAATCTGACAGTATTGCATAATGCAATCTTTTGTGAAAGGACATTAAATAGTAATGGGGTTTACTTGAACTTAATGCCCAAAAGACTGAGTACCTCATGTACTAAGGTTTGATATTTACATTTTGTTTTAATCTAAATGAACATCAATTATACATGTGTCTTGTGCCATGTCAAACTTAATTGAAGAATGTGCATAATTTATTAGCATAACCTTTA
Organism: Equus quagga; assembly: GCF_021613505.1. Taxonomy (NCBI): domain Eukaryota; kingdom Metazoa; phylum Chordata; class Mammalia; order Perissodactyla; family Equidae; genus Equus; species Equus quagga. The sequence goes on from NC_060269.1 coordinate 18,721,372, forward strand.
GATTTTTCAAATGACCAATATTCTCAATGATATAATTCACTCTCCAAGAAGCATAAAGCCTTCTTTTATTTGAAAACTTTACTACATCTATATCATCTGGCAAGGAAAATTTGGTCTTGCTTTTTATGTAGGTCATTGTATCTTTCTTTCTTTTCAAGAATTCTAGAAACATTCAGGAAAACAATCTATTGCTTACATTTACCTTCCACTGTGCAAGTACTCTTTATCATTATCTTTAATTACTTCAGTCCTGTCTTCTTCAATTGTCCCCTTTTAGTGTTAAAATCTATATGTGGGAAGTTCAGGTTTCAAAATATATGTTAATATACATTTTAGAAATTTTACAACAAGGTCTTCAGTAATGTGCTCCTACATACAGAAATACTTATAGACACAATACTTTATTGTTGAAATAAATTTGATGTAATATGAATATTTGGTTTTCAGATTCATCAAAAGTATTTTATGTTTCTGGAGAATTATTAATTCTGGAGCAGCAGGTTGCATATTCAATAATAAATGCATATTTCACATAAAAAAGCAAATCTTTTATTCGTGAAATCTCACTTGAAAATTGTTCTTATGCAGTGCTCTCCAATAGAATTTTTTGTGATAATGGAAATTCTTTGTACTGTTCAACACAGTAGCCACTAGCCACATGTAGCTATTGAGCACTTGAAATATGTCTCATGTGAATGGTAAATTGAACTTTTAATTTCACATAATTTTAAATATAAAGTTAAACAGCTACAATCTACTGAGAACAGGGGACATAGAATACAGAAAATATGATCAAGAATATTAGATAATTTGAAGACAAAAGAATTGGAAAGAATTTTGAAAGGGAGGCAAGGCCCATGGTCTATAAAATGTGTGTATGAAAGATGATCATATTTGGAATGTTTAGAGGAAGGGTGAATATAAAGGAATCCATTGAAAGAAATAAAAATGCTTTAAGTATAAAAGACACTGTATTTCTGATGTGGCAAAAATCTAGAGTTGCCAGGAAGGAACAGAATCTACAGTTAAATAAAAGAGGTGGAAGACAAAGAAAACTTTCTTACTGCTCTTCAGGGACTCATGGCCCAATGATGAGATAGACACACAAGGGGCAAAACACATTGAGAATTGCTACATACAAAAGTTGATATGGGCACAGAGGAAGTTGTCATTTACTTTCTCTGGGGGAAATGAAATTATATTGATGGTTAGGATTAAGGAAGTTTGACAGAAGAGGTGACATAAAGTTTCCTTGAAAGACAAATCGAGAACAGCAATTCTTATACTATTAATAACATGTGCAAAGGCATGGCACAAAGGTTCTTAAATTTTGTATAATCAGAAATGCCAGTGGAGGTTGTGAAATGTGGGTATTCCCAAGCTTTGCTTGAAGAGGTTTAGTTTAGTATTTGTATAATTAACACTGCACATAGCAATCACCATTGATATGTATTAACTCACTGAGTCCTCGCAATATTTTGATATGTGCTATTATTATCCCCATTTTACAGATTCCTAAATTCCTCCAATCTCGATTTAGTAAATCAAGGATGCAGCCTAATCACTGGTAGTTTTTTAAAGTTCCCCATGTAATTCAGATGTACAGACACAATTGGGAACTGTTTTTTCTTTTCCTTTTTTTTTTTTTTTGAGGAAGATTAGCCCTGAGCTAACATCTGCCACCAATGCTCCTCTTTTTTTGCTGAGGAAGATTGGCCCTGAGCTAACATCTGTACCCATCTTCCTCTACTTTATATGTAGGATGCCTACCACAGCACGGCTTGACAAGCAGTATGTAGGTTCGTACCCAGGATCCGAACCGGCGAACCCCAGGCCTGCGAAGTAGAACGTGTGAACTTAACTGCTGTGCCACCGGACCGGCCCTGGGAACTGTTTTATTAAATCAAAGGAAAAATTATGACTGGCTATTTCAGTTAAAAATATAGGGAGTTCTTATGGATTTAGGAAAGTAAGTGGCCCTTGGGGACCTTTAAATCGTACTATCATTTATTCATTCAATCATTCTTCCACTAACGTACTATGTGTTTGTTGGGGCTGCAAAGCTAAGCAAGATATTAACAGAAAATCAAAAGAAATAAATACTATCTTTGGTTTCCATGCATGTATAATGCATTTTAAAAGAAAAGTTCATAAAAGTTCCACAAACAAATGTGCCACTAGGTATCAAATGGGTAATATATATAACAAGCATTCAAATTTCAGAAAATAAACTATGGGTCTGAATATTCACAATAAAGAAAGTCAGACTTTAGGAAGACCTTTAAAAAATCAATGGACTTGAGGCAGGCTGAGAAATATGGGCAAGCTATTTCACTCATTGCACAAAATGATAAGAACGGCCATGAAGAAACCGGCTTGGTAAAAATAATAGATTATTTAGAACAAAAAAGTATCTTCAAAATAATAGGAGATAATTTACGGTGGATAGATTGAGTCCAGATTGGCAGGTGCCTTGAATGTAGGGCTGATGAATTATGATTTATCTTCCAGACAATCACAAACAAATATAGAGATCAGAATCATGGAAAGAGACATAGTTACAACGCAATTTTTCAGTGTCAGTTTAGAGTTAACTAAAAATTAGGGTAGGCAAATCTTATTAGAAGTACCTACTAACTTTGGTGGCCTGCTCATATCCGGTCTACGACCAGTCTACACTCTAAGCCTTCACTTTCTACTGCAAGAACCTGTGATTCTGAGGGCTTTTTCTGACAACCAGTCTTTGCTAACTTTTACTGGAGCAGACCACGATGCCAAGGAATAAATGCCTGAGAGCAACTCTCAACCAACTGGAGAAAGAAATTGACAGATAAATACCCCAGCTTCCACAACCCTCAGGAGGAACAATTTTGAGTCGCACTCAATACAGTTTTAACAGAAGGACCAAGATGGATGGATGCCTTACTGCTCACAGTAGTAACCTGCTCAGTACTACACCCTGTATTGGATATCACCCCTAATCTGTCTCACTTCCCCATCCCCTCTACAGGTGCCCTTCTGGGACAAACTACCAAATAAACCATTTTCCTTCAAACCCTTATCACATGGCCACCTTCTGGGGAAATCAAGCTTATCACAGGTATCGCCAGAAGCAGTTCTAGGAAGGAGATCCTCAGGATGGGATTGTGGAATTGCATCTCTTATTCATATGGCCACAAGTACCCAACTGCTGGTGATAAGCGGGATAGAAAACACAAAACCAAGTTTTTTCAATGATCTCTGTTAAGTCATTGAGGATTTTACCTCATAGGTTTTATATACAACTTTATATGTTAGTCAAGTTAAGTTAGATTTTCCTGTGGTAAGAAACACTCCCAAATCAGAGTGACTTGAAACAGCAAAAGTTCAATTCCACTCATGCTGCTACAGGTCTACACAAGGACATCTTTGTTTTGGAAATCAAGCAATAGAGCACTCGACATCACAAATGTTGCTGATCACCCTGACAGAGAAAAAGAGAGAGTGGAAAAAGACCCAGTGGTTCTTAAAGCTTTCTCTCAAAAATAACAACTGTCACTTGTACTCACATTTCATTGACCAAATTAATCCCCCTGCCGCAACCTAACTTCAAGAAGGTTTCCAAGTGCAACCCTACTGTGTGCCCTGTGGTAGAATCAAAACTATTTTTTTGGACAGCACCAGTGACCATCACGCCTCTCTCCTGACTTCATGATGTTTTTCTTTTGTTTAATCCCTCTTTGCCCCTGTTTAGCCATTGACTTATTTTTCCCGTCTTTAACACTTTGAAAAATTTTTGATGTATTATTTTCAGTCATTTTCCAGTTGGGATTTCAGCCTTTCCAGAATGAGGCTTGGTGAAAAACAATATAAAGAGAGACATCAAACATAGCACTTAGATAGTCATCTAAAGTTTCCTGTGCATTAAAAACAATCAAAGATAATATTTACTTGTTTTCCTTTTACGTACATTTCAAACACCTTTTCCAAGTCCAGTCTTGAGCAGTAAATCTAGGAGGTGATTTTTCTCTGAGGAATTGGCCCTCTCAGTGAGAAAGTGTCAAGGAGCAATGCTGGCGGTGCTGCTCTGTATCAGTGTGGCGGAGCTTGTTCAAATAATTTGACAATTTCTTGTCATACGTATCAGGATCTATTAACCAGCAACTTTTCATTTACTGACCTTGCTCAACATGGAAACAAAATGTTTAGATGTGTGTTTCTAAAAGTAATAACACAATGGTTTGCATTGTGTCAATAATGAACACATTGCTCTATTTGATGGAAAGAGAATAGGCAGCCTCTGTACGTTTTTGCTTTGCTGTGTTTTTCTTGTTCTGTTGGATTCCATTTTATCCATCTTTGCTAAAGGAATTATAATGCAAATTTTAAATTGCAGCTGTCTCTATGAAATGCTAGCTTTACTCTATGCTTAGGTGAATAAAGGACTTGGGGTAATAAATAAACAAAATTTGGAGTACTTGCGATGATGAGTATGAGTAGATTGATCATCTTATTTTAGCCTTAACACACATGAGATGGGCACTGGTAAATGTTGGAACCATGATTCCAACCCATGTTATGCTTCCTGCTTCTTCCCAAATTCACGGCACTTTCCCTCACCCATTTAGGGAGTTTTTAATTCAGTATGTAATTCAACAGTTATACACCACTAGGGCAATAATTTTCTATTTTTTAGCAAAACATTTTTAAGAATAAATAATAGTAGGAAAGGAAGCAACAGCACAATAAAGGAAAGTACAATATAAATTGGCATAGTTATACGCATTTTAAGATTTAAATGATAAAATAGGGAGAAAATTTTGCTCTGCAGATGTTTCATAATTTCATTACTGCTATATGCTAACAGGATGTTTGCAAGATCTGTAGTTATCATTCAAAGGCTAAACATACACATATGATAGCATTGAACGTATATGGTGACAATTACAAAAAAAATGTGTTGGTCTGGGGTGGAGCTGAGGAGTTAGAAATAAGCAATCAAGGAACCAATGCATTATGCTGACAGTAACGGCAAAACTTTGAAGTTTAAAAAGAACACATTTTGCCAGAACTTGCAAATGCACGTCAAGACTGATGTTTACCGATCAGCTGATTAAACCACAAGCACATGAAGACAAGCGATGGAGAGGGCAAGCTCCCAAACTCTGACAAGCCTCTCAGACATAAAAGGTAAAGCATTCCAGAAAACTGTTTTGCAATGATATTTTAGTTTTTATCCACAGTTTTGTTCTCTTAGGCACTCTCTGATCATCACATAGAGATGGTCCGTTCTCCGCTATTGTACACAATTATGTTCAGCTGGATCACAGTGAAAAACAGCTGAAAATGGCTGTTGGGATTTCACAGGCAAACTCAAGTTCCGAAGGGAACCATCTGTGTAACAGAAACATTATATTCTTAAGAGAATGGAACTCCTGCCCCATTTAGGTGTCCAAGTAGTGTGCATAAAATTTAACTGAAAGAAGAAGCCAAAAAGAAAACATGTTAAGGTTGTATGTTCAAGATATCTTATTTTTGGTTGAAGATCTCAAGAATCTCTTCATGTCTTCAGAGCAGATCCTTATCATCTTTCATCATTGACTAAAATGATTCTTCAAAAGAACAAATTATTTGTATAATCACATTTTATTTTATGTTAATCTTATGGCTTTTATGACATCCTATCTTTCCCATGTGAATCAGGCACTATGAGAAACTCAAATGCAAGCAATTATTTAAATAACATATACATTATTCATTATTGTCTTCTTAGCGATTACGCACAACATTCCTTCATGGGCTGATTACACTTCCGCTTGTCTTTTAGATTCACACATACTTAATTTCTAGCAAAGATGTTTTAACACACATGGCAATCTGTCTACTGTAGTTAAGGTCTTTTCAGGCTTCCAGAGAAATTTTAATAATGGCATTTTAAAGTTAAAATTTCTGCCATAAGATTCTGCAATGTTTTAGAAAGACAGAATATCTGCTGGTTGATGGGCACCCTTCTACAGTCTGAGTGAGGCAATTATATGAATTCTAACAAAGTCAATCAAATGTCAAATACAAATATAGTTTTGTATCTGGTCAGTCGAGCCTTTTTGTCTGTGTGTGTCTGTGTGTGTGTGTGTGTGTGTGTGTGTGTGTGTTTGCACATATACTTAACTTACAAAAAGTTAACAAAGAACTTTGAATGCATGCATTGAGGGCATTAACTCTGTTCTGATTTGGTTTGGCCTGGCTAACTAGCTCCCCATCTATATTTCTTCAGTGAATTCCCACGGGCTTACATCCTGTACCTTCAGATTTTTAAACACTGAGTGCCGACAAAGGCTTTGCCGCCCACTGTGGAAGGAGAAAACATGTTCAGTTTGCTCCTCTCTGCTGAAAAACTATGCATGGGCTGAGGACTGAAAATCTCTTTCCATCTGTAACTTGCACACTGGGTTACATAGTTATAAAATGTAAAGCACTTAAAAAAGGTTGGTGCATAGTCAGCATCAGTGTCTTTTTATTGCTACTAAGGTCGCTCTACCTAACTCATAGAAGTAAATCCTTTAGTAATTAAAATGGTGAATGTCTCCCTAGTACACAACTGTCTCTTTTGAGCCAAGGTTGCTTATTATCTGTATAACAGGCTGTCTCTTCATCAGGGCCTGGTATAGTTCCAACAAATCCTCATGGATAGTAATGGTGATAATTTGTGGTGATATTGTGTTTCTCTCATCTCAACCTTCTCCAGAAAGTGGTGAGAAGAAATTGCCTTGTTGCCCTCCAGATTGTTCCAGCTATGCAAGGTGAAATTGGTGGGTATTTCCACAGGCCTACCCCAAAGTGCACGGCAATGTCTAGCAAAAGGACATCTTTATGTTACTGGAGGAGTCCATCTGTGAAATATTCAAAAACAGGCAAAAGAAAATCATATATTTTAGTAATGCATACATATATGTTAAAACTATTTAAAAAATAAAATGATTTTTGGGGCTGGCCCCGTGGCCGAGTGGTTAAGTTTGCGCGCTCTGCTGCAGGCGGCCCAGTGTTTCGTTGGTTCGAATCCTGGGCGCGGACATGGGCACTGCTCATCAGACCACGCTGAGGCAGCGTCTCACATGCCACAACTAGAAGGACCCACAACGAAGAATATACAACTATGTACCGGAGGGCTTTGGGGAGAAAAAGGAAAAAAAATCTTAAAAAAAAAAAAATGATTTTTAAAAGAGTCAGTATAAGGGTTGGGATCCTAGAGACTTTTGAGGTTCTTTCAATGTATTTTTTAACTTGGGTGGTAGCTAAATACGCATTTTATCTAAAGTTATTCTTTTAAGTGTACATATATGTTTCATGCAATCTTCAATTCTGTGTTATATCTCACTGTAAAAAAAAAAAAAGTAACAATGTGGAGATGAAGAATATCTTACTTAATCATTACTTCTTTCCCAAACCCTATTTGCTAGAATGTTAGCCAATCCTTCTATGTGCACCCATAATCTTTGTTCACGCCCCCACCATAACATTTTTATCTTATATTGAATATGTTCTACGTCTCCTTCATTAGACTGTGCGCTTCTCCTAGAAAATCATTCTATTTTGGTACCTTTGTAACTCTGCAGCCTAGGGTAGAGAATGGTATTAGATAGCCCCTAAATAAATGCTCCCTGTGACATTCGTTAATCAATCAAGCAATCACTCAGTTTAAAGGAAGCACAGTGACCACTGGTTAGTGGAAAGAGTGGAGAGTCAAAACTTCTGCCACTCCTACCCCAACTGACACCAAATACAGTGTAGCTTTTGGCAAGACATTTATCTTCTGAGTCTTAATTTTCTCATAGGTAAAATATGTGTAGTAATATGTTTACCTCACGGAATCCAGCAATTTGAAATGATAATTTACAAAAATAGGGTATATAATTTCTTGTCACTATCAGGACACTTTTGAGGGTAAAAGGGGACATTTAAAACAATTAAAATTATATAATTTTGAAATATTTGATTAGAAAACACTTATATGTTATTCTTATAAAATAGTTCTACTCAAAAACTATTTTCAAAATAAAAATTGCATGTATCTATACGTACTAAAGTAAAATTTAAAAATTTTACTTTTGTTTTCTGATTACAAAATAACATAAGGAGAATAGTTATACCTTGCAATGTATTTATGTATTTTAATAAGTTTCTTTGCCATTTCTGTCTTTACTACTGTCACTAGTATAATTTTGAAGAATGTATTACTTCCTAGCAGAACAAGTATCATTTTTATCAGATAATGTGTATGCACTTTAAATGTAACTACCATTTACTGAGCATCTTCTTTTTATGATGAATAATTTGCATATGGGAAAATGTGCAAATATTAATTGTACATCTCAAAACTGACATATGTATGCACCATATGTACCCTCCTCCACATCAAGACACAGAATATTCCCATCACTCCTTTCGCCTCTTTCTAGTCAATCTCCCTTCCAAACCAGAGGCAGATACTATCCTGATTTATTTACGTCACTATAGATGAGTGCATTCTGTTCTTGAGATTCGTAACAATGGAGTCATACTCTTTTATGTCTGCATCTATGTACTCTTTCATGTTTGGTTTCCTTCACTTGGGATTATGTCTGTGTTATTCATCCATATTGTTATTTCCACCATTCACTCATCCTTTTTTTAATTGCAGAAAGGAATTTCTTTATACAATGGACCACATATGGCTGCTATAAGTATTATTTTGGAAGTCTTTTGGATAACATATTACGCTTGCTTATTCCTCTTAGAGAGACACAGAGTGGAATTGTTGGGTCATAGGGCAGATGTTTGTGTAACTTTATTAGAAAATATAAACAAATTTTTGCCAAGTGGTTGGATCATTTTATACTCCACAGATAATATATGAAAGTGTCTATTGCTCCACAGTTTTTAAACAATTATGCTTACCAAAATCATATTTAGTCTGAATGCATATATAATAATATTTATACATTTTGACAACTAGACCTTTTGTTGACTGGTAGAATATCACAAATTGATTGGCAAAAACTGTGAATTATATGCTCACCAAAAGCAATTCCAAGTTTTCCAATTTAGTAAGAACATGATTTTTACTATAATGCATGCTCTGCCATATATGTGTTTGCACTATCACTGCAAACACATATAAATTATCCTAATGTGAAATCTTTAATTAAATTTATAACAGCATGGACGATAATGTCAGATGTTTTACCATCAGGAGAATGATCCTCTAAAAGTAAAGCTTTGATTCTATGATTTGAAGTGGGAAAAATTCAATTATCGTTGGAATTAATTATCTGATTTTCTATTGGAAGCATCTAATGATGCATATATAAAACTGTTTGCAAATTCTTCTGTTAATGAGTTCACAATTGTTGCATCAAGTTCTGTAGATCCACACAAGAAAACTTTGAATAGAAAACTGGTAAAGTTAGTTTATAAAATAGTCACTTAATATACATCAAAAGTCATGCAGACAGAATGCTATTTAAATACAACTTCTCCTGCAGGCCGTGTGTTAAATTATTGCAATGATCTTCTAAAAGTAATTACTAGCATTTAAAGTACTGGCTGATGCTTCTTTGGCACTATCCTGATTTCTGTGTTGCTGGGGCAGCCCTTATATTTGTTCATTAATGTCAACAAATATTTTGTCAAGTTACACAAATCATCAACTCCCTTGAAAAACTGAATTTCAATGATTAAGTTTTTCATTAAACATGCACTTTTCATTTTGAGCATCTTATTGTGGAAAGGATTTATTACAACATTAAAAAACATTACTAAGTTATGTATATATATAAACATACACACATATGTATGATTGTAGGTCCACCTTATACAATGTACAACTACATGACTATAGCAAGAATGCTCCCAGTATTCTTTGTAATCTCGACAGCAGAACTGCTCACCCCCTATTGATCATACATGTTTCATATATACTTAACCTATAATTTCCCATGTTTCCCAGTCACTCTGATTACTAGCAAGCTGACAGCTTCATTATCTCTTAGGCAACGGCGCATCTTCATACTCTCAGGGAATGCCTTTACACTATATTCTTTAGAAATTAAAAACTGAGTATCTTAGCAGCCCAGGCCCCTTTCCTTGGATCCCTGGTTACCATGGAGTGTGCTGGCTTCCTCCCCCCAGGCATCTGGATGGGACTGCTCACCCCTTGCTCATGCTCTTCATCTTCACCCACACCCTCCATGTGCTCCTCAGCCTCAAGACTAGGGACGCTTGCAATGACCACAAGGCTTCACTGTTGCTTTGACCCAGATAATGTAATGCATGCTTCTGGGGAGTGACTAAGGAATGTGATGGCGTCAAGGTTGTCACTTTCTTACCTGGGGTCACGCTGGACGAAAGTGCTACCAGGCTGGCTTCCAGTGTGGATTCCAATCTTCCTACAATAGCATAAATCCAAGCCACCTCAACCTGTCTTGCTCCCTCTTTTCTTCAACTCACTGATAGGGACTTCCCTGGGGCTGCCTCCCTCCTTGCAACCTACCCACAGGTGTGCACATTTGTGTAGATACTGCACAAATTTCCTAGGCCCAGTCATTGTGAAGGAAAGGGGACATTACTTCCAGAGATCCTTTGCTCTTTATTTACTTTTGTCTCCCCAACACCATCCTTTGTTGACTATGAAGGCTGTTTTGGAACAAATGCTCCCTCCTCATACTTAACAGGGATCCCTGCTGCAGCAAGGAGCTCAAGGCCCCTGCATTTGGGGGGTGTGAAGTACGATTTAAGTGTGTGTCCTGCTTGGCTATCACTAGATGATGCATTATTTGGTAATGTGCTAGAAATAAACGGTACAATGAGGTTTATTTTTGTGGTCTAAGAAAGAAGGTGTCTACATGGCAGGGTTGGATGTGATAACTAGATTTCTGGCATTTTCCCACCAGGAGTGCCTGGCAGTTGGCTGGGGTCCTCAATCATTTCCTTCTTAATAAAATAAAAACAGGTCACCATGGGGCTGGCCCCGTGGCCGAGTGGTTAAGTTCGCGCGCTCCGCTGCAGGCGGCCCAGTGTTTCGTTGGTTCGAATCCTGGGCGCGGACATGGCACTACTCATCAGACCACGCCGAGGCGGCATCCCACATGCCACAACTAGAAGGACCCACAACAAAGAATATACAACTATGTACCAGGGGGCTTTGGGGAGAAAAAAAGGGAAAAAAATAAAATCTTTAAAAAAAAAAAAAAAACAGGTCACCAAACAAACAAACGAAAAACACTTCCCACCACTACTGGAGATGCGAAGGAGTTAGCTATCTCTAGACATGTATAGCTGAGAGCAGTTCATTTTATCAGCAAGCGTTCTGCATTCTCTTTGAAGAGAGTTTAGTTACTCTGTATCTATACAGGGCCGGTGAGGGGAGAAAGAGACTGGTCAACTGGCATATTTAACTACATGTTAAAATAATAACTGTTTACTGTCATGCATCTCACATACTACCAATTAAAACTATAACAGAAGCTCAAAGTACAATGTGGGAGTTACCAAACTTGTCCAAGCTTTTCTTTCTTTCTTTCCTTTTTTTGGGGGCAGGGCGGGGGAGAAGATTTGCCCTGAGCTAACATCTGTGCCAGTCTTCTTCTATTTCATATGATGATCACCACCACAACATGGCCATTGATGAGTGGTATAGGTCTGCGCTCCGGAACTGAGCTCTGGCTGCCAAAGCAGAAGAGGTCGAGCTCAATCACTAGGCCACAGGGCCAGCCCCTCATCCAAGCTTATTTTAATACAAATTAACACTTTGTTAAAAATTAAAAATCTAGGACAAACAATAAACTAAATAGAACACCATGATAACTGACAAAAATAAGGATTACCAGGGCAAACATAGTTGTAATGTTGTTCCCCTATACATGCAGCATCCAGTATCTGTCTGGCAAAAAGCTAGTGCTCTCTTTCTGTTTTCTATAGGTACATAAAATAGTCCTCATTAATGAAAACCTATTTTGATTCTCTCTCCTAATGCTCGAAAGAAAAATGTACCAGTATATTAAATAACTTGTTTTAAAATACATAATTTGAGTTACTGTAACTAAGAATGGAAAGAAGCCTAAATAGCCTGTTTAATGTCTGGTCATTGCAATGGATGGATGAAGGATGGATGCATGGATCGACAGTCTGAGACACAGATTAAAAACTAATGATAAATAGGTTGTTCCTCTGTTTTAACATGACCTAGATATAGAACATAAACTGTCCAGAGAGGTGAGGTCCATGAAGACCAGCGGTGGAATGCTATCTGGCAATTTTCAACATTACCCTGGATTGCATAACCCCTTTCTGTTGAACAGAGCCACAGAACAAAGTTTGCCATTTGCCAGAAGTTACACCAGCTAAGAATATCATCTTGAATGTTCTAACATTGCAAGGAATCTGTTATATTAAAAAAAAAGTTATTTTCAACTAATCCTTCCAACCAGCCAAGGAGATCTGTGATGCATCAGGGCTGCCCCATCATGTTTGGGATGTGCAGACAGCTCTCTGTGAGTCTTTGGCAGCGGCCTGTGAATCTGCGCCGAAGGGAAGTGTTTTAAAAGTCGCTGTCTCTTTATTTTTGTTGTTGTTTCTCCAAATACTCAGTTTGCAGCAGCATCTGCTATCTCAGCTCAGACGGTCCAAACAGATGTGCCATTACCTCATGTGATGAGCAGGCCTCTTGAACAATGCGCCTGCTCCTCCTTGGCAGGTAGTCCTAGACACTTTGTTTAAACCCAGTTGCAAAAATAGCCTGAACCCACCAGGGAATGGGAACTAATGAGAGGCAATTTCTCTGCAATCTTGGTGAGGAGGATAATGGACTCCTTCTGAGTCCCCAGTTTTATTAGTATTTCCATTTCAGCAAAATGTGCTTTCGACACAGCTTTCAAATTATCACTGAATTTATCAAGCCCATTTTACTTGAGGGTGATGCTCTGGATGAAGCAGATCAGGAGATGACTTCAGTGTTTCTAAATATATTGTGAGTGTGAAGCGTGAGTAGTCAAACTGTGATGTCTTCGGTCTTTGTGTCCTGTTGCATAAGATGAGCAAGTGGGGCCCCAGACACATACACTGATCACAAGCAGCAGCTCTACACTCTAGGTGCTGCAACGCCTATGGAAGGCTGCTTCCCCTCCCAGAGAAGGACCCAGGAAAGGAGCACAATGATCATTTCTCCTTTAAACTAGCTGTTGAGGAAATAATCTATTACCACCAGCATTCTCCCCCATCTGGCTGTAAGCCTTTCCCATGAAGATCCTTAACATACTGGGAAGATAAACCTACTTGCTCATCCTTTTGGACAGAGTAGCTGGACTTGGGCAACATGGGCAATGATTTACTCTCTGGAGGCAACGTGCTATGTAGTTCTATGGACATTTCCTCATTTAAAATCTATACAACGTAAGTAAGCTCTATATTACTATCTGAATTTTACTAACGTGGAAATTGATGTTAGTATCTTCTACAAGTTCACATCTAGAAATTGGACGAGAAATAATTAAAATTCAGTTGTATCTAACTCCAAATTTCATTTTCTTTCCACTGTGCCATCAGCCAGGCAAATACCTTTTGGCATATTACTTACAAACTCTGAGCCTCAATTTTTTTTTCTCCATAAATTGATTATTTCATAGACTGGATGAAAATACAAACATGCACACAGACACATGCGCACACAAATGCAAAAAACACACACTCATGTATACTCGCATATTGCTTAGCACAGAGTATGGAGCCTAGTAAGTGATCGGTATAGGGTTGCTAATTTCATTTTTATATTATTTATAAAGTGTAATAACTATTAACCACTTAACACTTATCCATCCAGAGGGTTATCCGACCTAAAACAAGTGGCCCAGAAAGAGCATTATTTACCCCAAATAATGATTCCTTAATGATGGTCTCTCTGGCCACTTGGCTATTGAGTACGTGAGCTTTTTGGAATGGGGATGCTTCCTTCCAGAGGTCCCACTGGGTACATCACCACATTGGCCTTCACACTGGCACAGCACCAGCAATGGCCTTGGGCCCTGGGGCTCGCTGTGGACATGTTAACAGAGGTTGTGTCAGGTTGATGGTAAGGTGGATAACTTATTTCCTGCTTTGTTTCTCTAGCATGGTGGCTGGGATCCTGGCCTCTAAAGTAATTTAGTTGCTGTATAATCCTGAACAAGTTATTTAACCATTTAACCATTTAAAGTGATGAAAAAGATTACTCGCCCATATAAAATGTCTAACATAATATACCTCAAACATGACCAGTGTTCAATAAATGTCAGCTGTTATTTTTGTTTACTAATACTATTATCACCACTGCTAACAATGAGAAAACTATTATTTTTATTTGAATGATATTTGTTCTTCCTACAGCTGTGGAAATTTCAAAGCAGGTCAAATACTTACAATAATTGACACAATTGCCTAAAAAAGACAGAGAAATGAAGATTTTTTATTATAAGAGGCATAATTGAGACACAATTGTGTGTGATGTCTCAAAATTATATATCCTGTGGCACAAGGCAAGTCAAAGGCCTAAACATTGCTGGAAGCAACAGAAAAAAAATCACATTAATAGCATGCATATCCAATAACGGAGATTTTTTTAAATTAAAGTTTTTGTATGTGGGGATATTTCCCTTCAGTTGGCCAGTGAGGGAGTCCTGGAGGGGAAGGGAGGGAGGGAGCGAGCGAGGCTGGGAGGAAGGGAAGAAAGGAGGAAGGGAGGAAGGAAGGAAGGAAGGAAAGAAGGAAGGAAGGAAGGAAGAAGAGAGGGAGAAAGAAAGGAGGGAAGAAGGGAGGGAGGGAAAATCTAGAAATAAACTCTCCTTTTCTTCATATTTCTTTGATGTCTGCTTGACAATGTGTTTTGAATGATTTGCAGCTGTGTCTTCCAGAACTTTAGAGCTTGGAAGGTGTCTGAATAATAATTCAGTTTGAAACTGTTTTTAATGAAATATGACATAACTGAAGCACAAGGAACTGACTGATTTTCCAAAGGTATTTGTGTAGGAGATGGGAAAGGCAAAGAGAGACATTTAGCAGGGTGAAGAGATTTGAGGTGAGTCTAATTTTTTAAATGACTTTCAAATTCATATGTGGATTTTTGTGTCTTCATTGCCAGAGCAAAGAGTGACCCAGATAACCAGTTTAAATGTAAATTGTTATACAGGACACTGCTGAGATCTTTGGAATTAAATTGAGAAAAGTACAGTTTTTCCAGATTAAGATAATACAATACTTATTTCATTGCCAATAATTCCATTTGGTGCAGAGAATGGCGTAAAGCCAATGCATTTTTTTGTTTTGTTTTGTAACTTCTCTGGGGCAGGTTTTCTTCCACATACAGTAATTAGAAATATTGTCAAAATTTGTCAGTGACCAGCAGGCAATTTCACACTTCAAAAAGCTTTTTTAGTTAAAGAAAAATACAGCCTCGATAACATTTTCCCCCACTGAATACACTTTTCTCTCTTTTCAAGCCACAGCGGTGTGCTGAGTTAGGGACATGGAGCATAATCACAATTTTTAAAAACTGATTGTGTTAAATGAGGCAAGTCATACAAAACACTTGTTTTTCCTTGTTGCAGTATGCAAAGAAAAGAACTACCATCCTCCTCAAAAATTAATAAGAGAAAAATAATCCACAAATAGTACGCTTTTTACAAAGAATCCTGACATAAAGAAATGGTTCCACCAATCTCTATTTAATGATGAATTTTGTTTGATTTGGTTTTGTACTTAAACTACATCCCTATAATTAAAGATAGAGTTATAAAGGTGAAGAGTTTGTCATCACAGAAAACAGGGCATTTCATCACTCAGATTTCAGTATGCAAAATTGATAGCCTTTACTTTGGTTCATTATAAGCTTTGTCCCTATTGCAATAACAAAAACGTATTTTTTGATGTGTGTATTCATATTTATATAAATACAACACTCCTCTTCCTCTAAGGATTACACAGAATTTCCAAGCTTAATTTGGTCATGGATATTGAGCAAAAATTAAAAAGCAAAAACTTGCACTCAATTCAAAACAAAAATGAAAGATATTTAACATTAAGTGATCTGTTTCATTTTCTTCAAGAAATTTCACCAAGAAAGGAAAATGGATAAAACAAGCAAAAAGGATAACAGTAGGAATGAAAAAAAAGAAGAAGAGATTGTTGAGGAAATTTTAGTCTTGTAATCAAAATTTAAGGGAAAAGTTGTGGCCAATCTTGTGATGACAAATGCATGAATACAGGACAAGTTTTCTAAATAGTCTATATTTTGAGGAATAATAAACTTAGAAAGAAAGACAGCTGTTGAGATTTTTCTCTTCTAGTATTTGATAGCGGCAGAAATTTTTCCTTCTCCTTTCAGTTTGCTGTTATGGTCATGAAATAATTTGTTACCAGGTACGTGTACAGTATTTTCTTTGTGAAAGGAACATAGACTCCCTAGCTTATTTTTAGAGCTTATTTTTAATTTTTTCTTTCCTGGTCCTCCCTAAGTCTCTGCATGTGGCCAGCCATTGTCCTTCTAGTCGCTCTTCTCCTCTCTTCTTTGCCTTCCATCAATGGGTACCCTCCTCCAGCAAGCAAGGATCCCTTCTTGGCATTACCCCATTTTTTTTTTTTTTACAACACCCTATAACAAGCTACCCAGATTTTTCTTTATAAGTAAATATAGACTAAAATAAACTTGTCATGATATAATGGAAAGTCAGCAAAACTTTTGTTCAAATTCCAGCTCCAGAACTTGCCATCTGCATGATTGTGGGCTGGCTGTTTAACCTGAGTTTTATTTTTCTTACCTGAAAATTAAGGACTCTACATGAAAACGTACATAAAGGCTTAAACCAATGTACATGATGTAGTGTATATCATAATTTAGTTACTCAATAAGCAGTAATTGCTGCTAATATTGCTATCAGTACTACCAGCACAAACACTACCATTAATAACAAACTTTTCTTGCTCATCTACGAAAGAAGAGAAATAATATTTTCCTGGATAACTGCAAGAATTGAGTGATGTAATTTACATAACACAACTGAAATTTTTAGTTGCTCCATATTTTATTTTTATTTTTAATTATTTTATATCTACCATTAACATAGTAAGATTATATTAATTATATTAGAAATTATATTAAGAAAGTATTTTTTCTTCTCCATGAAAACTCCTTCTGGTAGGGTTAAAAAGAAGAAGGCAAAATCTTTTGCTACCGCTTCGATACCCCTTCCTCTAATTGAGCTCCCAGCATCAGATACCCAGTGTCCCTTACTTTCCCAGCTTCACTAATTAATAGAAGTTAACCATATTCATACTTCATTTTAATATCCAAAAATAATGACTTTCACACGCATCAGGTCTCAGTGTGACATAGACAGTTATGTTAGTTTGTTGAGACTGTCATAACAAATTACTACAGATTTGATGACATGAAACAACAGAAATGTATTTTCTTAAAATTGTGGAAGCCAGAAATCTGAAGTCAAGTGTTGGCAGGGCCATGTTCCCTCCTTAGAAATCCCCTCGGGGAGAATCCTTCCTTGCTTCTTTCTGGTGGCTCCATGCATTCTTTGGCTTGGGACTACATAACTCCAACCTGCCCCCTTTTCCACGTGAACTCCTCTCCATGTCTGTGTTTTCTCTTCTTCTGTCTCATAAAGACACTTGTCATTGGATTTTAGACCCACCTGGATAATCCAAGAAGATCTCCTCTCAAGATGCTTAACTCAATTATATCTGGAAAGGCCCTATTTCCAAATAAGATCACACTCACAGATTCTGGGAGTTATGTTATATTGGGCCCGCATTCAACCCGCTATAGTAGGTCAGGTAATATTGCAGAAGAGGAAAACTGATCCGCATAGAAGTTTCATGAATTTTCATAGTTTAAAGTAACAAAGCTAGTAAACAATGGAAATGGGGTTAGAATCCAGGTTGCAATTACTGGATACTCATGTGTACTGGGGAAGGACCTTGACCCAAATCAGTAGGTAGATGTTATTTAACTTAACTTTTCTCCAGAGTGGTGTTTTGTGACATGGAGAATGGGCTGTAAGGTCTAATAAGCCTTTAAAATGGCGGCTTAAATAAGGTTAAGTGGTATTCTTTATTTCAGAATGTAGAGCCTTCGACATGTTAAAGTACACTTTCTATTAAAAGAAAAAAAGGACACTAGATAGTATACGGCATTTCCCAAACCTATTTAACCCTGAAATCTTTTTTCCCTCCCAGAATATCTCTTAAGACTAGTTTTTGTAGCACACATCTTGGAACAGTTCGGTCTAAACTGAAAATAAAAAAAAAAAAATTGTAGGATTGTAATGTCTGAAATTTTGGGCCAGGTAGGAAAGAGAAGTCCTCAGTGAGAAAAGATGTGTGACAAGGGAACATCCCACTGGAGACAATACAATGAATATTTACTGATTGCCTACTCTGTTTAGGGAAGTGCTATATTCTGAATACAACTTATGAGCTCCCTGCCTTCTTGTAGCTTACAATGTAGGTAGAAAGACAGTCCTTAAGCAATTAATTTGAAGAAAGTATGGTGAACTTTATGCCAGCAGAAAATACATTGTGAAATGAGTGTATACAATGGGGCGCATTATCTACTCTAGGAATTGGGGAAGTGGCATTTAAGTCGAACCATGGGAAAAGAAGCAGGTCTAACGGGGTAAGAGGAAAAATAATTAAGTTTCTGTCTGCCAAGATTCAGAGCTAAGAAACGCATCTACATTTTGAGTCGAGTCCAGGAGGAAAGAATTTAATGTTACTCTTTTGATTTGGGAGATATTAACAAGCCTTAAAAAAAATAAAACCTCAAATTCAAATTTATTGTAAATGATGCACGAGACAGAATCTTCACTCCATCTTTGGGCCATTACCCCTTCCTGACTGCCATGCCATCTCTCTCCCCACGTCTGTGCTTCAGATTATCCTTCACCAAATTCCTAAACCTTGCCCCTCCTTTCTCAATTCCCATTCCTCTCTTATTCTAGTGGAATACAGCTGCTTAAGTACAACAAAGTGTTTTTATGAAAATTACAAAGAACTTGCATTACAATTTACACTCAAAGCTACCACTGCAATTTTTATGCCCATACAAATCGTTATAAACCACAGAAAGAAAAGGCCTGCTTCTCTGAAAGAATTATGTAGTTATAAGCATTCCGTTCATATGGTTTCCTTGGGGCCAGCGAGGTTGAAAAGTGACAGTACGGCACAAGGTATGAAAGGTTGAGAAATTGCAACTAACTCACAAGGAAATTAAGTGACTATTTTCTAAGTCAGTTTGTAAATATACAAATCAACAATCAGATCTAAAATAACTCTGTCATGATTTCATGATTTTTTAAATTCTAAAGTAGCCCAGTATATATTCTTTATACATTCTTTCACTTTACTCTGCTTACTCTATTCTCTGCTCTATCATGCCAGTGATGTTTACTGCCTATGCTTTTTCTCCCAGATTCATGTATACTGCTGCTGAGCAACTCTGATTTTCCTACTTTGAGTATAAGCCAAGAATTGACATCAATAAGAACAACTTTGGGCCAAAAATATTATTCCCTAATGAAAGTACACACTCAAATGATATTTTCCAAAAATTCTCAGCTTGGAAAACCAAGAAAAATGCAAAATGATTTATGGAAAGAAGAATCTCTAGTACTTGACATTGAACATTTTAATTAGAAATGCATATGGGCCATATGTTAAAATTGTATTTCAATGTCTATCCAGAGCAACCACAGTATCTACCAGGATATAAGTTGAAAAGAGGGATAAGTTGTCTTCGCATCTTTTAAAAATTCTTTAGAATCTCTAGAGAGGACATGGAGAGTCCAAGTAGATTTGGGCTGATTTAGCTGGACTCTTACATCTATATATTATCACAAGCTTTCATGTTGCAAGTAAGGCACTTCTATTCATATCTCCATGAGCTTACTAAAGAATGTATAGAGCAAGATTCTTTCACATGCAAAATTTTTAGGGAGACACGTAATGATATTTCTGCCTATAAAAGTATCACTCAGAAAATTAACAATTTTTAAGTCAGCATAATTACACAGTAATCATTTAAAGTGTAAAAGATTCAACTTTTTCATGAGCATCATAGTAAAACAATAAATCCAGTAAGGTTTTTGAATCTGAATTCTGTCAAACCAAACTTGCATCTGTTTGATGACATGCTACTTAGCAGGAGGTGGTGGAAAGAGCATTGGCGTGGGTTCTGACAATGACCTCAAAAGTGCATGACTTTGAGATAGTCTCTAAACTCTGAGATTCCAGCTTATCATCTTCAAAATTATGATGTTATACACAATTGTTTTCCAAGATTTCTTTCTTCTAACAATTTCAACCAATTTATGAACCTAAAAGCTTTTTGTCGTAACTCTCTAAGTGATGACTGCTCACCACGCGCATCAGAATTATCTAGCACGGTTGTTAAAAATGCCAGTTCCTGAACCCCACTCCAAACCTACTGAATTGGGATCTCAAGAAGTGGGTTCAAGAAATCTACATTTTAAATTAACACTTCAGGGGATTTTTCCCTATAGTTTGATAACCACTAATATATAATGGATTATTTCGATAGTTATGTAGCATTCCATTATGAGTATTGTGTTTATTTTACAAATCAAATTAATAACAAGAAAAAGGACAGCTTTCATTTGTATAGGGATTTATAGTCACAGTTTCAAAGCTCTTTTCTCCACGCCCGGGACTTTTTTCTATTTCACACTAGAAGAGAAATTTCAAAGAAACAGACCACAGATTCTCCTGAAGTCTATCAGGGATATTTGCATTAGCAAATTAGGAATGAATGTTGTTAAAATAACAGAAACTCAGGTGAGAAAGATTCTGTTCTTAGACTCTAATCTGGAAGTCATTATTGTCAGAGAAAATGTTGTTTTTGCAGTTAGTATAAAATGTTGATCCATTGACTATCTCATTCTGATGCAAACCAACACGGATCACGGCACAGTGTGAGATAAAGAAAATAGCAAGTGGACATGAAAGAAGGGAGTAGATCGCAACCAAGCACAGAACAGAGACTCTTCCACTCATCTTTATTTGATTAAAAGTTTTACCAGTTTCATTGTGAAGCAACAGTAGATTGCCAAGACGTATTTTATATTAACAGTAGTTTGCATTGCATGCATTTTATGGCTGGAATATGGATAAAGATGTAATATCCTAATCTGAGATATTAGGCAATAGTTCCCCCTAGTGTTCCTGTCTTTGCTCTGAACAAACAAGCCTGTTCTATGCCAAACAATCTTCAGGACTCTTAACTATCGTGAAATATTGGGGAACACTTAACTTGGGGATCTGGTCATAGTCTTTGGTTTTTAAAGTCTTATAATAAAATTTTTAAAATAATAAACAGTGAATGCACAAATGGGGATTTAGATATACAGTAAACATGATAGAATATACTGGTATGTATACACACTGAGGAAAAGGTGCTAGAGCAGTTTGCAAAACCAGACCACGTATGGAATCAAAACTCCATGTTGGGGACCAGTTGAAAGAAGCCGGACAGATTTGGTTCTGATGGAAGGCTGAGGCCAGGATGCTAAAACGAGCTATGGTTGTGCGAAGTGTGACACCTGCATAACCCTCACACACAAACACAAATATACACAGGAATACATGCCCAAGTACACAGGCATGTGCTGAAATGGGGCCTGTGCACTCTGGGAATCAAGGTGTTGAGAAGTGGGAGATACTAAAGACTTGTGCTTAATGGAGTCCAATCATCTTTTCTACGCACCGCCCCCTTTGAAAGACCTGGGCCCTAGAAGGAAAAGCTCTTTCCTTTCTTAATGGAGAGAGAGGCTCAAGGATATTGAAGACTCAGTGCAAAGATTAATATACTAAAAGATATTGGTAGTGGTGTGAACAGTAGCTCACACCCGCAAGATGCATACTTTACAAGAAGAAAAGGATCTCCTGAGTAGAGAGCAGTGAGACTTTGTGTTAGAGGGGAGACAGGAGTGATGACAGAAAGCATGGATCCATGGGCTAGAGCCATGTGACTCCCCAAATGGCCCTCCCCAGGATAAGCTTCACAGCTGACTGCTACCAGAGAGAACCCCCAGACCCAGAGAGACCCTCCTCCTGGTATTGACTGCAGAGGGCCCAGCTGGCTGCAGTAACGCTTGGAGCAGTAGCATCAGGGTAGCTGCCTCAGTGACAAGCAGCCCTCCAGGTACCAGGCACTGGCAGTGCCCAAGAACCCCTAGCTGCTCAGCTGTGGAAACTTTGGGGACTGAATCCTTTTGCCAGCCTCTCTGCCACAGGCCATCAAGCAGAGGCCCTCTCCCACCACTCTCACCATGGCACCAAGATCTGGAGCATGGGAAGTGCTGCACACAGAAGCAGCGGAACCTGGCCAGACACTAGCAGGCTTTGTGAGGAGCCAGCCCCACCAGCATCCTGGAGTGTAATAAGAGCTTTGAGTACTTCTGGCTCCAAGAGCGCAGCACCCTGCACACAGGTGAGTGCCCTTTCCTGTGTCCTGAGTGTGAGAACTGTTACAGCTGAAAGGAGTACCCAATCTACCACCTGTAGCTTCCCACCAGGAAGAGGCCCTTCCACTGTGCCAAGGGCAGCCCCAGCCTCATGCTCAAGAAAAATTTTGTCAAGGACCAGCAGAAGCATGCTAGGAAGGGTTAGAAACACACCAGTCACTCTCCTGGACCACAGGCCAAATATGATCAAGGAGAGAACAGTGTAGGCTTTCTATGAAGAAGCCACTTGGTAGGGCCTCCTGATCCTCAGGGACCTCAAGCAGTAGACTGCCTAGCCCCTGGGCCTTGCACCCATCACCAGAAATTGCTGTGAGCATAACAGAACACCCAGAGAACCATGCAGGGTCACTTGCAGACATCTCCACACCTCACATCAGGATCGGAAGTGCTGGGTCCCCTGGTAATGACCAAGATGTGGTTACCTATGACTCAAGGCCTATGCCAGCTGGGCTGAGAACCTGAGGGTCATGGAGTCATCCGTACTTTGTTTTTTGCACTGATTGTTCATTAAAATGACTGATGTGTAGATGAAAACAATAACAAGAACTCCCCCAACCCAGGAAAAACTCACTATGGTAATCAATGATAGTTGTTTTGATGGACACAGACATGCACTTCCCAAATCTCATTTGAAGGAAGAAGTTGTTGCCCTGGCTGCTGGGAGTGCTATTGGCAGACAGTCTTCAGCTGTCAACCCCTTTAGGGATTGCCTCAGCTATAGAAAGTGATCTTACCCAAGGTCACATCATTGCCAGAGTGAACTACATCCGAAGGCTGCTGGAGGCAAGGGTTACGATGACCAGCTGTTTGAACTGATTTTTCATTAAAATGACAGATGTGAAGATCAAACAAACAAACCTCTGCTCACCTAGGAATTACTCAGTGCTAACCTGTGATAATCAATCATAGCTGCTTTGATGGATGCTATAAAGGGCCATTTTTATCTTCAGAGCTCCCTGTAGTGGAGCTGAGTTCTCAGACCTATGTTACTCCTCATCTTCTTCCTCTGTTCAACCCTGCTTCTTTTACCTCTCTTCCATAAGCATTAATTTCTAGGACTCTCCCAAGAAAATATCTGCACATTTAACTTCATCCTGGAACCTGCTTCCTAGAGATCCACACCTGGTACAGTTGATGCCAAGAGTGATCCAAGAAAGCAGGCAACCAGATGGGTCCTGGAGCTGGATCATTCATCAGCAGCTGGCATCAAGGACCCATCCCTGTGGTAGGTAAGCACAGGATATTCCCTGGGACAAGGAGGTGGTCAAGTTGTTAAAATTTCACTTGTTTTGAATCAGAATAATGTACTAGCAGAAAGGAATGCACAATTTATCACTTGTTTGAAACATACGGAGGAAATGGTAAATTAAAGAAAACTAGCGTTGAACTGGCTAAACTCAGTGTTTGCTTTACTAGAAGAGAACAAAAAGCTGGCATCAATTAATAGGCAGCTGAAAGCCAAGTGCCAGCATGTGAAACTGCCCAATGCCACCCTCAGCCACTAGAGTACATCAAAAGCAGTATGGTCGTGAAGGAGGGATGTGATAGAAATGTATGTCACCAGTAAGGATTTAAAAGATGCAGGAGTGTGGGCTCCACTCATGTCTCTGTTTCACTAGTCTATTTACTAAATAAATGAGAAAGATTCTGTAAGATAAAAATAGACCACCACAAACTTAACCAAGTAATAGCTCCCCTGGCAGCCACCTTGCCAGGTATGGTATCTTCTCTAGAGTAGATGAATAGAGTCTTCTGGACATGGCATGCAGCCCTTGATTTGGTGAATGAATTCTTTTCTACCTATAACACCATCAGTAAAAGTCTCACTAAAACCTCACAGTGACATGGAACAGACAACAGAATACATTCATGGTTTGCCCCAGGGCTACATTAACTCCCCTATGGTGTGTCTCAACATAGTCCAAAGAGATGTGAACTACCTGGCCATCCAGCAGAACATCACATAGACCCACTACTGGAGGCTTTGAGACACATGCCTTACAGAGGTGAGATAGATCAACTCTATGAGGATTCAAGGCCCTGTCGTATCCACATCGGTAGTATTTTTAAGGATCCAGTGGTCAGGGGCATATCAGCAAAAAATATTTCATCTTGCACCTCTCAGTTTAAAATAATCTTTTATCTTCCCATGGTACTAAGAATAAAGTTCAAACTCCTTCCCCCGACTTAAAGATCTGTGCGATCTACAGCCCGCCTTTCCTCTGAATTTCTCTTTTAAACTCCTCCTTGTTTCGGGACACTGTGGCAGTTTTCTACTGCTGTGTAACAAATTACCACAAACTTACCTACTTAATACCCGTCTATTATCTCACAGTTTCTGTAGGTCATAAGTCTGGCCATGGCCTAACTAGGCTGGCTGCGCAGGGCCTCAAAGTGAAAATCAAGGTATAGGCTGGGGCCATGTTCTCATCTGTGCCCTCTATCAAATGCATTCAAGTTGTTGGCAGAATTTAGTTCCTGTGGTTGTAGGACTTAAGTCCCCATTTTTGCTGGCTGGTGATTGGGATTGTTCTCAGTTCCTATCCATGTGACTCCTGCCTAGGCAGTTCACAACATGGCTGCTTGCTTGCTTTCAGGTTAGCAGGAGAACCTGTGTTGCTTGAGATCTCTCTGGATTTTTTTAAGGGATTTAATTAAGTCTGGCCCATTTGGATACCATCCCTTTCTTAGAGTCAACTGATAAGGGAGTTCATAGCAGCACTGACTTTAGTGTTTGACTAACTGGAGGAGGCATGTGTGCACTAGGGGGTGAGAGTCTTGGGGGACATCTTAGAATGCTGCCCATCACAGCGACCAAGACCCAGGCTCGCCTGAGATTCTCCTCATTTTAGCCCTGAAAATCTTGCGCTTCCGGAAACCCCTCAGTCCTGGGCAAACATTCCCCACCTAAACTCCGATCATGCTGGCCACCTTTGTTTCCTCAAAAATGTCTAGCCGAACTACAACTAGAATATGCAACTAGGTACTGGGGGGCTTTGGGGAGAAAGAGAAAAAAAGGAAAAGAAAACCCTAAAAAACATCTAGCCCATTTCTCCTTAGGATTTAACATTAGCCCTTCTACCGGAAATGTATTTTCTTCTTGTCAATCACATTTCATATTACATATCATCTTCAGAGCTTACATTCTCTTGAGAGGAGCCAGAAACAAAAGAATAGTTGTAATGAATTAGTAAAGGGATGTCCAGATTAAGCAATATTTCCGGCTGTGTCTGTGAGAGTGTTTCTGGATGAGATTGGCATTTGAATTGGTGGACTCAGTAGATTGCTCTCCCTGATGTGTGTGTGCATCATCCAATCTGTTGAAGGCCTGAATAGAACAAAAAGTGGGGGAAGAAGGAATTCACCCCTTCCTGCCTGATTGTGTCCGCTGGGACATTGATCCCCTGCCTTCAGCACTCCTGCTTCTCAGGTCTTCAAACGCATATGCCTTCAGACCTGTGGGGAATCTACATCATCAGCTCCCCTGATTCTCAGGCCTTCAGATTTGGACTGAATTAAACAACCAGCTTTCGTGGGTCTCCAGCTTGCAGACAGCAGATTGTAGGACTTCTCAGCCTCCATACTTGCATGAGCCAATTTGTCATAATAAATCTCTTTCTATATATATCTATACCTACATATAGATCCTACTGGTTCTGTTTCCTTAGAGATCCCTGACTACTAGTACACTCAGCCAAGGCAGGTGTGTTATGCAAAGGCCAAGGCCTTGGTAGAGAAAATGTGGGATCCTGCAACACGAGATGGGGAGACCTGGATGTATGCACCTGGGGATGTTTTGCTTTGCAGACCTCAAAGACCCCTCTAGGTTTACAGAGGTAGCCAACACTTCCGTTTTAAAAGCTAGCATTTCTACCCTGCTGGAAGATGTTGCAGGGCAACCCCCACACAGCTGCCACACAACAGATGAACCCCTCAGGAGCTACTTTCAGTACCCTTTCTGGTTGCCACCAAAGCTACATTCCTCTACAGCCTTTCTGGAGAGGTATAGGGCCTCATAAGTGATGAAACAGACTATATGACCAAAGAGTTGTAAGAATTAGGTAGCTTGTACAAGTAGGAGCCAGGAAAACTCTCCTTGGGCTGGAATTTGAGGATGCTTGATTGAGGGGACTAGAATGTAAGACTAAATAAACAAGAATTTATTCACTTGATGTCTTTCTTTTTGAGATACAGAATTTAACACTCTGGTCCTAGAAAGGACCCCAGGGAATGGAGCAAACTCCCTACTAAAGTGGTTAAAGAGTCCTGGAAAAAGCAAAAGCTCATGCTCAGTAAACTAGAAATGTCTGAGTTACCCTAACAGATGGCAGAGAATGGAATAAGGAGGCTAGGTCAGTGGCTATGCTGGATGGATATATAGATATACATATATATATAATGCAAAGAGACTCACCTGAATCCAAGGTACCACAGGAGGGACGCGAGGATACACTATTCACCAAGGACATTTAGGTATGCTCTGGTGAGAGGTGAGAATTCATCTCATTCTGGTGAGAATGCTCCGTATCATTAAGAAGTTCACTGGTAGCTCACCTCTGCAGGCTGGGACTGAAGATAGTTGTTGCTGCCACAGACCCGAGCTTATTAACATCCATGGGGATGATGCCCCCCACCAGTAGAAGCCAGGTGGCACTATTTAATCAGCAGAAACCAGGAGGCTGCAATTGTACCAATTACCAGCAAGGTCGGAGGAGCAGCCAAGGGGCCCTCAGCCTCAGGGAGTTGTGGAGGTGGTTAACAGGGCATAGCATCCCTAGGGACAAAACAGATGAGCTGTCAAGAAGGGTGCTGCTTAACATCTACAACCAAAAAAGGCAAAAATGCAGGAGCAGAGTGATGAGGGCAATTGCTCCAATAAAAAATAAGGGGCTCTTGTTCATTTCCCTCAGCCAGTTTTCAAATCTGGGACCCATTGACTAACAAAGTGGCCAGGTCCCTTGAAGAAAGAACCTTGCAGCAATTACACATTGTAATGATTCCCCCAGTCCTTCCTCCAGGAGCTCTGGCCATTTACTCGAGTCACTGTACAGTGAGGTAAGAGGAATACCGAGACAGCTGGAGACTGGGGTCTGAGCTGACATTAAGGCATCATCTGGGCCTCCTAGCAAAGTAAGGGCTCACTGGCACTTTAAGCGCCGATTACATAAATTATATAAAGTGGTATTATAAATGGCATCCTGGCTAAAGCCCACCTCGCAGTGGACAACTGGGACTGACCAAGTATTCATTTCTCTAGTGCTCAAGTGTATAATCTGAATTGTTATACTTTGCAATTAGAATAATTCCCACTTCCTTGGCCTATAGGGAAGAGCACATAGTAGGAAAGGCCAAGTGGAAGCCTAGGAAACTGCCCTCCCCCAACCAAGAGAGTAAATAAAAAATACTATTCCATCTCAGGGTAGAGAGAGCGGGATGGAAGAAATTCCCACGACCATTAATGATCTAAAGAATTCAGAGGGGATGCTCCCAATCATATCTGCATTGAATTTGCCAGTCTGGCCCCTGGAGACACTGCATATGTTCTTAAGAGGGATTTTAGATTACTGCAGGCTTAATCAACCAAGCTTATCACTGCTATTGTGCCAAATATAGTTTCCTTGCTAGAGCAGATTAATAAGGCCTCAGTGACGTGATATATGACCATTTATTTGGTGAATGTATTTTTTTATTCTAATTAAAAAAGAAAATCAGAGCTCACATTCTACTAGGATGAACAAAAATATTCACTTATAGCTTTCCTCAGAGCCATATTAACACCCTGCCCTCTATCACAAAATAGTACAAAGAGATCTGGACCACCTGAGTATCCCCAGAGTATTACATTGACCAGTTACATTGATGACATCACGCCAATGGGGCAAGACAAGCAAGAGATGGCTAGTACACTGGAGACCTTGGTAAGACATATGTGTTTCAGGAATTGAAGGTTAAGCTGCCACTTTAGTGAAAATTTAGGAGCGCAAAAGTCAGGGGCCTGCCCAGATATCTTCTCCAAAATAAGAGGCAAATTATTACATCTTACATCCCCTATCACAAAGAAGAAAGCATAGTGCCTAGTAGGCCTCTTTGGATCTTGAATTATCACATTCCACACCTAGGAATGCTGCTCCAGCCCCTATACCAGGTGAAATGGAAGGCTGCCAAATTTGAGCTGGTCCCAGAGGAATAAAGGGATCTGGAGCTGGTCCAGGATGCAGTACAAGCAGCCCTGCCACTGGGCCAAACAATAGAGCAGACTCTATTGTATAGAAGTATCAGTGATGGGAAAAGATGTGGTATGGAGCTTATGGCAAATAGCAACAAGAGGATCATGAGGCAGGCCCTTGAGATCTGGAGCAAGGCCACAGGAGGTAACTACATACCTTGTTAAGGAACAGCTGTGGGCACACTGCTGATCCTTGGGAGGGATGAGATGCTTGAACATGGGAAAGCCTGCACTGCCAAGTCATATGGTCGGATGGGCCCAGGGATTCACGGTAAATTGGAAGTGGTAGATCCGAGATTGAGCCTAAACCATGTTTACTATCAGACTTTGTTACTGGTTAAAGACTTCCTGTTTTATTTTCTTCTACTTGTAATAAATATTACAAGGTTTTTCTTTATTGATAATGATCAGCTCATTATCTTTTAAGATCAGGCGTTAACAACTGTATTAATTAATCTTAATGAACTTTCAAAAGACCTTTTAAGTTACTATATTGTCCAAAAGAACATCAGAAATATTTCAGCGTCCAGAATTTGAAGAATTTCCTTACAATTGTTGAAAATGATTTTTTCATTCTTTTAATCATTAGCTTTAAAATCATTTTCCAAAAATTAATCTAGAATTACCTTCAAAGAAAAATTATCTCTAATATGTAGGGCTTTTTTGTAATATGCCATAGTAAAGTACACTAGAAAAATATTAGCAAAGATTTGTCAACACTTACAAACTATGCAACGGTAGTAGTATATATAGTTCTTAACATGTTGTTTTAAATTAGCAGTTTGTACAATCTCATAATAACTCTGAGTGCTTGTGTAAGATAACACATTTTCCAAAATTCCAAGACATCCAAGAGGAAAGAATATTTGCATTTTAGGGTAGATTATACAATGAAATATTATGTCACCATTAGAACACATGTTTTCAAAGAATGTTAAATGGCATGAATAATTCCCATGAGACAATATCAAGTTAACATAATCTAGACATGCACTTAATATAATCACAGCATGTTTAAATGTCTTTCCTTTCCATGTATTCTAAAATGAATATCATTTTATAATGTGTAAAATAAATATATATTATATGAATATGATTAATTTTCTTCAAAGCTACTATGGAATTATTGAAGCCATAGAAGATAATCTCTTATATTCATTTATTAAAAGGTTTTATTTCCTATCTAGACGCTTGATAGACAGCAAATGACAGCATAACTTTCTCCATGTAGTTTTATCAAATATCCATTTTGTTCAGATGGTCTTCATGATAAAAATGTATAGGGTATAATAGTAATGCTGTATATGTTTACGCATACAGAAGCCCTGTGCTAAGGACACACAAAGCATTGTGTTGTACTAAAGACAGCACCGAGAATCTATTGCTAAATTATATATACTTACTGCCCAAAAACAAAATGAAGCCAATGTTCACAGAATAAAATGATTATTTTTCACATAGATATATACATATACATATGTGTGTGTGTGTTTGTATCTTGCAAATCTGTACTTAACATGTTCAATCTTCTAGTATTTGTACTTATGTAATACAATTATAAAACCTGTTTTAATATTTTTGCCTATTAATTCTAATATTTATCTCGATTTAAGCAAGTTAAGATAAAGTCACAACTGTGGGCCCTTATATGACCGGTATCTTTATAGAAAGAGGAAGTTTGGACACAGACACACTCAGGGACAAGATGGCTGTGTGAAAATGGAAGCAGAGACTGCAGTTAGGCAGCCATAAACCAAGGAACACCTGAGGCAACCAGAAGTTAGCAGGGGGGCGGAACAGATTCTCCCTCCCAACCTTCAGAAGGAACCAACTCTGCCAACACCTTGATTTCAGACTTTTAGCCTGAAGAACTGTGATAATACTCTTGTTTCAGTCACTTAGTCTGTGGTACTTCGTTACTGCAGCCTTAGGAAACTCATTCGTGAGGCAAAACTTTCTGAGCTCTCTACCCATGCCCTGTGAACAATGAGATTTTCCAGTCTGACTGTGGTAATAGGTTCTCAGCTCTCTGTGAGGCCTGACCACCGTTACGTCAAATCCTTTGAAGTGGTTCATTCTAAAGCTTTGAGTAGTTTCCTCTCCTGTATACACTGATCAGTACTCTGCTGAATACTCATGTGTACCCTCTGCAGATCAGAGTTTTCTCTCTGTGCAGTTTTTTTTCTCTCAGATGCTCTGTCCTGCTAACTGTAGCAACCTTGTTCCTCCCCTAACTCTCAGCTCTGTCTCCTCACCTGATGGAATCCACTGGGCCCCAGCTGGCTTCCCTCTGGGCTGCAGCCTGGAAACGGTCTCAAGACTGTCAGCTCAAGGTGAGCCATTATAGGGCTCACTCCACTGTGTCTCAGGGAATACTGCCTTTCATCACCTCGTGTCCAATGGCTTGAAAACCATTGTTTCATATATTTTGTCTAGTTTTTTTTTTCATTGTTTCAATTGTATGGGTAGATCTACTCTGTGTTACTCCATCTGGGACAAAGTGGGAGTCTATTCTCATTTAGGTATTATTTATTTTTACTACCGGCATATTTTTATAAGTTTCTCTGTAGTAATTTCCCCCACAGTATCCAGAATGAAATTTTAAAGAGATACCTCAGGACATACCACTGCTCTACTTTAAGAGACTCTTAGAATAAAATCCAAAATCTATTCTGTAGTATGTAAGCTCTCTTCCTTGGTCCGGTCCTTGCCTATTTATTTGACCTCATCTCCACTTGAGTTGCTGTGCATCGCCATTGGCTTTCTTTGATTTCTTCACATGCACAAGGATGTTTATCCTCAGAGCATTTGCACTTGCTGCTCTCTGCACCTGGAATCCTTTCCCAGAGATTCTCTCATCGATGTCCATCCCTCATCCTTCAGATCTTGGTCCAAGCCTCGCTTCCTCAGGCAGGCTTCCCCTAGTCTTATCTAAAGGAGTCCACCTGCCTAGTGGCTCTATTACTCTGCTGTATTTTCTTCATGCCATTTTTCCCTATCCGAAGTATCTTAGAGTTAGCTGCCCATTTTCCCTTAGAATATAAATTCCATGAGGAATATGAATTTTACTTTCTTTTTCATAGCTACATCTTCAGTTTATACACCAGCGTCTATGGAATAATAGTGCTCATTAAATGCTTTTGGTCACTGAGTAAATTAATTTAAGAAAAGAATGTAGGCAGCTAAAATATAAAACATAATGTATTCATCTTCTATTCTCCAGAGTCATTAATAGTTTAATGATGCTTTGCTTTATCCTTTATTTGTAATTTAGAGAGGTAACTTACATGCTTAAAATGCATTTTATACTGTTTACCCTCACACAAAATAATACGATATTATTGTAAAATAGTTATGTTTATGCTATCTGTTCATGTTACAGTAGAAAGAAAATAAGTTAACATGCATATTGTATAAGGATTAAAAACAATTTTCTTTTGGACTACCTAAAAATGTGTCTCTGGCATTAAAGAGTGGAATATTCAGAAACTTCATATTTATATTAGAGTATTTATTATTCCCCATCATCTCTCATTTCCATAACTATAATTTGTACTATTGCTCTGCAGACAAGCCAATCTTCAAATGTGACACTTGAGGAGGAAATGTAGCCATATATCTTGGTTGCATTAAAAATTATAATGATAGGAAAACTCCAAGCAAAATATTTATTAAGTGAAATTCTTAGTGCTATATAAGAGAGCTGTAACCGTGGTATATCAGTCTTAGAAAAATATTATTCTTATCTTGTGGACATATGGGAAATGTGAAACAAGAAGATAGAAAGAGTTGTACGTGTAAATGTATGCCGTTAGCTGGAAATTTGAGTTGCAAAGTCTCTCCTAATCTAGAATAATGGTTTTTGTCTTGTAGGAGGGGAGCGATCTTATATCCTTTTATGCAAATCAGATTCCATAATGTGGACAGGCATCAAGTGAATAAGCCTTCTTTCAACTTTTATTACAAAGCAACATTAATGAGGTCATAAAAAGGTAACTTCAGACACTACAAACTGTAAAAAGATTTCCATCACAGCCAGCCAGGGTCTTTGTCCTCAGGTTTTGTTAAGCATCTGCCTGAATTTAATGTATAGTGTATAATTTTCTATATGTTGAATTTTATACGTTTCATGTTTAGCAAAACGTATATGTATGTTCACTGACAACTTCATTGTATGTATTCACATTTGATTATTTTCTCAAAGGAACCATTTACTTTTCCAGGGGAGGAAAATGGTGTAGATGTAAATATTTCTTTCTTTTTTTTTTTTTTAAAGATTGGCACCTGAGCTAACGACTGTTGCCAATCTTCTTGTTTTTTTCTTCTCAAACCCCCCCAGTACATCTAGTTGTGAGTGTCTCTGGTTGTGCTGTGTGGGACACCACCTCAGCATGGCCTGATGAGCAGTGCCATGTCTGTGCCCAGGATCCGAACCGGCGAAACCCTGGGCCGCCGAAGCAGAGAGCATGAACTTAACCACTTGGCCACGGGGCTGGCCCCAATGTAAATATTTCTTGTAGACAGATAATGACGTTCATCCTTAACAAATATTCCAACTGGAGTTTTAGAAAGGGGCAAACTACATACAAACTTATTAAATGTGTGAACAACCTGGTTTTTGAAGAAGGGGCCAATTGCTGTGGGCAAGTATTTCTAAATACTGAACTCTAGAGTTACATGTACTTACATAAGCAAGGCTGGGAAACTACCGTCCTCTCTGGCTAAATGATTAAGAACAATAAGCATATTTTCTCTGTGGGTAAGCCCACTCCCAAGAAGGAAGAAAGGCAGGGGCTATGCTACATAAAGGTCTGAGCTGGTGGACAGTCCAAGTGGTAGGACAACCTTCTCTACTTAGGGACACAGGCATATTCCATCTGTAGCTCTACGTCCTAGGATGCTCTCCTCATCGTCATCGTCAAAGATGGCCTACTAACGCTGTATCTTCATTCCAAACTATTGGAATGAGAAACGCTGGGCAAGCAGGTTCCTTTTAAGGGTATAATCCAGAATTTAGATCCATCATTTTGTTCACATTTCTTTTTGTTAGAGCTTAGTCACACGGCCACAAATAGCCATAAAGGAGGCTGGGTAGGTATGATGCTGTGACATATAAATTTGGTCTTCCTCTGCTGTTCCTGGCACAGAGTTCCTAAAACCCTTGGAATTTCCTAAGTGATGAGAGCAACAAACATGTCTTTTCTGATGTTAATGAAGTAACTTTTGGACTGCACCCAAGGATGGAGACTGGTTGCCAGGAAAACCAATATTATGACTGAGGGTTGAAACTTTCAGTCCCACCCCCCTGACTTACGGGGAGGAGAGAGGAACTGGAGGTTGAATCCATCACCAGTGGCCAATTATTCAATCAAGCATGCTTATGTGATGAAGCCTCTATAAAAACCCCAAAAAACAGAGTTCAGAGAACATCTGTGTTGGTGAACATGTGGTGATTTGGGGAGAGCGGTGTGCTTGGAGAGGGTGTGGAGGCTCCCCGCTCTTTTCCCATACCTTGTCCTATGCATCTCTTCTATCTGGCCGTTTCTAAGTTATACCCTTTTACAATAAACTGGTAATCTAGTAAGTAAAGTGTTTCTCTGAGTTCTGTTAGCTGCTCTAGCAAATTAATTGAATCCAAGAAGTGGGTCATTGGAATCTCCAATCTATAGCCAGTTGGTCAAAAGCACAGGTGAAAACCTGGACTTGCAATTGGCATCTGAAATTAGGGGGAGGGGGTGCAGTCTTGTGGGCTGAACCTTTAAGCTACGGAATCTGACACAATCTTTGGCTAGATAGTGTCAGGATTGAGTTGAATTGTAGCACACCCTGCTGCTGTCTGAAGAATTGCTCCTTTGGTGTGGGGAAACCCCCTCCCCCACGTTGGAATTAGGAGCAGAATCTGTCAGTGGGCTTTTCATTTTATTTTATGAAAATGTAAACAAAAGAATTTAGTTCCATGTGAATTTACAACTTATAATCTAGACTGCCCACTGTTGTATCTTATATTTATTTTGGACATGTGAAAGGTTCTCAGATAAAAGTATACTTTATATATTTATATATATTTGAATTTAATAGTCTATAATGTTCCAACTTCAGGTTCAGATAGCAAAGAATACTATATTTACTTAATCTATTGTTTCTTGAATCTATTGTTTCCCAAAATTTCATTTAACACATAGAGTTCAGATATTGAAGGACATCCTAACAAATGCATCAAAACCTATTCAGTTTCAGAAAATTAGAGTTGGGAGAAAGAGTTTGGATCATGAAGGATACCTGTGATTCTGTTCTGCAAGCAGTGGATAAACAGAAAATGGAGATACTATTAATTTCTAAGACGCTGAACACTCCATAATATTTCTTCTTGGTTTATAGCTTGAGCTCTTTTGTATCTGCATGCTCCCTAATTGTTGGTGTTCTCCATAGGTTCCATCATCAGCCCACTTCTCTTTACTCTGTACATATTCTTCCCCTAGAATATCTTCCATTTTCCAGTTGTCAATTACCACCTATCTACTAATATAATATGATGCCTGGTAAAAACTTGAAAAGTAGACCAGCCACTTCTCTTTCCACAGATAAAGAGGGGGAATCACTCAGAATCAGAATGTTTATCATTATGCGAAAAATTATTTGAGTGGTCTGCATTAGTTACATAAATATTAGCCAACTAGGAATCCATTGCCCTCAGAAATGTTGTTTTAATCCACCTATTTTTCTATATGCCTAATATAGCTAAGCTCAGTTTATTTACTACCTAATACAAAACTTATAATAATCCTATAAGGAAAGTTTATAATCATCTCAAGTTTAAAAATGAGGAAGTTAAGGTACAGAGATAGCGGTTATCTATGTCATGTGCTTAGAAATTGGAAAGGCCTGGACTTGAAATTAAGTAGCCTTAGTCAGTCCATAGCCCATATTGTATCCCGTTCTTTGCATTATCTCCTACAACTCCCTAATGCAGCCGTTCGTCTGACACTTCTACCACAGCAACACACTCCTTCTGTCTTGTCCTTCTCAAATCCATTCCATTCACCCATGGGATCAAGAGCGACCAAATTCATTTTCAGAATTACCCATGAATCGTAGGCCTGTCCCCGACTAGGTCTGCAGTTTCGTCTTTATAATTTATACTCCAGCAGTATCAGGCTGCTTATAATTCTGTCCCCTCACCTTGTTCTTCCTCTTCTCAACCTTTGCTCAGATTTTTTTTCTAACCCTCTACCTGAAGATCATTTGTTTCCCGTTTTCCCTCCCTCCTCTACCTGAATAACTCTTAGCCGTTCTCTAAGGTACAGGTCAGTATTACCTCCTCCAGCAATTTTCATTGACACATGAAGATGAGTTGTTAACCTTCAGGATTTCCATAATGAATTTTTGCATACCTCTATCATTTCTCTTACCACATTGAACTTTAATTAAGTTACTTTTTTTCTGCTTCAGTGCTGGTGTCACCCGAAAGTCCAAGATTACCTTATCTTTTTCTCTCCAGTTCCTAGTTCAATGCTGAGCATATAATAAGGACTCAGTGAATGTCCAGTGACTCAACAAAACTCACAGAAAATAAAACCAGAATGTGAATTTATTACGTGTCACTTAAAACTGGAATTAAAAAAGGAGCAGTCAGTTTTCTGACAAGCTACATGGGAGAATCTATTAGGATAAACCAGGCTTTGTTGCAGAACACACAACCTCAAAATTTTAGTTGTTAACACTGTAAAAATTTGTCACATACATAATCCACCATAGGTCTGGAACTCTCCATAGCAGCTCTCTGCTATGAATAACTCTATGACCCAAGATGCTTTGATCCTGTCCATAGTGGCTTTCCCATTTCAATATGCAATCATCAGCACTTTTGTTACAATAGAGGAAGAGAGGGACCTAAGAACCGTGCAGGGGTTTCCACTGTCTTATCCAAGAAGTGCCTTACATTGTGTTTGTTCATGTTTCAATGGCATAAACTGGTCACATTGCCCACCTCAGTGTAAGGGGGCTGAAAAGTACAGGCTTCACTTCTATTCAGGAAGAAAAAAATCCAGATATTGAAAATTACTAGTAGTGTCTACCATAAAGAGTAAATCATAACTTAAGCATATTGAGGCAAATTTTGAAGTTAGGATTTTAAATTCTTATAAAAGAAACTTTAATCTCTGCATGAATCAAAGAAATGAATTACACTTAATTGGAAACAGAGTATGTCGTCACTCTAGTTAATTTTCAGAGATTATAACTTTCATAACTCTTTTAATAAAAATGGTAATAATTATGAAGAATGGAAGTCCATACATTTTTCTAGAAATACAAATTTTCTATTTTTATAAGAACAAACCAACTGAGAAGAATATATATGGACCACATCGGTTCAAACTTTTATAGATTTATTGTGTCTTACATCAACATTATCCTGCGGACCTACACTGAGTCATATCATAGGAAAGAGTCATATAAACTCACTCAGTAGAATATCTACTTTAGAGAGGTTAAAGAGACATGTTCCCTCACGTGAGAGTTTCCTCTTATCATATCACATGGGAAAATTGGCCCCAGATATCTGACACAGGAAAACAAACAAATAAAACAAAAACAGATCTCCCAGATAGTTTGCTATATTATTTTGGGTGATATAAAAATTATTGTATTTTGTCCTTTGTTTTGATCACAAGGACTCCTGGTGTCATGATGTTACATCCCCACTTCTGTCAGGTATTGCATTTTTCTGCACTGATATATTGTTTGGCTTTATTACTTTCTAGACCATATTGTGTTTTCTTGTAATTCCTTTAATTATTTTATCCTTTAGAACTTTACATTCTTACAATCCTGTGAAATGTGGCAGATGATAGATAACCAAATTACTCCTGTGTTCATCTGGGGGAGTAAGCATAACCACTAAGGAAATGTAACCTTTACGTCCTCTAGTTAGCCATTTCTATTCTTGCAGGCTTATAAGGAAAAACTCTCGTGTTTCTCCTCTGCTACTCACACGGAACACTTCTGCGACCAGACTTGTTGTTTCCTTCCCACACCAACCAGCTGGGTGTCCTACAATTCAATTCAGGTCTGACACTATCTACCTGAAGTTAGTATCAGATCCTACAAGTTAAGGGCTTAGTCCCACAAGACTTCCCCCAATTCAGACACCAATCACAAATCCCAGGTTGTCACCTATACTTCTGGGTGACTGGCTATAAATCAGGGTTCCCATAACCCCTGTCCTGGGTTAGATAATTTGCTAGAAAGTTTCAAAGAACTCAGGAAAACACTTATATCTGTTGGCGTATTATATAATAAATGATATAATAAAGGATACAGATGGACAGCCCGATGAAGAGTTACATAGGGTGAAGTCTGGATGAGTCCCAAGCACAAGAGCTTCTGTCCCTATGGAATTGGGATGCACCTCCCTCCCAGCACGTGGACATGTTCACCAACCCGGAAGCTCTCTGAACACCATACATTCAGGGTGTTTATGGAGGTTTCTTCATGTAGGCAAGATTTATTGATAACTCCTTTTCTAGCCCCTCTGCCCTGCTTGAAGAATGGGAAGTAGGGCTGAAAGCTGCAAGCTTCTAATCGTGGCTCGGTCTTTCTAGTGATCAGTCCCTATCCAGGAGCCCATCCCAAGTCACCTCTAAAACAAAAGATGATCCTATCACCCAGGAAATCCTGAGGGATTTAGGAGTTCTGTGTGAGACTCTCTTATCACTCAAGAAATTATAAAGGTTTTAGGAATGCTGTGTCAGGAACTTGGGTCAAAGACCAATTAATTTTTCTTTGCTATATTCTTTCTTTAGATAGTGCTAAAATCCTTCACTCAGATGCTGGTCTAGTCTTCCTGGTATGGAAACCACTTTTTCCCAAGTGGTTTAGAGATTCTGTTGATTTCTTTTCTCTTTCAAAATGAGTTTATTCTATGTTTTAACTCAGTGATGACGGTCTTTTTTGCTTACGTGAACATTCCATTGATGTGTCTCCCTCAGAAAGTTGTCTAGTGAATATACAAGATATATTAAAATTCTCAAACATCAATGAAAAATATTAATTGCCACATTCCTTTCTTATATAGCCTGAAAACTTTCTTTTGACTATTTATTATAGAAAGCACAATTAAAAATAATCATAACAGCTTCTTGAAAAGTTGTAGTTTAAGCCATGCATTCTTATAGAGCTGTGGTTCTTTTAATTTCCGGGTGAGGGTTGGGGGAATTTGATAAAAGGCCTTGATCATTTTCTAAGAAAACCACATACATGTTAGCACGTGATTTCAAAGATCTGTTCCCATCTTAATGCTAAGTCTCTCCAAAATGTTTCTCAAAGAACATTTTCTTTTCTCTAACTAAAATCACTTTTTGGCAGTCTTATTTATCCATCATCTCCACAGATAGCTTCAAAAATCTTAGTCTCAAATCTCCACCTCTTTGATTTGCTTACAAACACCTCCTATGTGATGTTGGGTAACATTTCCTCTGTCTCCTCCGAATCCCCATAGCATTGTCCTTGGCCTTTCTTGTGGGGCACACCACTTTCAACTTTGTATTAGTGTCATCTCATCCAACAACTGAAACTTCCAGTATTTGCAGGCAAGCTTGTGCACAGGAACTCCTATTCAAGTTTGCTAAGCAGTTCCTGACTAGAAAAGAAAAGCAGGGGGGAGGATCTATTTTCCAATTTTTTTAGTGGAAAAATATATAATTTGTAAGTCAACGAAAACTCTCAACTATTTTCCAAAAATGTAACTAGAACACTGTGAGGTAGCACTGAATTTGAATGTGAAGTGCTTAAAGCATTTCTTCCTGAACATCAGTTAAGATGGCTTTGTGTAGACTAATGACCTCTTTCAGCACCAGATACATCCAAGATGCACATTCCCGCTTTTGACATAAGACGTGGCTTTCAAAATGTCTACACCTAACTCTGATAGTCATCAACTGAATTTAGAATGTAACTCTAGAATTTTCTTGCATATTGTTTAAAATATCTATATCATTTTGGGGTGAATATTTCTTTTTCTACATAACCATCACCCAAAACATTGTATTGAGAGGTATGTATGTTCTATGAAGTTTTGATACTAAAAATAAAGAAGTCTACCAGGAAAAAGGTTAAACAGGGAGAGTTTCTGCTAAAGTCCCTTCAGTTGCAAATAAAAGAAACTAACTTATGGTAGTATAATTAGGAAAATTATTAAAAGGGAATTGGGTAACTTCACAGAATCCAAGGAGGAGTTGATCTCCTAAGCTTCAGAAAGGGTAGGAATAAGAGGCATTTTAGAGATCTTAGCTGTAGAAAGTCTTATACTTTCTCTTTGTAAGAGGATCATAGGCCTGCTTTAGCCACAAATCATATATTGTTCTGCCGATCAAAACCCAGAACTCACAGAAGAAAGAATCTAATGGGCCCTGCTTGACTGAGGCGTCCACTGATAGGCAAATCATCTTGGGCTGGGAAGGGTCATGCAGCATAAACATGGCTGCTTATAGACCATCCATATGGGTCAGGTGGGTAGTTCTTAGATTCAGAAGATTTAGCACATGGATGCTAAAGCTGTTCTCTATTACTTGTATCTGATTCATCTATAAATGTCTACTGAAGCTAGCCTGGTGCTATTTTCACAGTAAACATATGCTGAATTCACATTGTTTCCCTTGCTTTCACTTTTTTTCTAAAGACCTGTAATATATCAGACAGTCACTACTCAAGCATAGAACTTGGAAACACGTATTGTGCTGTTTCATTATAGGAAGTTCTTAAAGTTAAATTAATCCAAGGCATTTTGATACAACTGTTATTCAAAAAAGTGTAGAGTTTATTTTTCAAGTTAAAGTAAGTTGAAGTTGTTGGAGTAAGCTCCTTATGAAATTATTAAAATAATACTGTCTGAGTGACAGGCAGGGAAATTTAGCTAAACTGTTATGAAAAGAGTTGGTTCTTTGTTTTCGTGTGTTTTTAAAGATTCTATTTATACCCATCCGGTTCTCTTTCTCCGCCTCTTTACGGAAATCTCATGAGTTGTGTGAAATATGGATGAAGTCTGCCACACATGACTTAAAATACCAAATACTTTGAAAAGTTTTAAAGTAGCTTTATTTCTTTGGCCTTCATGCTTTTAAAAATCTAAATTTGTTCAGAAATATACCTTATTTTTTCTAAAAGCTGATGTGTTATAGCATAGTTAGAATCAAATATAAAGCATAACCTGATCAGAAAATCTCTATTATAATATTCTTTGAAGAATATGCAAAATTGTATAGCTAGTTTCATGAACACTGACTGCAATATTTATTACTAAAGGTAAATGTGAAACCTTGTTCTTGCCTTCCCTGTCTGTCTTTCTCAACTCACAACACTCTATATTTTCAAAGTGAAATCACTTGATTTGAATTGCAAATCTTATCACATATATAGTTTTATTCTTTTCTATCTGGATGAGTGACAGTGGTATATAAGAGTTAACAAACCTTATCCAGTTTTAAATACATTTCTGGTATTGAAAGCTAACAGAGCTGAAAGATGAATGGAAGAAAGCTCAGCTCCTGTATTCATTCTTTTATTTGTGTTCTGAAAGGGCCTTATGGAGAAAACCTGATAGAAATGTCATGGCATCGCTAAATAGATCGAAGTCCAAGGTGGGAAAATAAAAGGTTGGCTTTGCTGCTTCTTTTGTCATTTTATAAGGAATGGATAGTGCTTTCAAAACGAGGGCCTGAGGCTATGCATGTCCTTTAATTTCTCAGACCCTGAGAAGAAGCAAGGCCATCTCTCAATGGTCTACTGAAAGAAGCCCTTAAAGAAACTTCACGTTCCAAGAACACACATCCCTTGTGAGGATGACAACAAAATTGGGAGGGTGGGTTGATCTAAATTAAGGAGGAATATATTCCTGTGCACGGGAATATCCAACACCCACTGAAGAGCTGATCTGGGAATATTATCAGCATGGCTGCACTGGAACTTGTTTTCTGTGATTTGTTGCGCTTTGTTTCGCTGGAAAATGGGGTTCACCTTTAAATTGTGTGAAGTAGAGTGATAATTTGGGCGTCACGAGAGTTTTCAGCTAGCTACATTGCTAATATGTGACAGTCAAACAAGTAAAAATACTACACTCTGAGAAGTTCCGAGCAAACTTAGAAATTTGTTTCTCATTTGAGGCTACAAAGTATTGTGGAAAAGCAAGGTCTTTGCAGTGATGCAGTCTTGAGTTTATATCCTCACTCACTTCATTTCTAAGTTTCTACCTTGGCAAATTAGCTAACTTTTGGGCCTCAGTTTCTACCCTTCTTAAATGAGGATAGTCATATAGAATATATTGAGCCCTCTGCAGGATTAATTGAAATAACATAGGTGAACCATCAGCACAAATTAAACTCGCAGTAGGGATTAATTTCCTTCTCCCCATTGAAATTAATTTGGCTCTAATGTGGATGGTTGCATTTACTTTGAGGTTTTTTTAATTGATGGCAACGATTTTAGAAGGTTAACCTATTTCTGCCATTTGGAATAATTAAAAGTGATTAATCATTTATTTTTACAGAGTATTACTTGTTAGTGATTAAGTAAAATTAAGATTTGGAGTTCGACTTTTAGGCAGAATAAATGTATGCTGTATCTCATCCTTTCTTTAAAGGGCAGAATATGCTTAATATACATTTGTCCTACAATATGATATAACCTGAAAATACAGCATTCTTTTGCCTAATAGTGT
The DNA here is from genome assembly GCF_021613505.1 of Equus quagga. Taxonomy (NCBI): domain Eukaryota; kingdom Metazoa; phylum Chordata; class Mammalia; order Perissodactyla; family Equidae; genus Equus; species Equus quagga. Next base: position 18,763,844 of record NC_060269.1, read on the forward strand.
AGCACTGCTATTGGTAATGGAATGATAAAATATTTAGACTGAGAAAACAGGACAGCTATAGTTTTAACCTAAAGTTAAGTGAGAAAATAAAGTAAATGATATAGATGTTAGCTCCACAGTTTACACAAAATAATACCTATAAACAAGTAACGATATGTCTCTGTTTTCCTGGGACAATTCTGAGTTACATTTGAAATACCAATGATATTAATAGGGCCTGCTTCACTTCTAAAAGAACATTGCTAATATAATTATTAGAAGAAAACACATTTTTTCTTTTATAAGCTAATTTTGGGGAAACTTGTCTACGATTCACCATTCAGATGTAATAAAAGAAAATACTGAAGATTCAACTACAGTAAAAAAAAAACTATCATATGGAAAAATATCACAAACAAAGTCAAACAAAAAAACTGGAAAAAATATTTGAAACATATATTATGGATGAAAGGCTAATGTATAAAAGACTATTAAAAACTAAAGAGCAAAGACTAAATCCTCAATTGATTAAAAGGCAAAGTAATGAACAGTTTATAGAAAAGAAGATACACAAAACATCCTTAAGTATGTCACAAGATGCTCATTGTCACCCTTATTAAGAGAAATGCAAATTAAAACTACCACAAAATACCACTTTTCATCTATTAAATGCATAAAAATTCAAAAGCCTGACAGCACACTCTGCTGGTGAAGCCGTAAGGAAACCGACCCTCTCAGACACTGCCAGTGAGAGTGTCAAATGCCACAGTCCCACTTCTAGGGGTGAACCAAAGGTACAACTCCGCGAATATAAAACATCATATGAACAAACTTATCCACTGAGGTATTATTTGTCATAAGAATACACTGGCAGGAACCTAACACAATGGATTTCTGTGGAAGTATAAACAAACAAGCATGTGCAATCGCCGTAAACCTCTGTGGAATGATTTCCAAGACACATTAAGTGAAAACCATAAGGTGCAAATAATGCTTCATGCTCCACCATTTTGTAAGGAAAAAGGAGAAATAAGAAGGCAATGCATGCACTTGCTATTTTTGTGGAGGGAAACCTAGCAAGAAAAAATCAGGATGATGAAAATCACTAGAGAGATCACCAGAGAGAGGGGGAGGAAATGGTATTAAGGGGCGAGTTCTGGCAGCGAGAATTTTCTGTATTTAACTTTTTATGTGGTTTTGACTTTTGTACCATATTAATATTTCACATGTACAAAAATTAAATCATAAAGGATAAAATAGTCAACTCCAATTTGCATCTAAGAAAAACCAAATAAACCAAAGTTTATTTCAAATTAAGAACAATTGCAAAAAATATAATGAATTCAGGTAATTTGGAAAAAGTCCTCTGACAGAATACACTTAGTGGTAGCTATTCTAAGGACAAAAATAACTGCAAAGGAATTACTTAGTTGATTTGTTTATAGTTGTGGTATAAATGTAGTTAAATCTAAAAGTCTTCTGTTTGTGATATAAGAAGACAGCACATAGGTAAATATACTGATTGATTTACCTATGGGAACCATGGGATTCAGTGTAGAAGAAAGAAAATATAATACGTCATGTGAAAGGTGATGAAGAACTCTGTGGAAAAGTATGTGTGTGTGAGTATGTGTGTATCTTCCAGCTCTTTGAACAGAAGAGCCTAGAAACAAGGACACACCATTAGCAGTATGTAAAACGTGAGCTCAGGTCTTCATTTTTAAGTACCATTTCCCATTAAAGGGAACTAAGACTCCTTGAAGAAATGACTGATTTCAGCCTACTAATTAAGCGGAGCCTATCAGCTTGAGTTTGTATCTTAGATACACATTTTAAGCTATGTGACCTTGGGCAAGTTACACAATATAGCTCTGTTACAATTTCCTCCATTATAAAAATGAGAAACATTGTAATAGCTAATACTTATATGGCTATACTATTTGCCAGGTACTATTTTAAGATCATTTCTGTTGTATTGGCTTCTTGAAAGTTGGAAACATGAAATGCAGAAATCATTAATTTAAAAATGATATATTTTGCTTACATATTTAAATATAAACATAATTTTAAAAATATATAAAAATCATGACAGACAATATATTTGTTCCTTACCCCTCAAAAAGATTTTGCAAATCAAAAATATACTATGAATGCCAAAGAAGGCAAATAGCAAAGGAGATGAAAGCCACTTTACAGAAAATAAATAAAAATGACTAAAATAAGTAGAAGTAAAGTTTAAACTGACCAAAAATCAAAGGAATACAATTAAAAATGAGTTATAATGTGTCACTTTCAACTTAAAAATATTAAAACCAAAATAATAAAAATTAAAAGCTAGCCAGTGTTAATGAGAGTTCATGTTAACTGCATGTTAAATATTAGGCAGGACTCTAAATTTGTGCAAATTTCCAAGCAATTCACATGGGGATCCCAGAAATGTGTACAACTTTGACAAGTAATTCCATTTCTTAGAATTTATTCTAAGTAAATAATCATGGTTTGTACAAAGACATAGTTACAATGATGTTTTCCTTAGCATTATTTATATTATCAAAAAATTGTAAACAATCTAAATCATATACAGGCAAATTCATTATTAAACATCCACACAGTGGAACACCATGCAGCTATTACCAATTACATTAAATGAAATTACATTCAGTGTACATTTTTACATTTTAAAATATTATATTAAATTTTTAAAGTAGCACATTTTTAAAATATGTATTTTATGATAATAGAAGAACATTAGAAACCTATACATCAAAAAGTCAAAAGTACTTATCTTCAAATTGTAGTTTTAGGATGACTTTTATTTTCTTTTTGGGCATGTGCATTTTTAAAATTTTCATGGTATTTCTTTTTTATTGTAATCAATGTATAACTTTTGACATGAAGAAGAAGAGAAGATATGAAAAATAGATTCAAATTATTATATACTCTTTTGAAGGCAAGATCAAGTCTTCAGAAAAACACACCGAGATTCTAACATTTCCTCTTCTTAATCATAATGTAATTAACTTGCTCAATCAACTCTAAACTGTATTAGAGCATCCTTTCAGAGAGCTGCATTAATTGAGGAAAAGTAATTAAGTAACTTGAAACCATTTTTAGGTATTCTAAAGAGAACTCCCTCTATTTGAGTGTTTTGAGCCAAACACAACTGTTCCTGAAGATTAGAGTTGGATTTGCTATTTTCTAAATCCCAAGATCATAACATGTCACTTTCTTGCATCATTAGAATTACCTTCATCTAATAGGAAAATGTTATGAATAAGCAAGTGATGAGTTTTAAAATAAGAGAGAAACGAGCATAGAAAATCAGACCACATTACTAGTTTTCTGAAAAACTACTCTGGTGATTAGATGAATTTAGCTTAGTATGATCAAAGTTAATAGCCCAGAATAAGGATTTGTTTATTTTTTAGTTAAATGAATTTGCAATGCCTGGTTATGGAAGCTTTCCAAAGGATCGAAGAATTGAAAAAACGAATATAAACAAAAGGTATGATAAATAGCAGTGTAACAAGCTAGGGTAGGCAAAAGACTAGAGAGAGCCAAAAGGCTTAGAGGGGTATCTGGTCTGTCTTAGCATCATCAGTAATTATATGAAACTGATGATAAATAGGGATAACTGAAAGTTTCTGAGAATATGAGGATTATACCAGTATCTTAAAATATATTTATAACATAAATAGACATATATTTAAGTATATTCATACGCATGTATGTGTAAAGGGTGTGTGTGTGTACTGAGATATTAAAGAGAGATTTGCAAGTTTAAAGGAAACAACGTAGTTTTAAAGTAGAAGACAAAAACCTCAATAAAAATGCCACTCAGCAGGTGGGGAAGCTCGAAAATTTAATCGTCCTAATAAGTAATATCTTATTGTGATTTGTTCTTTGTTTTTAAATATCTCATCTTAAGCCTTTTTTTTTTGCTGCTTAAAGAGGTGGCTGTTTTGTTTGAGAAATTGTCCCATACATTATCAGGTGTTTTGGGTAATGAGATTGTTCCACTGAGAAAATGCCAAAGTTCTTGGTCATTGATTCTAAATCCCTAATACGATTCCTCCACTGAAAAAAATATTTAGGAATTCTAAGCAGGATTTACTATATGTACCAGAATATTCGCTCCATGAGGACAGGGTGTTTGGCTTTTTCTGACTGCTCTATGCCTAGTAGAATCTGATATTCTGTTTGATACATTATTTTATGATATTACTCATCTTCCAGATTGTTGTTACTCTCTACGCCTCTTATTCTACAGTTTAACATTTCTTTATAGTCTTTGTTATGAAGCAAAACAGAGTCAAACATAAAGAAGCAATTTAAATTTTAATGTTTTGTTACCCTTTAACTTGAAACACTCCTAAACTTACGTATAGTTATGAGACCATGTAATATTATAATGAAGGATTTAATGATTTTAATAATGCCTACAGGTTTCAAAATACCTGAATGATCAAAATAATGAGTAGCAGCATTTTGGGCAAGTTCAACACTTGACTACTGATAATATTTCAAATCATATCCAGCAAGTGATATTTTTTAGCTAAAAGAATTAAAGTTAGGATGGACTTTTACTTTATCTCAGAGAAACAAAAAGGCTACAGCCTAGAAAACTAACATCTCCTGGTCAATGAGAAAATGACAAACTTCATCATCAAGAGTGATGATGCCAACAAGAATGTAAATCACAGCATCCATATATGGAGACACTCCTATCTTCTGGGCATCTACTCAGTCCTAGTACCATCCCTGATCCTCCTAACATTGCTGAAGATTGGGTGCAATTAATCCCACATTGAATATGGCTAACCCAAGTGGAAATCATATAATTTGCTCAAGTACGAAGTGAAGGCAGGTATCAAATTTGGACATGTTTAATTCCAAAGCCCATATCCTTTTCTCTCTTTATTCCTCTAGTGCAATTAAGAGCCTTAAATGAGCAGTAGTGGGACTTCCAAAGTTTTGCAAAATCTACAACAATAAAAATAACTAAAAATTAAGGAAAGTTTACACTTTCAGTCAGAGTAAGTTCTGCTGCATGTATTTTCATTCGGTCTAGGATAATGTTCAGTAATATTCTGGGAAGATAAACTAGATATCCAGTCTCTTGTGGAAAAAATCACATATACTTTGATTTACGAACTTTCTGACTTCAGAAATGACGATTAATCCTTGTTATTTTGTCCATATAATCTACCTATACTTTCAGCAATTAAATGAAAATTCCTTTTAAAAAAAGTCTTTGTCTAAGTAACGCTTAAAGTTTCTCCATATAGTCTTATAGTCTCTAATCTTGACTCCATAATAGTTTATACAGCTAGTGATCAATAACTACAAATAAGAAGAAATGAAATTATCTTTAGAACATCTCTATACTATTTAAGTTCTTTTATATAAAGAACCTTTTCCACAATAAATAAAAATAATATTATTTTATGTCATTCATGGATTAGTTTCTCTAAATATTGAATATTAGTTTTTAAAAGCTGTCTAATGGAGACATTAGTTATGTCTTCAAAGAAATAAAATGTATGAAATATTTCATAATATTGTTATTTCCAAATTTATTAAGCTTCTTTTATCTTATGCTTTCCTATAATCTGGGCCTAAGTTTATTATAATAAAAATAGAATTTATTATTAATTAGGTCAGAAAAATAAACCAAGTCATCTGGTCTGAGCTTTTCTGTTTAATCTTCACTCTTGTGTCCAGTCCAGTAAAATGTTGCTGAATAAAAACTCTAAAGTCATTTACACAGTCATTTCTCCAAAAAAAATATATAAACAGAGGAAGCATAATAATTCTTAGAGAACTAACTGTTGGTAGAAAGTTTTATTTTAAGTTTTTGATGTATTGTCAACATTTGGCTCTAATTACAAACTCTTGTAATTTACTTTAGATTTTGAATTAACATTAAATATTGAACACACACTATGATTAGTTGGTTTACGATTTCCCAGGCTTAAAAAATTTTGAATAAAACCCCCTTTACAAAATAGATGAACAGCATCCAAATGATGTTTCTGATACATCATAAAAAGAAAAGTTGTCTTGAGGTTCTCTGTAAACACAGGTGTAGGGCATTGAGGAAGAGGACTTTCCAGAAAGTTCTATCCAACTTTTGATTAGCCTGCAAGTAACCAGATGTTGCCAGCAAAGAATCTCCAACTTCCTTTGCACACTCTTCTGGTTAATAACAAAGCAGTTCTAACTAGACAGCCGTGTGATGTCACATCTTAAATATATAATTTTTTCTAGCTCTATTAGCTCTTGAGTACTTCCATTACCTCTAGAGTAAATATAAACATTTACACTGTTCGTAATGCCATAAAAATCTTGCAACCCTGAGAAGTGATTCCAACTTTATGACATACCTTACTTTGACTTTATTGTTAATATTAATAAATTCTATAAAGAAAAAAACAACTGGCATCATTATAAACTGCTCCTGATTATTATATGGCCATATTCTGGATTTTTGATTCTTCTATTTAGCTCCTATATTTGAAAATTTACAATAACAGAGGTTTACATTTCTCTGCTTTATGGTGTCCTAAATGTAAGCAGATTGACTTGCTTTGTACATAGCACGCCTCACTCTAAAATGATGGTACAGCCAACCACCTGTTCCAAGGAAAGATCTTATAACAAGGCAGACCTCATGAAATATTTTTAAAATGATGTTTGTTTAACATAAAACATTATGATGTTTTGATCCATCTTCCAGATGAAAAGAAGTGGAAATACATTCCAATATTTCTTTCTCCAAGTTAAACATGAAATTATATTTTATATTTTACATTATAACTTGTTTCAGTAATCCTGCCTAAAGAGTGAAAATAAGAATAGCCTCTTAGAAGTACAGCACCACATTATGGGACAGGAAAACATCTTGGAAGAGATTTTCCCAAGAAACGCCAAAAGTTTAGAGTAAGGTGGATCTGGTAGGAGGTATTTATAGCACAACTCTGTTGCTTCCTAGTTTGTGACACAGTGGGAAAATGACTTAATCTGTTGGTGCCTAAGGTTCTTTATCAACAAAATAGGAATACCTACTCTATTAGTTTTATATTGCTGCGTAACAAATTACCACGAACTTGGCAGCTTACAGCATAGCCAATTTGGTATATTATCTGGAACATATTAGGTGATAAGTATAGACAGTAATTATTTCTATTATTATTAAAGGTTTATTTGGATTTAGGACCAGAAAAAGAAGTAAAAATAGAATTAATCAGAATGTTTAAGCATGATTCATGTGATCAAAAATGAAGTGTGAGGGGGGCCAGCCCAGTGGCAGAATGGTTAAGTTTGCGCACTCTGCTTCAGTGGCCCTGGGGTTCGCCTGTTCGGATCATGGGAGCAGACCTATGCACTGCTTATCAAGGCATGCTGTGGCAGATGTCCTACGTATAAAGTAGAGGAAGATGGGCACGGTTGTTAGCTCAGGGCCAATCTTCCTCAGTAAAAAGAGGAAGATTGGTGGCAGATGTTAGCTCAGGGCTGATCTTCCCCCACCACCCCCCAAAAAATGAGGTGTGAGATTATTTTCTAAAACAGCAGTTTGGAAACTTTTTCTCTAAAGGGCCAGATAGTATAGTAAATATTTTTGGCTTTATGGGCCATGTGGTCTTTATCACAGTTCCTTAAATCTGCTACAGTTGAAGCATGAAAGCAGCCTTAGTAAAGACATAAATGAATTGGGGCAGCTGTGTTCCAAGAAAACTTTATTTACAAAACAGGCAGCAAACCAGATTTGGCCCAAGGACTGTAGTTTGCCCATCCTTCTCTAAAAAAAGAGAAAATAGGGGAATGTTTTCACTAGCTCCTGAACTTATCTTTACTAATTGATCTTTTTCAGAAAGACTATCCTATTCATACATTTTCACCACGTAACTATTTATCTAGAGTAATACGGGCTTTGTAATTCATGTTTCTATCATAACTGGTTTGGGGGAAATGGTTTTTGATGAGAAAAAATCTAACATGAGAAGCTTAGAGGTCTTAGTTTTGCTCCTTTTTCTGGCCAGAAATAAATTACTAAATTCCACTGAGGCATTTTTTTCCCACCTAGAAACTGTACACAAAAAGTTGCCTTTCATATTTCTTCCAGAGGTGTTGTGACAACGATTCATTAGGAGTGTTTGACATCTAAAGAAGAACAAAATTGAACTAAAAACAGACCAAAGCCATATTCCCATTCTACATTAGGATCCTGGACGAAAAAAATGCTTTGTCATTTCCAGGCCACTCTTCCCTGAATATTTTTGTTGGTTATGAACACTGATTGCATGATGTTGTTCAAAATCAAAATTAATAATCCAGAAAAAGAATCACTTTATTTCGTAGCATTTGACTTATATCGACTTCTTGATGTATGTCATTTATTGGTTTTATACATTTGATTTGCCTAACTGAAATCATTTGATTAGGTTTTTTTCTTGCCCGTTTCTTAGCATTTAGCAAAATCTGAGGTAGCAGGAGATAAAAAATAAAGTGAGCAGTAAACTTATTTTTGGCAGATGTTTGCAATAGCTAAGTCTGTTTAGAGCATAGGAAAATCAGGACCTAAATTCCGTCACATTTAAAGTCACTAAAAACAGTATATTAGTTTGTTCTAAGGAACATATAATTTCTAATTGACAGAGCATTAAAAATAGTACTCTTTCTTAGGATTCCTTATGTGGATTCCTTATAATTCAGTTTCAGTTAATTGCAGACAAAAGGAACTTTTTTCTAAAATTGTGAATTTTTTCCAATACATATATTGATTAATACATGAATTGTTAAAATGTAATTGTAAACATTTTAATCATAGATATAGCAGATTTTTACTTAAATTCTTTGTTTATTCTAAAACTGTTACTCTTACAATAGTTCGTGTGATTAAAAGGCTTTTCTGTTAACCATACATGAAACAGTAGTGCCCCAAGCATCACAGGTCTCAAAATGGGAGCAGTCCTTTGTTATGAGCATGAAAAGTCTAGAAAAATGATAGCAAGAAATTAAAAATAGTCCTAGGAAGTGGAACTTGGTAGGCAAAGGTCAAAGGTCTATTTTCATTTATTTGTCTAACAAACAAAAACAAGGATACATTGAGGATGGCATCATCAAGGATCAGAGATGGGGCAAACGGAGGGAAGAATTAGATCTGGTAACAAAAACGCTGAATGTAATACACAAATTTTTAGGTTGATTCCTCTACTCTCCTTTTTTTTTTTTTACCTCTGAGACAAATAAAATGCATCACATGCAGTCCTTCTAACCCTTAGCTACATATCCAGACACTGAGAGATACTTTGAAAAATGATACGAAGTGTCCTATGCAACCCACCAACTTGAAAGGATTGTTACTTCAAAATGTTTTCTTTTATTCTAAGTTAAAAATAATAAAATAATGGGCTGAGCACAGTTTCAAATTGAACTGAACTATCAGGAGACTGTTTCAAATTAAACATGAACCGCGCCAGTGCAGCCAGCATGAAGAGATAAGAGTTCATGCACCTCAGTGAGAGCGTTCACACACAACAAACCCCTTCTTGTTTACATGCCTATTAAGAGTTCCCAGCAGCTGAAATTATTTCACTCAATTTGATTTGATTCCATTCTCCATGGCTCATTTACCAATTCCTATACAGGGCTATTCATGTTCCTTGGGAGAAAGTGAAGGTGAATATTGTATTTACAAAGGCTAAAGCCAGACAAAAAGGATTTCAACAATTGCTGCTACAATTCAGATTCCTCAGTTCCCCTTCAGACTATCTTCTCTCTCTGGAGCTAAGCATTTGAGTTCCTTATTTCAAACTCCCAATGACCAATGTCAATGTAGGTCGAGGATAAGACTTCAAATGCGGCAAAGAGGCCAGATTCCCAGGTCTGAGGGTCTATTATCAGAAGGGAGGCCTTTGAAGAATAGCATCTGTACTTTCAGTAAGACATGATAAGAATATTTAGCATATTTACTAACTTCCAACTTCTATAACCTAGTTCTTGCTTATTTGCCAGCTGTTTGCAGAATCGTATTCGCGTTAACTGATGAAGAATTTGCTTTTTTATTAAAGCAGATGCTCCTTATCATAAGTAAGTGTAGTTGAATCAATACCCACTTTTGGCAAAACGAATATACAGTGTTAAAAATCAGGGTAGTGTTTAAACTTTGGGATGAGTACTGCCTAGGAGGGAATACCAGGGAGACGTCTGAGGAGTTGGTAACATTCTGTTTCTTGAGCAATGCTGACATCACAGATGTACTCTAAGAAAATTTACCACTCCAGATGCTAGGATTTTTGCGTTCTCTGCATTTATGTTTGGCCTTAATAACAACGTAATTTCCTGTCTTTAGATCGGTCCTACAGGCCGTCATCCGGCCAGCCCACAGACTGAAAGAAGAGATGGGAAAGAGCACACGCAGCTCTGGATGGGACTGCCCGGGGTTTCAAGGAGAGAAAAGAAGGTGAAGGCCAGAAAGCAACAGCCCCTTTACTTTGAATCACTGGGCAAAGGGCTGCAAAGAAAGGCAACAAAACCAGAAATTTAAAAAGAATCATTTCATTGGTATACAGTCACGTGCCGAATAACAACATTTAGGTCAACAACGGACCACATGTACGACAGTGGTCCCGTAAGATTAGTTCTGTGCAGCCCAGCTATGTGGTAAGCTATGCCATCTAGGTTTATGTAAGTGCACTCTATGATGTTCGCAGGACAAAATCGCCTAACGCTGTATTTCTCAGAACGTATCCCAGTCATTAAGCGACACCTGACTGTCTGCCAAAATACACAACTCTTCTCCCAGAAAAATGATAGTTATAGAAATATAATTATTTGTGAAGAATGTTTGAATCCTAGATAACTAAAAGAAGTCATATTGTTAATTGTGAATATGTGTATCCCTATATTCTACTTAATTTCTAACATTTAAAATTTCTGTAAAGATGTCATAAAATTGTTCAGATATTATAATTCATTCTTTTCTGAAATATTACAAAAGAGAATTTGTAAAACATGCCTTGAAAAATGAAACAATTGTTTGAATTTAAAATGAAAAATGCTTTCCTTGTTATTTAATTTATATCATGGAATGTGGGACATCCAGAACAATTGTGACCCAAAAAATGCTGACAATATACTTGCTAATTGAATACGTTTATTCACTTACCATTAGAATTAAATATAATGAAACCATCATGGAAGGAAGTGTGAATGAAAAGTGAAATTATAGCTCTAAAATTTTATGTATTTAACTTGGAAAAAAGAAGGCAATCCATATTAACTCAACCTTGAACAAAGACTGGTGTAGTACTAAGTAAATATTCTACAATAGAACTTCTCTTCTAAAGTTCTCTTCATGTTAAAGGTTAATTTGGTGTTTTCATGATGGTAAGCTTATGCATCTGTTCAAGTCTCCACTATTTACTGAGAAAACTCCTAGGTTACCCAAAAGTAAAGTCCCAAGATGGAAAAGCATCTCTGTGTTAGCTAAAATAATGCTACAGCAATGGAGGTAGGAGGTAAAAAATATTTACTACCATTGAATGAGTGAAACTCAGTAAGTGATGTAGTTTAAATCAATTTGAAAAATGGTATGAATTGAATCATAATTTAAATAAAACATTGAAGAAACAATGTAAAAACATTTATTGAGTGCTCACAAATTGTTAGGAACCTGGCTGATGATTTTGTATGGATCACAGTTTGTCCTCACAATGAACTATGAGTTTGGCACTATTATTTTTCCCATATTTTTCATAAGAAAACAGGGTTAGAAAGATTAGGTATTTTACCCATGTTTGCAAAGCTAGTAATTTTTAGTGTCTGGATTTGAACCCACGCAACTGACTTTACAACTTTTGCTTTCAACTCTTATTTCAAGATGTATGCAGGCTTTGCTATGACAAGATGAAGCATTCTCCAAACTATCTGATTGTATTTATACACTCAGAAATAGAGATGGTCTGGATCAATTTTGTCTGATTTTGTGTTTTTGGTCAAATAAATACTAATCATGAAGGAATCTGGAGAAATAGAATTCAGCAGCAATCTTGTATAAACTGTATAAAATAAGGCAACAAAATATTTTATGTATATGTCAATTTTATTTTTAAAAACATATTGAAAAAGAAAAAGAATGAACAATTGAAAGTATGTAGTTTCTAGCTTTTAATCCTGTAGAAAGAAAATAAAGAATGAAGATACTTAAAAACCCAAGTTATCCTACAATTCCACGAGAGCTAAATTAAGGACAATAACAACACATGGAAGAAATTCCTTCTTAAAAAAAAGAAGCTGATTGAAAAGAATTATTTATAAATGTTGCCAAATATCACCTAATATTTCAGTCAGTGAATAACAATGAATTGAGGAGGAAAACAATGGATAAAACTCTTTGCATAATGTTGATTTTCAGATTACTAAATTTTCATCTTTTAACTATTTCTTCAGATGTCTTATATGTGCAACCCAGATGGAATCTGAACCAGAAAAAAGAAAAGTAAAAAGCACCAAGGGCAATTAAAAAGGGTTGAGGTCCTAAACTGTTAAGCAGTATCACATTCCTGCTTCCCCTTATTTAGTCAAGTTCATGTGGTTTTATTTACAAGCTATAGATTTTTCTGTACTTATTTTTCTGGAAAATTTTTCTTAAATAAACCTGATGCATGTCACAGTCCTCTCCCATAAGCTGAATACTTGCAGTTTCATTCGAACTGTAATGAAGTGACGCGATGGTGGAATAACAATGCTAAAAATGTAGGTGCAGGTAAACTGAATTTGGTAAAGAATCAAGCATTCATGCAATGGTTTTTATTCCTGTTAAACACCCCCTGGCAGTTTTCAGCACTAAAACATTGAGAAAGGTTAAAGCGTGCTTTATTTCAAAACTAAGCATAGAAGCCAGCCTCTAGCTCATCACTAACACTTTCCAGATTATTTAATTGGTATTTTCTTTGGGGGGAAAATTGTGCTGTGCACTTTTTTCACTTAGTATTAGCAGGATAAAGGCTGAGGTATGAAATAGGGACTTTTCATCACATACTGGATACAGATGTGCCTGATTTAGTTTAAATAAAAAATAATGACTTACAAACGTAAACATCTTAGAAAAGAATGCTCCTTAAGCAGTTCTCATTAACAGATAATCCTAAAAACCTGGTCAATGTGTTGCACATTTTATCCTGGCTTTTCATAATATATATGGTACAGTGAAGAACTTTTTCAAATAACTAGCGTGTTTCTTATCTATTTTCAAATTCATAAATTGATGAGTAAATAAAATGTGGATTGCTGCCTCTTTCAGAATTTCTAAATATATAAGATGGTTTACTTTTATTTCCAAGTAAAAAAAAGAATAACCATATATACTGATGGTTTCTCAGGTTGATTAGTTTCTTACTTTAACATATTATATGAAAACTAATTTTTTAACAAAATAATGAGCTTCTGAGAATTAAAGGCTAAAAAATATTAATTTTTAGAAAAAGAATGCAACATCAACAAAATAAGATAAATGATGTAGCAATTTTTATATTTATCCAAATTAGCATGCCATATTTAAACTCGAACCCAAACCTGTAAGATTAAGGACAGTCACAGAAATTGTTATGCTATGTCTCAGAAAGTCAGTCCTTCCTCATTTAGGAAAAGTTTGCTTATCTTCTTACACTAAGAAAGCACATATAGGTGCTGGCCCTGGGCCACGGCATAGTGGTTAAGTTTGGTGCACTTCACCTCAGTGGCTTGGGTTTGCAGATTCAGATCCCAGCTGCAGACCTACATCACTCATCAGCCATGATGTGACAGTGACTCACATATAAAATAGAGCAAGATGGGCACAGATGTTAGCTCAGAGTGAATCTTCTTCAGAAAAAAAATAAAAAAACATATATATATATATATATATGAAAAAGAATGAAACTAACACTCAAATTTTAGTTCTTCCTTTGTAACACTCAAATTAAACACGGTAGACTAGATTATGCTGTCAGCCCATGATTAAGTATAGGTAATTATCTAGTAAACTCAAAATGGAAAATTAGTATCTCTTTTATTTAATACTTTTTTACACTAAATATTGTAAATTTAAGAGGCTGTGACTAAAAGAAAAACTATTCATTTAAATTGCCTTTTGTGTAAATGATTGAGTCTTAGCCTATTATTCAAAGAAGAAACAAAGCGGGGCATATTTGATAAGCACTAAACTCATTCAACACACTGTTCCCTGAAGAGCGGTGCCAACCTAGTGAGTTCATTAGGTATGCGTTGGTAGCAACGCTAAAATCATGGTATCATAGATTGCATTTGTTTTTGTAATCCCCAAATGGAGCAGAATGCCAGGGACATATTTCTCAAGGAACATGTATTTTCAACTCACCCATATCAAAGATGCTCATTTAATTCAACATTTATAAAGATCATAAAATTGATTGTTTTGAATAACTAATAAGCACCAAAATGTGAATCATGCGTGATTTACTAGACCACTACCAAACACAACAAATTGTAGATGGTACACAATAGTACATAATTCAGGTCTGATACCAATTTTAACTTTAGATCTGATACAAATTTTAATTAATTTTTTAAGGAAAAAACTTGTGTAGCCAAGGGAAATGTTTCTCTTCTGGTCTAGATGTCCTTCTTTCATTGTCCTTGTTTGTTCTCTCTCGTCTGTCTATGTTCTTCTGTATTCTACTCTGTTCATAGACTATACTAGTTTGCTAGGGCTGCAGTAACAAAGTACCCTAAATTGGGTGACTTAAACAACAGAAATTTCTTGTCTCACAGTTCTGGAGGCTAGAAGTTCAAAATCAGGGTGTTGTCAGAGTTGCTTTCTTGTGAGGGCTGAGGGAAGGACCTAGTCCAGGCCGCTCTCCTTGGCTTGTAGATACTGTCTTCTTTCTGCGTCTCTTCACATACTCCTCCTTCTGTGAACAACTCTGTGTCCAAATTCCCCCTTTTATGAGGACACCAGTCATATTGGCTTAGGGCTCACCCTATTGACCTCATTTTAGCTTGATTACCTCTTTAAAGACCATTTCTCCCAATAAGGCCACATTCTGAGGTACTGGGGATTAGGACTTTGATATATGAATTTTGAGGGGACACAATTCAACCAGTGACACTAGCTGATCATCTAACACTTAAAAAACCCTTCTGTATAAAAAGGTTTTAATGCTAATGCAGAAAAGTTAAAATCTCTCTGCTTGCAATTATTTTAAGTTTATTATAAGTACAAAGTTTTCTGGCAACATTATTTTATAAGGAGTTCCTTCCCGCTCCTCTCCTATTTTGAGATCTATGAAACCCTGGCTCCAGCTGCTTTCCAGAAATGGAAAAGTTCTGGCAGATCTTCCCACCTCTAGGCATGCTCTGCATTTCTTTCTGAGCTGTGCTCTGGGGAAGTAGACGTGTTTCACAGGTTGAAGTTTTCATATTGAATATGACCTGCATCAGACAGCATTACTGAAAAAAGTCATGGAACTTGTATACCCCTACCACACTATTAAAAATTCTCCTTGCTTCTATTGCTTGGTGGTACATAGTTTTCATGCCAATATTACAGCAACATAAAGTAAAAGTACTATATCATCAAAAGCAACATTGGCCAGCTAAGAATTATTAGAATCTAATATACCATGTAGATCTTGCATCATTAGTTTGGAAGATAGCCACTAATTTTGTGAATTTAATTGTTAGTGACTTAAAATTTTTCCAATAGTTCCTAAATTCATATCAATCTGATTAACACAATAAAAGCTTTATTTTCTTTGACATAAAGCGTGGTGGTTTCATCCCTCCTACTCTACTTCATGCTCCATGTTTGTATAGTCAGATATTATAATCTCTTTTGTTTATGTGTAATGAGTACATTAAAAAATGTTTTGTTTTTGCTGTGAATATTTTTTTGATTTTCACCTACTTATAATCCATCTCTTTCCTCAAATGACAACACTCCTGCTCTCTTTGAGGAACAACCTATCCCACCCTCATTCCATATTGTTCCAGATAATCACACACATCCATATGGCTCTAAGGCTTTGGTGAGAGAATTCCACAGTACTTAAGTCAGGAATGAACACATGTGCAAAGCCAGTTCAATGATACCTAATCCTAGAATTTCTCTTCCTGGAATTTTTAGGGAAAAAAAAAAAACCCTTCTCTTTCTGTTGAAGTTACTACCTTATAGAATGAGAAGCCCAGATGTAATGGTGGCCAACACGTGGAGAAAGCCTGTCTGAGAATCAAGTCAACGTAACAGAAGCAGACTGGGGATATGAATGTAGGGAGACTGAATTTTCAGAATGTTCTCAGAGGACATGGATTTAGCCATGCCTGAAGCTTGTCTCACCACTGCGATTTTCACTTGTATGAACCAACAAATTTACTACGTAAATTTTTTTTTCTTACCCTTGATCAATTCAGTGTATAATGCTGGTTCTTCATGGTCACACTATACTCACTTTTTAATTATTTATTTCCCAGAGACTTTGAATGTGTATTTGAATAACTTTTCAAGAACTTTCCTGGATAGTGTTTTTTCCCCTGACATTTCTTACCTGAGATTGTTCTCTTTCTTTGAAGATTTTCATGACCAGTTTTGATGGAAATCTTAGATAAGAACTTATTTCTATGATTTGGCAATTTGGTAGCAAATAAAACACATGAAACTTACATTCTAATGAGTAAAATAGATAATAAATAAATAGAGCAATTAATCTCTGGTAGTAAGAATTCACATGAAGAAAATCTTATATGGCAATGTTCTGGAAAGTGACTGAAGGGCTGCTTTGTATTTGAAGGTCATGAGAACACTCCCTTGAGAGGTGACAGACCTCTCACAGAGGTGACAGAAAGAGGTGGCCATGATGAGATCCAGGCAAAGAGTTTCTCAGGCCAAAGGAAGAGCTGGTGCACAGGTGCTAGGCAAGAAGTGGAGAGGGAAAGAGAGAGACCAACATGTGTGAAGTTTAGAAAGTAAGTTTATCAGATAATGTATTCAAAGTTAGGAGTTGGGCTTTTATTCTTTAAGGCGTATGAGAAGTTACCTGAGATTTTTAGGCAGAAGAGTGTCATGACTTAAATTTTACAAAGTTCCTTCTCTGTGGAGACAACAGAAGCATAGCAAGAGGAGAAATAGGGAGACCAGATAGTAGGTTGTCGACTCCATACTTCTTCCTTCTCTTCCTGCCTCCTGTCCTTTCTTTTTATTTCCATCTTTTTAGAGAGAAAAGCAAAAGAAAACTTTCAAAAAAAGACAATCCTGTCAATCAATAACATAAGCTTCTAAGGCTAGAGACCTCACTTTTTCATTTCTCTTCGTCTAAGGCTGAGCGTGGTATAATGGATGTTGAATAGCTAATTTTAGACATTGAAGTCAAGTTGAAACATGAGTCATAAAGAGTGAGTTAAGTCAAATATATAATTTTTTACAATTTAAGAGTTTATCATGTTTTCTCCATATAATGCTTATTAGAAATACAATGAGGAAAAAATGTCCAATGCTTTCATACCCTGACTTGCCCTCAGTCATAATGGCAATTGAAAATAGTATTTCTTTAGCTTCGCCCTGAATCTGCAGATACTCCCGCTCACACAACAACTCTCCAAAGACCAAGGTTGAGAGAATTGATGACCAGCCCTCAGCATCATCTTATAGCATTGCCAAAGTCTGGGGGTTCTCCTTGCCAATGGAAGTAACACCAACAGTGCTGTTGACATCTTTGAAGAAAGAGCTGTTATATTGAGCTCTTAGCCAAGGACAAACCACATTCAAATTCATAGATAGCCTGGGTCAATACCATAGCATACTGCTTACCCTTGTTTAGTTTTCTGCACCTAATTTTTGTGCCTCAACCATCTTTCCCTTCATGTTTGCTAAATTCTTCCTCAAGTGGCTATTTGGTTTTCCCCTAATCCTCCAGACACACATGATTTGAAACATTCAAAATCGCTATATCAAGCTCCAGTTTACTTTACCATAAGCTACATCTCGGTTTCTCTCTACTACTTGCTGCATCCTGAAAATGATCTACATCCAACTGCTATGAAGCCTTTACTTTCATTTTCCCTACTGCCTGGAAAGCATTTGCTTCTCATCCAGTGCTAGATATGCCTTTGCAATGGATATAAACATTTTAAGATTTTCACAGACCAATGAAAACTTGGCCAATAGAGTAGTAAAAGAAAAAATCAGCCTTAAGTACACTATAAAGAATAGACTATATCAGTTTTGTTGATGTTTGTCCATTATAGCACCTTCAAATTTTAGAAATCCTTGAAACATTTTCGAAAATACTTTTCTCCTTTGCAACTTTAAATGACAAAAATTTAGTTACTCTATTTTTAGTTAAGAATTATTTGCATTAAGACAGATGAAAAGTATCACAGTTATCATTACTATTCTTTCCTTAATTGGAAAATAAATGTGAGGTTGTGGTCATATGATGTTTTACAACCTCTTCTCCTCTTTTGTTCTGAAATGTTCTTGGATTGAGTTGAAAGAAAACGGCAACATATGGTCCATTAGTTTAAAAGAGGTGGGGGAAGCACAGGGCGGATTATTAATGATAATAATTTATACTTCCCTTTGTATCTATATGCTGTTGCCTTGATGAGAATTTGGCAGGCCTCACAGTCAAATGAAGTTTAAGGTTAAAGGTTGAAATATGACAAAAGGAATTTTTGAGCAAGAAAGAAAGCAAAGAAAAACTGTCCACATTGGATTTTTATGAACTTCCAACCTGTCCTTCTGCAAGAAAGTTAGTATGCTAGAAACTAACATTTCTTATGTGACTTTACAAATATTGAACTAAAATTATTTTTTTGGAATTTCTTTACCTCACCTCACTGTAATTCGACGGTTGCTCCAAATTTTAGTAATTTAAAGTGAAAATCTGATATTTTCTTTTAGGTATTTGGAGGCAAATGCAGTCATGCATCCCTTAACAACAGGGCTATGTTCTGAGAAATGCACCGTTAGACAATTTTATCCTCGTGCGAACATCAAAGAGCGTAGCTACATGAGCCTAGACAGTATAGCCTGCTACACAGCTGGGCTATACGGTACTGTTGTTATGGGACCACCATCGTACAGGTGGTCCATTGTTGACCAAAATGTCATTACACACGACTGTGGTCTTTCAGGTATCACTGGAACAGTTATGGGCGACTAGGTGTCTGTACCTCTTGGACAACAATTCTTAAAAATAATGACCAACTGGATGTTCACAGACTGCCTTGCAGATTAGAAATTCCAAGGTCGTTACATCCTCACATTGAATACATGAAATAATCTGCTCCTTTTGTGAATTCCCAGCCTTATCATTTCCTCAAACTTTTATTCCCTATTAAAAGCTCTAAAAGTCTATAATGAAGTCATCACATTTATTTTCAATGCTGTTTCCTGACACAGCACACCCCAACATCAGTTTTTTTCAAAACATTGATGTACAAAATATCATCAGCAAAAGAACAAGAGGCCTTCAAACATGTGTTGCTATTTTACCAGTGGATCCCTTGTTTTTCTAATGACAAGGTAAAATATTACCAAAAAACCCCTACTCAGGTTGAGGTGGGAGTAGAAAACCTATAACTCTGCCACTCATTATGCCCCCTCCAAGATTCTCTCCCTGACCCTGGAGCAGCCCTCAGGCACATCCCAACGACCCTGGGAACTCTGGGAACTCATTTTGAAATCTGCTATTTCGTGAAGTATGAGAATGCATCAATCCTTAAAAGAATTAAAAACTGTTCTCAACAATTAATTGAAAAAAAACCATCACCAGATCTTATAGGCAGTATTTTTTTCCTCCTTAAATTTTTCATTGCAAATGGAAATATAAGAAAGCGTTTTGTCAGTGCAAAAAATAACTCGGCCAATAACCTGGAACTGTGGTCCTTGACCCAGCAAGCCTGAACAGCAGTTTAATTTGTCTGTTTACAGAGCCATGAAAAATCCCTCTTTGTATACTGTAAAATACAAGGCATATATTTCATACAGCTGGGAAACAGAGTGTGTGTTCTTCAGCAGAGCTGGCAGCACAACTGAACATTTTCCTTGTTAAAACTATGAATTCCTCTTTTCCAAGCTTTGTATTTAAGTGAGATGGAGAAGCCAAAAATAATGAAGTGGATAAAAATGCCTAATCACTGGAAAACCCAAAAGATATAAATTATTCTAGCTAAGTGTGACATTTGGAGATACACTACAAATTTGTCAACTCCTTTCAAGCATAATAGAAGTGTGACCAATCTGACCGAATTAAGACAAAGATACGGGCCCTTTTTCTTCTTGGCTTGCAGATTTGGTTCAGTGTTGCTGTTCCCACTGGATCAGGAACAAGCTCTCCTGGTAGCATGAGATTAGATGACCTGTCCAGAGTTAGTTAATAATTTGAACAGTTGCACAGTGTCCTGCTCTTAAAACATATAAAGCAGTTTAAATTATAAGAAGAGACTTATGAACAAGTTTATGAAAAATAAAATAAATAGGTCACAGTCCTGTAATTTAACAAGCTGTTCCTTCTTCCATGTAATAATAACTTCCTTTGTCAAGTTGGAAATCCACAATAGCTGGATGCTAACTTGTAGATTGATGGCAATACACATAGCAAAGAATTTGGTAACAAAAGCAGACATAAAAATTAGAATGTTGTAAACTGTTGATGATAATATAGGCCTGGAAAAAAGTTTTAATTACAATGCACCACAGCTATGCATTAACGTTAATGTAATACTTGGGAAATCTTTAGCGATTCTATATGTAGCATGCACAAATATGAAACAAAATGCGAATTGGGATAATCATACAGTACCTCAGTTTCCTTCAAAATATTCACTCTGATTTTCTTAGGTATTGTGAACAGAAATGCTGGTTAGACTTGCATTTTTCCTATAATTACCATCACTTTACAAATCTTGGGATTTTTAAGGTGTATTTCAGCAGAACAAAACAAAAAGTAATTAAACCACAGCTTTGCACAGAGTGTAATATTATCAGGTGAAAAGGAAAATAATTTTTAATTCTCATTTTCACTATTTTCTCTCAAAGAAAATGAGACACCAACTAGACTACAATGCGAAAACGGTTAAGAGTTCATTAAAATCTGCTGAAGCAGTGCAGGATATGGATCAATTGCTGCACTCAGAGCCATAGACTTAAGTTCTAGCTCAACTCCTTACTGGTGGGATTTTGTCAAGAAAATAAAATCTCAGCAAAATGAGAAAGGCAATGTCTGCCCAATCTATCTCAGAGGATTGTGACAATCAGAATAAAGAGTATAGTGATGAACATCAATATAATGGCCATACAAACCATTAGAGACTTTACAAAATCAAGATATTGTTTGCTGATTATTCAAAGTAAAGACTTGAAGTAAAGTAACTGACAGAGACATGTAAGTTACCCTCATTGGAGACTACTTATTTAATATTATACATATATTATACATAACAATTATAGTTTCCTTAACTGTGTGCCACATGCTATTCTAAGTGCTCAATGTTAATTAATTTATTAATGTGATGAGTCTACTTTTATCTCCATTTGACAGGTGAGGGAACTACAGCAGAGAATGGATAAGTGACTTGCTAAAGGCCAGTCTCCAGTAAGTGATAGTCAACATACAGGTTGACTACAGAGTCTATGCCCAAAGCATCTCATATCTTCCCTGCATCTCTAAGGAGGTAATTTTTAAGAGAAGACCTGAGAATGAGAAGGGAATAGTGAAGAGAATCAAGTGAAGAAGAGAAACCAGACACAAATATCCAGACATGGGGAAGACATTTCTATTCTATTTATAAACTATATGAACTTTGTAAACTATCCTGAATCTTAAAATTTTTCTGATCATTAAAAAAAGGGTCAGGTGTTACCTCCAATTTGTAAAGAGCTTGAGAGTCACTACTCTGTTCATTACAATGAAACAAAAATCTGGACAAACTAAAAATCAATGACTTTTCTTGGAGTCTTCAGAAAAATGAGGTTGTAGGGAAAACTGCCACCCTGGAATCTGGAGAGACAAGCTTATTTAGAGAGACACAGTTAAGATTGACTTACTGGAGCGGAAGCCACCAGAGCCATGAACTAGTAGAAACACTTAGTTGGTAATTTTGATGAATTTCTGGAGGCCAAGTGTAGACTAGTTGTACAGTGACAAACCCCTAGGGACTATAGGCCTAAGGTAGCTCCCACAGTTTCATTGCCTTTACCTCCAGGAACCCCACTAGGTGAATATCTGAGAAAGACCCCTTGTGGCTCTGGCACGGATGTAAGAAGAATAATTATTGTGAAATGCCCAGAACCTTCTTCATAATAAAGACCTACTCTCTGCAGAAAAAGGCTTGGCTGGAGCCTTTCCCCCAGTGAAGAAATGCCATCCCTCCACTCTAGCCCTCCTGCCTCACCTAGGGGAAAAATAAAAAGAACACATGATTAACAGGGGTTGAGGCTTCAAAGAAATGGATTAGAAATGCTTAAGTCAGAGAAGGCTGTATGGAGATCAGGGGGAAAAAGCTATAGCCCTGCAGAAACACTTGTCAAAGTCACAGTCCTGAGACACAGGCACACGAAAACACTGAAATACAATCAGAAGATTGTAGAACGTTCCTGTTACCCCAAATCTTACCACCACACTAACAGGGATCCAATATAAAAATAATGGATTAGAAATAAAGGAGGAATGCTTAGGGAAGCCCAAAGTTAAGGGGGGAGACCAAAACAAGGACACTAGAGACATTCAACACCTCTAATTACACATCTATAACTACAGCAAACATTAAACGTAGTCTAACTCCTAGCCAGAGTAACTTAAATCCCCACGCTAAAGTCTATTTACTATTATCCAATGAAACATGTCTGGTTTTCAACAAAAACTTGAAAGAAATGCCAAAAATCAGGTAAAAATACAGTCTGAAGAGTCAAAGCAAGCATCAGAAAATAGACTCAGAGAATGATACAGATGTTGGGATTGTCAGAGAATTTAAAATAACTATGATTAACATGCTAAGGGTGATAACGGAAAAAGATGACAATATGAAAGAACAGCTGGGTGACGTAAGCAGAGAGATGGAAACACCAAGAAAGAATTTTTTAATTGCTGGAAATCAAGAACGCTGTCACAGAATTAAAGAATGCTTTTGATACACTCATCAGCAGACTTGACGTGGCTGAGGAAGGAGTCAGTAGCATGAAGACAGATCAGGAGAAATTTCCCAGCTGAAACACAAATAGAGAAATGAATGAAAAAACAAAACAAAACATGCAAAATAGACAATTCCAAAAGTTGTAACATACACAGAGTTGAATACCCGAAAAAGAGAAAATGGAGCAGAAAAAATATTAGAAGTAATGTAATAAGGAGTCTGACTCCGTTTATTGCTGTTTGATTTCTGACATCTTTTGAGCCTCACCCTTTCCGCTTTCACTTCTTTCCAACATTTGGACCATCCTAGGTGTTCCTTCTTTTCGGGCTTGTAGGAAGTTCACACCAAGCATAGGAACTCTCTCCTCAGCCCTATACCCAAAACACCATAAAACTGCAAGGAAATCTCTTTCTCTGCTCTCTCAAGGCATTTTAGCATTTGCTTAGGAGTTTCCCTGCTCTTCCCAGAAAGCCTTATTGAATAATAAAATGTGAATAATAAAACATCATACCCTGTTCTGTGTGTGTGTGTTTGTATGTGTATATGTGAGTGTCATCATCTGGATCAGCATCTGTATCAAATTTTGAGCTTGCAGCATCCTGTCTCTGAGGATTGGTGACAACAAGTAATAATGGCTGAGAACTTTCCAAAATTAATGACAGACCTCAAATCACAGATCCAGGAAACTCACAGAGTACCTAGTGGTATAAACACCAAAAAAAAATACATCTAAGCATATCACATTCAAACATCAGAAAGACAAAGACAAAAAGAAAATCTTGAAAAAAGCCAGAGGGAAGAAAAAAATCTTACCTATAGAGGAACAAGGATAAGAATTAGAGTGGAGCTCTCATAACCATGGAAATAGGAATAGAGTAGAACAAAATACATAAAGTATTGAAAGAAAATAAACCATCAACCTGGAATCCTATATCCAGCAAAATTATCTTTCAAAACTAAAGGAGGAATAAAGCATTTCCCTACAAACAAAAACTGAGGGAATTCATCACCAGCAGAATTACCTTGCAAGAAATATTTAAAAAAATTCTTCAGTGAAAATAAAACAGATCTGCATAAAGAAATGAAGAGCATTAGAGAAGGAATACGTGAAGGTAATATGAAATCTTTCATTGTTTTATTCTGAATTGATCAAAGCATAAATGTCTGTTTAAAGTAAAAATGGTAACAGTGTATCGGGTGATTATAGTACGTCTTCCATCTGTCCACTCTGAGCCTTGAGTTTGTCTTTAGAGCTGAGATGTGTTTCCTGGAGGCAGCATATTTTTGGGTCTTGTTTTTTAATCCATCTGGCCACTCTGTCTCTTTTGATTGGAGAATTCAATCCACTTACATTTACAGTGATTATTGATCTATGAGGGTCTAATGCTGCCATTTTATCACTTGTTTTCCAGTTGTTCTGTACTTCCCTTGTTTCCTGTTCCGTGTATTTCAGACTGCCAGTTCAGTTTGGTGCTCCTTTGTGATGGTTTTCTGAGTTTTCTCTTTATTTATCATTTGTGTCTCTGTTCTGATTTTTTGTTTAGTGGTTACTGTGAGGTTTGTATAAAAGATCTCGTAGATGAGATAATCCATTTTCTGCCAGCCTCTTATTTCCTTAGTCTAAGCTGGTTCCATGCCTTTCCACTTCCCCGTCTAAGTTATTGTTATCACAACTTATTACATTTTGTGTTGTGAGTTTGTGGTTAAAATGAAGTGTTTATAATTATTTTTGGTGCTTTCCTTCTCTTTATCTTTAATGTTATAATTGTTTGCTAACCTGTTCTCATAGAGAACTGGAATTTTCTGATTTTGTCTGTCTATTTATCTTCTTGCTCAAGGCTTTGTAAACCCTTCCCTTTTTTTCAGGTATGAGGGCCTTCTTGATCATTTCTTATACAGGGGGTCTTGTGGTTAAGAACTCCCTCAGCTTCTGTTTATCTGGGAAAGTTTTTATTTCTCCATCATATCTGAAAGATAGTTTTGCTGGATAGAGTACTCTTGGCTGAAAGTTTTTGTCTTTCAGAATTTCGAATATATCATTCCACTCTCTCCTAGCGTGTAAGGTTTCTGCTGAGAAATCTGCTGAAAACCTGATAGGGGTTCCTTTGTAGGATTCCAGATTTTTCTGTATCTCATTCATTGTGTTCTTCATCTCCAACATTTCTGATTGCTTTTTTTAAATAGTTTCAATCTCTTTTGTGAAGAATTCCCACTGTTCATTAATTTTATTCCTGAGATCATTAAACTGTCTTTCTGAGTTTTCTTGTAATTCACTGAGTTTCTTTATGATAACTATTTTGAATTCTCTGTCATTTAGATTGTAAATTTCTGTGACTTCAAGATTGATTTCTAGGTACTTGTTATTTTCCTTCTGGTCTGGAGTGTTAATATACTTTTTCATGCTATCTGATTGGGTGAATTTATGCCATCACATAGTGGTAGTATCTGGTCACAGATTCCACCAGCCACCACTCAGGGGTGGGTGGGGAGCAGAAGCTGTGTTTTCTGAGCCCTCCATGAACCCTGGCAGTTGTACCTGTCCATTGGAAGCTGTGCCAATAGGGTCCATCCATGTCTGCCCACTGACTGCTGTTGCTTTACACACGTAGGCGCAGGCACTCTGGTGGGTATCCCCTGCTTTGGCTGACTGGCCGAGCTGGTGTGCCAGGCAGGAGGGGAGGCAGGTAGCTTTCTTTCATGTGCATGATTCCTGGTGCTCCCACTCTGCACTGACTCTCTGCCCACCTGGGCTGCTCAGCTTGGTGGGGACACTCCCATGACTGCTTAACCACCTTGGTGTGGAGCTTCCTGTGGCCTGGGAGCCAACTCTGAAAGCAAAAATGTTCCTGCAGAGGGCTGCCTTTTCCCCCTTCTCCTCTCAGAGTCACAGGCCAGGCACATTGTGAGGTTCCACGTCCTAGATCACTGACCACTGCGGCTGGAGGAAGGAGAGGAGATCCACTTACCTCCTTCCATTGCTGCCCAGGGAGTCCAGCACCCCTACCCTCAGACATATTCCTGTGTGGATCTCTCAGACATCTATTATGTTGTATGAATGTCCTCTGTTGGTTTATGAACATCCTTTTCATTGTGTCTTAGAGCGGAGAGACTAAGGGAAGAGCTCTCTCCGCAATGATGCTGATATCACTCCTGAAGAAGGATAGATTATAACATACGGACAAATGAAGTGAATAACAGCAATGTCATAGGAATGGGAGGGAAGAAAGGGGGATACTCTTTCACAAGGAACCTGCAATACCTGGAGATGGTACACAATTACTTGAAAGTTGACTTAGATTATATAAAAAGGATATTGTAAAGTCTAGAGCAATAACTAAAAATTTCCTAAAAAGAATTACAATTTATACTCTAAGAGAGATCATAAAATAAAATGGAATTATAAAAAATGCTTGATTAAAAAAGCAGAAAAAGGGCCAGCCCTAGTGGCCTACTGGTTAAGTTCAGCACACTCCGCTTTGGCAGCCCAGGCTCAGTTCCAAGGTGAGAATCCACACCACTCGTCTCTTAGTGGCCGTGCTGTGGTGGCAGCTCACGTGCAAAAAGAGGAAGATTGGCAGCGGATGTTAGCTCAGGGCAAATATACCTCAGCAAAGACAAAATAAATAAAAAGCAGAAAAAGAATTGGAAGGGGAAAACACAAAGCACAAAGGAAACAAATAGAAAACAGTTGCAAACATGGTAGATATTAATCCAAATATATCAATAATCATTTTAAATGTGAATGATCTATAATACACCAGTTAAAAGACAGAGATTGTCAGAATGGACTAAAAGGCAAGACCCAACTCTATGCGGCCTACAAGAAATTGACTTTCAATAAACTAAAAGTAAAGAGATGGAGAAAGATAAACCATGATAACAATCATCAAAAGAAAGTCAGAGGGACTATTTTAATTTCAGACAAAGCTGACTTCAACACAAGGAAGATTGTCAGGAATAAAGACAGGGATGACATAATGACAAAGAGGTCAATTTATCAAGAAGACAATATAACAGTCCTATACCTGCATGCATGTAACAAGTGAGCATCAAAATACATTAGTCAAAAACTTACAGCAATAAATGAGAAATAGACAAATTCACTATTTTAATTGCAGACTTCAATACCCCTCTGTCATAAGTTGATAGATCAAGCAGGCAGAAAATCAGTAGGGATGCAGATGATCTCAACATCTCTGTCAATCACCTTGGACTAATTCCCGTAATCTATCCATTAACAGCAGAATATAAACTCTTCTTGAGTTCACGTGGAACTGTCACCAAGATAGACCACATTCTAGACGATAAAATGTACTTTAACAAATTTAAAAGAATATAAATTATACAAAGTATGTTCTCATAACACAAAGGGAAATAGACCACAATCTCACAAAATACTTCTTTCAGTTTTTGGATCACTCTAATTTTACAAATGCCATTTTTTATTTTAAAAGGTTTTACCTATTCATCCCCTTTATTCTTAGTTCCCTCGGGCTTTTGGAGCTGTAAACAGTAAGTCTAATTTCCACTTGAAATTGCAGCCCTGCAGATATTTTAAGACATGCCTTCACAAGCAGTTTTATAAACAAGAAACGTACCCAGTTCTTTTGATCCTTACACATAATCTAGTCTCTAAACGCCTCAACCTCTTGGTTACTTTGCATTCATTTTCAAGCTTTCTTACATTCCCTTAAAACATTATAAATGCCTACAACACCTGATGGAAGAGATTTCCAGTTAAGATGACAATTCAACCTATGAGTCTACAACCCTCCTAAGAAAATAATAGAAATAATTCAAAAGAAGAGGGCTATCTTGTCCAAAGAGATCATTTGTTCTCTTAAATTTAAAGTGAATAAACCTAAATGGTTTCTCAGAAGTTGTATGACCATTTAATGCTAAAGCCAAAGGAAAGCACATTCAGTATTTTACTCACCTAATTATGCATTAAAATTTTTCTCAATTATTAATGTAGTTTTCATAAAATTCAAGATTCCATTTAAACATGAGGCACACAGTAGGTCATCAGAACTTATGGCAGGACAAACTGAACCACTCCTTATTAAGTGTCAGAGTAGATCCATTAGTTGTAATGAATGTATTCTCTGGTGGGGGATGTTGATAATGAGGGAGGCTGTGCATGTATGTGGCAGGGGATAGATAAGAAATCTCTGTACCTTTTGCTCAATTTTGCTGTGAACCTAAAATTACTCGAAAAGATAATAATAACAATAAACTCTTTAAAAAGAAGGAAAAAATCCTGAACCATTCTATGAAATCGGGGTTCATTACATATACATTGTTTAAACATTTTGATGAAATTAGTAGACAAATATATAGCAATAAAATTCTGGAAAAAATTAAGTGTTTTTCCTGATGAATATTCTCTCTTCTCATTCTGAGTCAATTCAGTCAATATGGTCTCATTAGCTATGCATATAGGTATGTGTACAATCTTGACTTTTCTGATCAAAGTGAGAAATGTAAAGCACAGGAAAGGCAGTAAGGTGTCTAGCTGTACTTTGTAGACACAGATTTGATGACAAAAAAGATTTTGCTTACTTGTCCAAATCCTTCTGAAATTCCAAGCATGTAAAATTTTTCCTGGTAATCTAATCATTACATCTTTGGAGAAATTTCCAGTTATTTTGTACTTACTGAAAATTTCATGCAGATAAAATTCTTAAAACAACTTTGAGAAATTAACTTGTGGATGGGAATGGAATGTGTTTTGCCGGACTGCAGATGAAAAAACAAAACCTAAGAACTGATAGGTATTATATTTTATTTTAAGTTATATATTTTCCCTTCCAAGGTCATATTTATCTGATCATAAAATAGAATTATCAAACTTTAAAAGAGCCAAGTTTAAATTAACAAAATAATCTGAATTTTTAAGCCCTTTAGTAATTGTCATTAATATCTGTATGCAAAAATAAACACTTCCCTCAAATATATATAGCTGCTAGAGAGACCAAAAGACAAGTTTTAGTTGTATAACTGAGCATTATGTGTTCTAGGGGATTTAACCAGAGTTGATATAAATATCTGTGTGTGAACTTAAGTTTCATATTGAAGGGGTGTAAAAATTTTCTTTATCCTAACTAAAGTTTTTTCAGCCATTTAGCCTGAAAACAGTTTAAAAGAAATTGTCTATATGAGAGTGATATACTTTTTAAAAGATTTAAGCTGGAATCCCCACTGGCATAATTACTTTGAGCCCTTCATCCTTCCCTGCATCACATCCACACACTTCTCTTTAAGGTCTAAGGACGGATTCATGCACTATTGTCTGTCTCTTCCACTCATGTGACAAACAGAACACTCGACCCCAAGGCACAAAGTGAGAACTTTTCTGAACCAGAATGCTAGGTCAGATCTCTGAAAATTTTACTGTTTCTATTTGCTGTGAGGTAGTAATATTTCTCTTCCTATCAAGCAGAAGTTTCTCCCCCTTCCTTGCCTATCACGGCTCTTCAAATTCCACATTTTGTGGATTTCACATGGCTGATATAAAACCTTTGATAGTCTTGCTCTGGGGTTCTATGAACAACCATCACTGTGCATTGATCCCTGGGTTAGGCAACAGGTATTTAATGAGTTAATATTAGGTATTTAGAAATAACAGAATCCCTCATATCTGGTACATTTGAGATCAGCCATTGATTGGTAGGATCATTGTAAAAGGAAGCTTAATATGGAAATCATCAAAAAGGTGACATAGTCATAACTTAAACATTTCATTTTAAGTTAAAACATAGAAATGCTTGCTCATTCTCCATTGTAGGAATAAGGCCATTTCTTGAAGAATGGGTCTACTGTTTGTAGTTTCTCATCATTTTTCTTGCATCAGTTATACACAAAATGCATCATTTACTATTGCCAGTTTGGATTTCTTTCAAGAGAAACTAGAATTTATAAAAAGAAATGCAAGGCAATCAAAAGCTTTCTAGCACTTTATAATCTGCCTCCTCAACAATCTCATAAGTTGTTTTCAAGTGCACACTTAATTTTGCAACTAACCTGTATTCAATTTTTCAATCATGGCACTTAATTTTCACAGAAGTAATCATTTTTCTGTTTGCTTTCATCTTTCACTGACTTGTGCAATATTCAATAACATTTAATTAATACAACAGATGCAACTGGTACAAAGAGTTTTGAAAAGACACTACTGACTCATACTTAGCTTACAGTTAAAGTGGTAGGAGCAGAAATGCAGAAGTTTCAATGTTCTGTGGGCTCTAATCAGTATGTTTACAGAGAAAATGGAGAGCATCAGTTAATCCAGCAGTTGGTTAAGGGTAAGCCATTTAAGCCAATTTCTTTTGCATTTACCAAAGTCGTCAGTTTATGTAAAGATTTGAAAAGGGCTTAAATTGTTTGCAATATGATCTGATCTCCTAGGGCAGAACTTGATCCATTTTTCAATCTCTGGATTGATTTAATTGTTATTTTTTGAGTTCTGAATTGAAGGAGAGGAAGTAAAGTATAGTAGGAAGAAAACTAGAGTAGAAAATAGAAAAAAAAAAACAAGTCCCATCTCCTTGTCTTACAGCCTTGGGAATAATAAAATAAAAGTAATGATCTATCTCACAAAGTTGATGTGAATGTATAAAGAAATATGCTAAAGTGTTTGTTAATCTTCCAAATGTTTTCCATTCACATTTTAAAGAACATTATTAGTCTGATATTTTTTCTGTTACTTAAGTTTCCTAGCAGAATATAGTAAATGACTGGTTTAAAAATATTTATTATGTCAATTTAGCTAACAAACAATTTGAAATATGGTATTCTCTACATACGAATATTATTCTATAGTAAGGCAAAATTTTGAAACCATCTCTGAAAACATATTTTGTACAAACACTGCCAGAAATATTTTTAATGAACATTGTTATTATAATCAAATATAAGAAATAAGCAAAACTTACTATGCCATGCACCAGTACAAGGGTCTGACTTTTGGTTATTTGGAATTCACAGTTGGATTAACCATTCTATATTTCAGTCATAACATTTACACTATTTCTTTGCCAAAACTGGATTTATGCTCATTCACCATAAGAGGGAATATTCATTCTATTGCATTATATGTGTTGGTAAACTCTAAGGCACAAAAATCAGGTTAACAGTGCTTCCATTGTAAGTTTTTTATCACATATCTGTACATCAGATTTCAAAAACCAAGGACTCATGTTGAAATTGGCTAATAACCAAAACACTCACTGTCAAATTAACTGTTCCCATCTGAGGCGATAAATGGAGAATTCATAACTGTAAACCATGGCACATGAAAAATAGCTCATTGACATCTGTTCTTAACATCTGGCTTTTTAATCGATGCGCCAAAGCAAAAGGGATATGCAATTCTATTTTGCCTCTCAAGAATTAGCCTTTGTGATCAGTTATGTCTGAACTATATGCCCACATAGCTCGGTGAAATGAAAGGGTTTAGTGTTCTATTAATAAAGGCCAAGCATTCAGGCACATGCACAGTTACACCTATCTTTTATTCCACAATAACTCACTACCAGCAACATCATGAGACAGTATTAATACAAGCGCTCTTCCCCAGGAAAAACAAACAAAGGCCACACTCTTTCTACTCCTTGTCCCCAGCTTTTCGGGAGAAATACTGCCTTATTAACTTTAAGAAAAACAATACACATACACACACGTATATAGTTCCTCAAAGAATTCTTCATAGGAAGACATCTTTAAATGAATTATGTATCTGTTTCCAACAAACACTGAGAAGTAAGTTTTCCATAAGGTTTTTCAAACTCACTTAATATAAAATAGACATAAAGTACAAATGTATATTGGTTGGCTTTACTAAAATATTTCTACAAATGCAGCAACAAAGGGATACACAGTCGAATGAAAATAAAAGCAAGTTAAAGTGCTGAAAATTATAATATTGGTGACTAACACGCTTGTGTCAGGAAAATACTCAATGAGTCTGGAGACAATGCTTAGAGAACCCAAAACAACAGTTGGTTTAGATGGTTCACTAATAGTGTGACTAATTCATCCAAGAATAATTTATGTAAAATTTTGTAAAGGGGTACAATGAATCAAATTGTCCCAGGTTTGCATAATGATGTCTGTATCCTCAGGAAATAGACAGACTACAGATCATTTAAACCATAACTTTTGGCCTAATTTTTAGGTTTATAAGCACGACAGGAATGGTCAAAGTTGCCCATAGCTTGAAGTCTTTACTTGTCTTACTTTAGAGACACGGGTCTAAGCCAAATGAAGTTATTCATTTATTAAGAACTTACAGTGCACACAACTTGCCAGACCTCACACAAGTACGTAAGAATGCAATCATTGTATTTGCATGGAATTCAATCTAACAGAGTTAAGCAAACTAACAATTGCCTATAGTGTGATATGTGATAGTAAGAGGAAATACCCAGTCCTAAATGAAGGACTACCTAACTCAAACTAGGAGGGCAGGAAAGGCTTCCTGAAGGAACTGACTTCTAAGCTGAAAATGGAAAAATAATAGAGTGGCGTGTGTCCTAGGTGGAGGGAACAGTGAGCATGCAGGCACAGGGATCAGAGAGAACAGGTAGGAAGAAAGAAACAAAAAGAAGTGTGGTGTGGCAGAAGCATAGCGTGAAAAGGAGGAGGAAGTGTGATATGAAATAAAGCTAGAAAAGGAAGCAAGGTATAGAAGTTATGTAAGACCTTGTACACTATGTTAAGATTTTTGGACTTCATTCAAAGAGCAAGTGAAAGATTTTAGTAGGAAATCGACAAGATAAGATTTGAGGTTTAGAATGATTACTATGACTAATATACGGTAAGAGGATTGGAGAGGGGAAAAAAAACAGAGGTATTGGTAATCTTTGAGAATCACAATTCGTAGCACTTTTATTACTGAATACATGAGGTACCAATCACTCCTCTGGAATGAAATTAAATGTATAAAACTAGGTGTTACATCAATCTGTTTTGCACATCTCATTGATGTCTTCAGAGGAAAAAAGATATGCTAGTACACAGAAAAGTACTGTTTAAAGTTTATATAACAGTAAACCTCATTTTTTCCTTCTTAGGAGATCTTATGAGAAATTTATCTCAGGAATTTTGTATCAGTTAGCTATTGCTGATTAACAAACCACTCCAAAATTCAGTGATTTAAAGCAACAATAGTTTATTATTATAGCTCACAAGTCACATGGCTGGAAATAGAGTGATTTAGGTTGGGGTGTCGCTCTTGCATCTGGAGTGTCTCACATCCTCCTACTGGGACTTCAGTCTAACACAGGTATATCTTCTCATGGCAACAGCAGATGTGCAAGATGGAGTAAGCCCGATCAAAAAGCATGTTTCAAGACTGCTCGTATCATATATGTTAACAAGCCATTGGCCAAAGCAAGTAACATAGCTGAAGTCAGAGTCAAGGACTAGCAAAGAAGGTCAGCCCAGAGTGGAATGACTCTACAAAGTTAGATGATAAAGGGCACAGTTATAGGAACGATGAAGAATGAGATGAAGAATTGGGCTAATGATGCTATCTACTAAAATTTAGCACCAGGAAAAGTTGCTTGTCTTTCTTATATAAGAACACAGTCATTGTAATAACTATGTTATCCTCTTTGGTTTGGCCACTACAAGAAACTGAGGTACATTTTTGTAGCTATCATTAGTAATTGTGTAAAATTTAACCATATTATAATCATTGGTGCCTAGCATTGTATCTGGTATGTAGAAGATATCAGCATATTCTTTTAAATGTTTGTTAAAAGAAATTTTTACATTTAAGGTAAATATAAGTTAATAAATATATAAAAGTGTAAATCACTGTTGAAGTTTAAAGAAACAGTTTAAAGAGATGCAAAGGAATAATATGAATTAAATTTTCTATAAATTATTATTTTTTAAATACCACCCAATTCAATGAGTCATTGTGGGGGTTAAATGAGAAAACTACTCAACTTTATGATTTGGGTCCTTAATATTCCCCCTCTTCATATAGTAGAATTTTAGAGTTAGAAAGAAACTCAAAGGCAACAGTACTCCATCCAATGGAAAACGAATTACCTCTCCTATACCTTTTAGATCTGCCTGCACAGAGCAACAGAGAACACACATACAATGAATTATACAGAACATTATCTCAATTACTCTGTGTGTGTGTGAGGAAGATTTAGCCCTGAGTTGACATCTATGCCCATCTTCCTCTATTTTTTATATATGGGATGCCACCACAGCATGGCTTGATGAGCAGTGCGAGCTCCACACCTGGGATCCGAACCTGCAAAACCCGGGCT
This sequence comes from Equus quagga, assembly GCF_021613505.1. Taxonomy (NCBI): domain Eukaryota; kingdom Metazoa; phylum Chordata; class Mammalia; order Perissodactyla; family Equidae; genus Equus; species Equus quagga. The sequence goes on from NC_060269.1 coordinate 18,798,265, forward strand.
GCTGAAGCAGAGTGCACAAACTTAACCACTACGCCACTAGGCCAGCCCATTCATTACTTTTTAAATTACTCTTTAATTAGTTTATTGATTACTCTTAACACCCTATATTGCTATTACTTTGGTTATAAGAATAAGAAAGCAGAGTATTAGGAATATGCACTTTTTATTTGGAAGTGCTATAATAAGAATTAAAGATACTTTTACTATTTATTTATTTTATTATTTATTTATTCTATTGTTAGAAGAGGAAAATACAGAAACAGTATAGAAAGCTACAAAGTAAAGAAAGAAGGAAAGGCTATGAACAATAGAGTGGATGAGAAAATAATTATGTTATGTCCTTGCAAGCATTTAACTGAATGTGCAATGATAAATATTACATATTAATTTCTTTCAGAATATCTGTTCAGATACGGCAATAATAGAAAGAAAATCAGATTATATTATGCTAAACAACTTTGAAAAATTACTTCTCAAGTTAAATTCTCTAACATTAGTAACTGATCTCCAAACCTATGCACAGAACTTGATAGACATCTTCCCAAAACTGAACTTCTGCAAGAAATTTCTGCCCTCAAATATTGATGGAGACTTAATTTGAAATGAAGTCCAAGAAACGATAAGAACTCTCTTCTTTGTGCACATTTTTGATGCAGTAGATTAGCACCACAATACAAAGCTTGAATTTTATATTAATTCTTTATCAAAATAAGGAAGTGCAAATAATTTATAATCCAAAAGAGGTGAAACAACACAAAAAGAAAAAATATACAGACAGAAAGAGAGAGAGAGACCAATGACTAATTTCAAAGAAACAGTCCCGAGCACACTGGATGCTTCCCCACCTCGGCTCTCATGCACGAGCAGTACTCTAGGTCTGTGCATGACGTGTTCCTGAAAGGACGTGCAACCAGAGAGTGGAAGAAAGCCAACCAACAGACTTCCATGAAATAAGCACATTTTGTCACCAGAATAATAAATTTTGGACACATTTTTAAATAACATAGTTATATTGTTTCATATATGTCCTTAATTTTGTTATTTTCCTTTACATTCCATTAGTTCAGTGCTCATCTCAACAAGGCTAACTATTCATGAAATAGCTGTGCTAAAACATATGAAATGGCTGTTTCTGAAAATCAAAACTATTTCATAAGGTTCAGCCTAATTCATGTCCATTTTATCTTTAGTCAATTAATATTTTATTCTTCTTAATAATACTAAAATTCTAACATTTAATACTATCAGAACTTTCATCTCTATTTCTCTCTTATTTTTATGTAAACTAATTACATAACTACAAAATTAGCGACATAAATAAGTAGGCTCTCTAGACAAAGACAGTGAAACCATTACTGCTAAATAATTGGCTGGAAGGCATCATACAAGGTGATGTTTTAAAACATTTCTTCATTTGCTGATGTGCAAAAGTGTGAGCCTGGTATGGAAGAAACCGTTTAGGTGTGGTAGTTAACGATGCCCAGGTACTATGGAAACAATCCATATATGACTTGGTTCTTTCTGAAGGAGCACATTATTTCACGCTCTCCTAGATGTTCCCAGACTGCGTGACTCAGTCCCTGGCTTAGGGCACACACAGCTGGTCCTCTAAGCAGCATGGAGCTGTGGCTTTAGAAGGCCTCAGGCTGTGTTGGCTTTAGGTATTTGGAAGTGGCTAGGCTTCTATGCCAAAACATCTCAGCCTTCTGTCTAATTTTAGCAGAATGTGTGAACATTAGTCCCTCAGCCTCGTTCCTCCTGCTTCAGGCATCGAACTTTTTACAAGGTGTTTCCTTGGGTGTCATCCGACAGGCACTTTCACACACTGCTTGGGGGAATGGAAGTCAAATCAACATTTTGGAAAATAATTTAGCAATTTTTATAAACAATCTTAAGCATTCTCTTTCACTTAGACCCAACCAAATTCATTTGTAGGAATCTATCGGGGGGGGAGGAAGATATATATTTTACATAATATATACTATATATGTAAAGATTTCCTCGCAACAATGCTTCTCAAAACCGTATTCATACTAAGGAAAAAGTGAAAGTTAAATCTCTCAAAATAAAGAAAAGAAAATGTTAAAATTAATCGAGTATTCATGAATGGCATAACATGCAGCCACCGAAAATGAAAAATTATAAAACTCAGAAAAACAGTGTACGTTATAAAGATAAATAAAATAAAGAATAATCTCAACTACTTAACATATACAGCCACGCATCGCTTAATCACAGGGATATGTGCTGAGAAATGCATCACAAGGCAATTTTGTCTTTGTGCGAACATCACACAGTGCACTTACACAAACCTAAATAGTATGGCCTCCTACACACCCAGGCTGTGTGATACTAAACTGACGGGACCACCATCGTATGCGCCCTCTGTCATTGACCAAACTTTGCTATGCAGCGCATGACTGTACAGGAAAACACAGTGGAAGAAAATTATTTGAAAATATTATAAAAGGTATACCCAGGCCATGTCAGTGTGTTTGATATTTTATTTGTTTCTTTATGATGGCTTGTTTTTACAAAGATGCACGAACAGTGACAAATGTGGCCAGAGACCAGCCATATTTTATTAGTTTTTCTCCCAATTCCTGCCACCAGAAGTAGGGAAAGGAGGAGGGTACCTTGTTATTCGCTGGTCTGTCTCCCCGACAGAGGGTCCACCTGAAGGGGGGGGTCAAGCTCCCTTTGATTATCTGCCCCTAAGTCTCACCTTGCTAAGAGTCACGTGGAAGTGAATTATTATTAGCACATCTGTTGTATCTTGCTCAGAGTGAAAAATTACAGTGACACTTAGAACTAAACCACTCTTGGGGTCAGCACTGACAGACCAGGGCAAAGTTGGTATTTATCCTCTGGTACCACCATACTCGCATAAATCATCTTGATTTCTGCTCTCGTTCCATATTTGCAAGCAGATATAATGACAGAAGTAACTTCAAAAAATCACTCAGGTAATCATGTGTTAACATTATAAACAGATAAAAAATATAGACACTAAAAACTTAAGTAAAAGCCTAGTCAACTAGGACCTCATGTGCCAGACTTTCAGAAAGTTTCAAGAACACTTCCTGGAATGTATACGGCTGTTCTGCCTTCCACACCTTGGCCGCTGTGCCCTGATTTTTCTTGGTTGATTCCAGTAGCAGAATGTCTCTGTAAAGAGCATCCATCTAGCCGGCCTCTTCTCAAGACTGAGGGTTCCTGTGGGCTCTGACTTACATCCTCCAAAAGGACATTTATGCTTGTCTTGTTTCTTCTTTACCTCAGGCATGTCATATATAAATAAAAAGTATTTGTTTTTAAAGAAGCTGAATGTCTTTCTTTTAACAGACATTTTAAAACTTCATTGCACAACCCAACAGGCTGATTAATTCTCCTCCATGCAAAATTCCATTAATAGGACCAATTAAAAATGCACTAGGGACCAGCCTGATGGTATAGTGGTTAAGTTCGCATCTCTGCTTCTGTGCCCAGGGGGTTCGGATCCTGGACATGGACATATGCACTGCTCATCAGGCCATGCTCTGATGGTGTCCCACATATAAAATAGAGCAAGATTGGCATGGATATTAGCTCAGGGCCAATCTTCCTCACACACACACACGAAAATGCACTTAGAACAAGATATAAGCAGTCCTGTACATTTTTGTTCTATCTTAACTTCTCTTTGTTTTGTGGCTATCACGTGCAATCTGTGTTCCAGCCATCTTGCACATGCATGCTCTTCCTCACAATGAGAATTGGATGAAAGGGTGTAGATGAGCCAGGATAAATCCATTACAATTATTGGAAAAACAACTAAAGACACATGGCCAACTGATGCTAGGTCAATAAAATCTTCTCCATATGTGCAGGGCATCTCACTTTTAAGTTGACTTTTTTCTTTAGTAAAAACACAAGTCATATTCATTTTAGGACTCATATTTATTATATTACTAGGGGAACTTTGGTGTAAAATATTCAAACACAAATTTCCATCGTTAGAGACTGCAAAGGCAAAGTTTGGTAATTACATCAAAGGTGTAGAAGAACGACATTCAGGCAGTTGTGATGCCTCTTTATATGTAAAGTGAATTAAAAATGCCGTCTTTGACTTGAACAGTCAGAGAAGGCGGTTTTATTCCGTATGAAAATTCCATGTAAAATACATAAACAATAGTCATTGTCCCATAGTCAAGTTCTGGTAACTCCATGCAACTAAAAATACCGTTAGAGGGCATTATCATAGAAATGAATGACTGATGGTCTTTTTTTGATTGCATAAAACTTTAGCAGTTTGAAGCATCTTTGATCTCATATACCGGTAAACTTAACAAGACCTTGAAACTTCAAAGATTAACTTTACAGGGCAAAAAAAAACAAACATGAAATAAAAAGAAAACTGGAATATATAAAGTATTTCAAGGCTGCAAACAGTCATGGATTTTGTTCTTGGGAAGGATAAACTACGTAATGTAACAGATGTTGTATTTCAAAATAAGATAATATTGATTCTGCTTGAGCATATGTCTAAAGTCACAAGTACCAATGAATATTTCAAATGCCCTAACAAAAATACAAATAGAAGGAGCCAAGAGTAATTAACTTAAGTCCTGCCTAATTTTCCTCTACATCATATAATTGTGGCTATGTACTTATTTGCATATTTATAATCAAGTTGAAGGTTAAAAACTCCTGAGACCAATTCCTGTACTTTAAAAACCAACTTAAAACATCCACACTCTTAGATACAAGATAAATTATGGACTATTCATTAATCAGTGTTTACTCCATTATCCAGTATCACATATAACATTTGCAGTGGTCTACAATAATGACTTGGAAATTGGTACATTAACAATGCTGTTTTATGATGGCTGTACTGATAAAAAACAGTGATGAGTTCATGATCTCAATGAAAGAATTAGTTACTTTAAAGGAAACAAATTAAATAGAAAAGTAAATGGGTATGGTACAAATAGATTTGTATTTTATCTAGATAGTCAATAAGATGCCATCAAAAATTATTTCTATATAGTACTTTTCACTATCCAGATTTATCTTAGTTACGTGTTTTGTTACTTGTTTTTCTTTCTCCCTCCTTTACTCGTTCACACAAATATATATTTAGTGCAAGCTCCATAAGAGTATGGAAATGTTTTACTTTCCACTGTGTGTGTTTGTTTTAAACTATATGCTGTGAAGCCAAAAACAGTGCCATGAATACAATAGATTTTAGTGATTATACTTAAAAAATTGCAAACATATTCAAGATTTTTTAGCTATACGTGTAAAATATGCATAAATTTTGACATTTAGAATAATTCTACTCTTCATTTTCATAATAATAGGCACTTTACAGACTTAATTTTTTAGATAAATCACTTCCCTATAAAGATGTAATGTGACATCACTTAAAATCAAGAATATTGTAGTTGATTAAGAAAGATGTCAATAAAAAAGAGAAATAAATATTATTTGACAAACAAGAACATCAATATTAAGTTTCTAATAATTCAAAAATAATTTAAGAAATTGATTCTTTGACTCAATGAATATATATTTCTACTGTTAACTAAATATACAGGTGATGACAATCAATCTACCTGTTACTAATAATTGTTGAGAAATCTCATAGAGAATGATGTGACCAAGGTAGCAACATAGGTTGTTCCTGACTTCATCCCCACCCCACAAAAGAAGAACAGACTAACAACTATTCAGGAATAAGACACCACTGAGAAAATCTGAGAAAGCAGGAGTGAGGCTGAAGCACCTCCCCTGCACCACAGAGACCAAGAGAGACTGCATTAGAAGGGTAAGAGAGGCAGGTACACGTTGACTGCATTGCCCCTTCCCCAAGCCAGTGCAGCACCATGCAGCAGTCTCCCCTGGGCCTCTGGCTTCTCCAGTAAGAAAAGCGAAACCATGAGGGACAGCCAGCTCCCTGCGTGCAGCACTGTGGGTCACTTTACGGGAGCCACCACTCTGATCTCGCTCCATAGGGGTTGCAGAGGAATCTGCTATGCTCAATCACCACGAATTTGACTGGACAAAGAAGCAGGTAAAGGCTTGCAACAACCAGCCCATGGATCTTGGCAGACTGAGTTCACACCTGCAGCGCTCAAGTAGTAATCCCAGCATGTTTGCTCATCTGCAGAACCAAGTCAGCAGCACCCTCTGACTAGGGAACTTGGTGGGGTGCATGATCTGCTGGATTTGGATCCTCAAACAAGGAATTTTGCCAGCCATAGAGCCTAGTTTGCCCATGCCCAGGCAAGGAACCGAGTCACAGCCTTCCCCGCTGTGGAGAGTGTCTCCTGGCCACCTCTGACCAGAGGGGCTAGTAGGAACACTTGGAAGCTGTGTAGCCCAGCAATGCTGGGAGCTGAGGAGTGCGTGGTCAGAGCTGATCACCCACAGAGTAAAGTCAGTTCCTGGATTGGAAGATTCCTGTGCTATGCAACAAGCAGAGGGGTTAATTCATAGCAAAGGCTGAGGGATAGCTCCTAGTCCCTGCCAGCTGGAAAGCCTGTTGGGAAATTGAGAGATGCCTGGGGCTAAACCTCCCCTTCCTGCCCAGGCAAGGGAGCTAAAACCTACCTCGACTCACCTGCTGTGGCTTGGGGGTGAGAGGCATCTGATCAGAAGAGTTGACAGCGAGAACACCTGGAAGCTGTGCAGCCTCGAGCGCTCAAGCTGAAAGAAGGGCAGGCAGAGCTGATAGTTTCAGGGAAAAATCAACAGACTTGTTTGGCCAGGAAATTTGAGGCCTAGTGAAGATAACAACAAAAGAGCCAGCCTTTGAGCTGCTTCTCCCAATACACCCACACAGGAAAACTAATTCACAGCCCTAATCATTACTGAATACAGCCTTACGTCCCCAACCAGAAACCTAACCAGAGCACCCAGAAAACTACATAGCCCATGCAACAGCCGTATGTACAGTGGCACTTGAATAGGGAGCATAGCCTGTAGCTTTCCCTGTCTGCAGAGTAAAACTAGTGGCCTCACTGGACCAGGGATTTCAGTGCACACTCTTGCTTGATTCAGGTCCACAAACAACAAGCTGTATAGACTTTGGGTCCCATCCTGAAGCCCTCCCAGGGCAGGGAAGATAATTCATAGCCCAATCTACAACTGAATATAGTAGCCAGTCCCAAACACCTAGTAAGCCTGACCAGAGAATATAGGCAATGCAGAGCCCATCCTACAGCCTCAGTTGTGTAGAGAACCAGACCAGCAGTCCTATCCAACTCAGCCAGGGGCACACTCCCTCCATCTCCAACCTAAAAGCTCAAAGATAGCCTTGCCCCAAAATAGGCAATAACAGCAGGTCTCACCTGCCCGAGGACATTACCAGCAGACACACCCAGAAACCCAAACTGGGCTGACTGAGGAAGGTTCATCTCTGCTAAAGCAAATCTGTAAAGTCTGGAAGAGGAACTCAATTTCTAAAGTGCAGAGATACGTAAGGAATCAGGATCATGAAAAACCAGGTAAGTATGATACCACCAATGGAAACTAATAAAGTTCTAATAACTGATCTTAAAGAAATGGAGACCTATGAACTGTCAGACAAAGAATTTAGAATAATCCTCTTAAAGAAGTTTAATAAACTACAAGATCACACAGAAAGACAACTAAATGAAATTAAGAAAACAATGTATGAACAAAATGAGATCAACAAAGGAATAGAAACCATGAAAAAAAGAGACAGAAATCCTAGAGGTGAAAAATACAGTAACTGAACTCAAGAATTCAATAGTTTGAAAAGCAGACTTGACCATGCAGAAGAAAGAAACAGTGACCAGGAGGATAGGACAATAGAAATTATCCAGTCAGAGGAGCAAAAAGAAAAAAAGAATAAGAAAGAGTGAAGAAAGCCTACAAGGCTTATGGGATACAATGAAAAGAAACAATATTTGCATTATGAGAATTTCAGAAGGAGAAGAGAAAGAGAAAGGGGCAGAAAGTATATTTAAAGCAACAATGGTTGAAAACTGCCTAAACCTGGAGAGAGAAGTGGACATCCAGAAACATGAGGCCTCAACCAAGAATGCTACACCAAGCAAAGCTGTCCTTCAGAATTGAGGGAGGGAAAAAGATTTTCCCAAAGAAGGAAAAACTCAGAGAATCCATTACAACTAGACCCACCTTACGAGAAATGTTAAAGGGAGTTCTTTCAGTGGAACTAAAAGGATACTAACTAACATCACAAATACAGAAAAAAGTAGTGTAAAACTCACTGGTAATTGTAAATATATAGTCAAATTTATATTTTGTAATTTGGTAATGGTGATGCACAATTCACTTACAACTCTAGTTTAAAAGTTAAAACAATAAATGTAGTAAAAATAACCATAACTACAATAATCTGTTTCTAGTTACACAATATGGAAAATATGTAAATTGTAACAGCAATAACCTAAAAGGTGAGGGAGAGGAGAAGTAAAAGTGTAAAGTTTTGGAATTCTATTGAAATTAAACTGTTATCCACTTAAAATAAGGGATTATAATTTTAAGATATTTTATATAAGCCTCATGGTAACCACAAGGGAAAACCTGTAGCAATTACACAAAAGAACATGACAAAGAATTCAAAGCACAGTGATACCAAAAGACATCAAAACACAAAAATAGACAGGAGGATAAGAAACAAGGAACAATGGATCTACAAAACAACCTCAGGGGCCAGCCCCATGGCCGAGTAGTTAAGTTTGCATGCTCTGCTTCATCAGCCCAGGGTTTCACCCATTTGGATCCTGGGCACAGACTTAGCACCACTCATCTAACCACACTGAAGTGGCATTCCACATAAGAAGGACCCACAACTAGAATACACAACTATGTACTGGGGGGCTTTGGGGAGAAGAACAAAAAAAGATTGGCAACAGATGTTCACTCAGGTGCCAATCTTGAAAAGAAAAACATAAACAACCTGGAACCAATTAACAAAATGGCAATAGTAAGTCCTTACCAACCAATAATTACTTTAAATGTAAATGAATGAAATTCTCCAATCAAAAGACATCAAATGGCTGAATGGATTAAGAAAACAAGATGCAATGATATGATGCCTACAGGAGATTCACTTTAGCCTTAAAGACACACGTAGACTGAGAATGAAGAAATGGAAAAAGTCATTTCAAGCAAATGGTAACCAAATAAAAGCAGAGGCAGCGACAAACATCAGAAAAAGCAGACTTTAAACTAAAGGTGGTAAAAAGAGACAAAGAAGGTCATTAGTACCCAGTCCGAAACACAGGCCCCATGGCTGAGTGGATGTTTGTGCACTCTGCTGCAGTAGCCTGGGGTTCCCTGGTTCCGATTGTGGGTGCAGACCTACACACAGCTCATCAAGCCATGCTGAGGTGGCATCCCACATAGAAGAACTAGAGTGACCTACAACTAGGATATACAACTATGTACTGGGGCTTTGGGGAGGAAAACAAAGAGGAAGATTGGCAACAGATGTTAGCTCAGGGCCAATCTTCCTCACCGAAAAAAAAAAAAAAGCTGGCAACTTTTTTAAAAAAGAAGGTCATTACATAATAATAAAGAGGTCAATACATCAAAAAGATATAACAATTGTAAAAATTGTGTGTCCTACATTGGAGTACATAAACATATAAAGCAAAAACTGGAGAGGCTAAAAGTAGAAATAAACAGTAATACAATAGAGTTATGGACTTTAATACTCCACAGTCAACAATGGATAGTTCATTCAAACAGAATCAATAAGAAAACAGTAAATTTCAACAACTCTATAGACCAAGTGGACCTAACAGACATATACAGAAGATTCTATTCAACAACAGCACAATACACATTCTTCTCAAGCATACATGGAAGATTTTCTAAGACAGACCATATGTTAGGCCATAAAACAAGTCTTAGTAAACTCAAGAAGATTAAAATCATACAAAGTATCTTCTCTGACCACAATGGCATGAAACTAGAAAACAATAACAAAAGGAAACCTGGAAAATTTATGAACACATGGAAATTAAACAACACTTCCCTGAACAATCAATGGATCAAAGAAGAAATTAAAGGGGAAATAAAAAAGTTTTTCGAGACAAACGAAAATGGAAACACAATATACTAGAACTGATGGAATGCAGAAAAAGCAGTTCTGAGAAGGAAGTTCATAGCAATAAATGCCTACACTAAGAAACAAGAAAGATCCCAAATAAACAGCCTGACTCTATGCCTGAAGGAACTAGAAAAAGAAGAACAAACAGAGCCCAAAGTTAACAGAAAAAAAGGCAATAATCGAGATTAAAGCAGAAATAAATGAAATACAGAACAGAAAAACAATCGAAAAGATTAAACAAACTAAGAGTTTGTTCTTTGAAAAGATAAAAAAAAAATTGGCAAACCTTTAGCTAGACTAACCACAGAAAAAAGAGAGGACCCAACAAATAAAATCACAAATGAAAAAGGAGACATAACACTTGATACCACAGAAATACAAAGGATCATAAGAGGCTACTATGAACAACTATACACCGACAAACTGGACAACCTAGAAGAAATGTAAAAATTCTTAGCAACATGCAACTTATGAAAATGGAATCAGGAAGGAATAGAAAATCTGAATGCATCAAATACTAGTAAGTAGATTGAATCATTAGCCAAAAATTTCTCAACAAAGGAAAGTCCTGGACCAGATGTCTTCACTAGTGAATTATACCAAACATTTAAAGAAGAATTAACACCAATCTTTCTCAAATTCTTTCAAAAACCTAAAGATGAGGGAACACTCCCAAACTCATTTTATGATGCCAGCATTATCTTGATACTCAAATCAGAAAAAGACACTACTAGAAAAGAAAACTATAGGCCAATATCCCTGATGAATACCAATGCAAAAATTCTCAATAAAATACTAGCAAACCAAATTCAGTAGTACATTAAAATGATCATTCACCACAATCAAGTGGGATTTACTCCTGGAATGCAAGAATGATTCAACATACACAAGTCAATCAATGTGATACATCACATTAATAGAGTGACAGAAAAGAATCATATGATCATCTCAATAGACACAGAAAAGCATTTGATAAAACTCAACATCTATTCATGATAAAAATTCTTAACAAATTAGGCATAGAAGGAAAACATACCTCAACATAATAAAGGCCATACACAACAAGCCCACAGCTAGCATAATACTCAATGGTGAAAGGTTGAAAGCTTTTCCTCTAAGATCAGGAACAAGACAAGGGTGTCCTCTCTCACCACTCCTATTCAACATAGTACTGGCAGCCCTACCTAGAGCAATCAGGCAAGAAAAAGAAAAAAAAAAGGTATCACAATTGGAAAGGAACACATAAAACTGCCTGCATTGGAAAATGACATGATTTTATGTATAGAAAAGACAACCAAAGCACTGTTAGATCTAACCAATGAATTTAGTAAATTTTCAGGATACAAAAGAAACATACAAAAATCACTAGTGTTTCTATACACTAACAATGAATTTTCTGAAAAAGAAATAAAGAAATTGATCCCATTTACCATAGCATCAAAAGCAATAAAATACGTAGGAATAAATTTAACCAAGGAGGGGAAAGATCTCTATCCTGAAAACTACAAGGTAGTGAGGAAAGAAATAAAAAAAAGACACAAATAAATGGAAAAGTATCCCACGCTCATGGATCGGAAGAATTAATGTTGTTAAAATGTCCATATTGCCCAAAGCCATCTATAGATGCAATCCCTGTCAGAATTCCCATGGCATTTTTCACAGAGATGGAAAAAACAATCCTAAAGTTTGCACAGAGCCACCGAAGACCCTGAGTAGCCAAAGCAATCCTGAGAAAGAACAAAGCAGGAAGCACCACTCCCTGATTTCAAGCTATACTGTAAAGCTATAGTAATCAAAACAGTATACTAGTGGCATAAGAACAGATACATAGACCAGTGGAACAGAATCGAGATCCCAGCAATAAACCCAAACATATATAGTCAACTAATATTTGACAAGGAAGCCAGGAATACTCAATTGAAAAAATACAGTCTCTTCAATAAACTGTGCTGGGATAATTGGATATTCACATGTAAAAGAATGAAACTGGGCCCCTATACCACTCACAAAAATCAACTCAAAATGGATTGAATGCATTGAATGTAATGTAAGACCTGAAACCATGAAACTCCTAGAAGAAAACACAGGAATAAAGATCTTTGACACAGGCCTTGGTAATGATTTTTTGCATATGACACCTAAAGCTACAGCAACAAAATCAAAAATAAACGGGGACTATATGAAACTAAAAAGCTTCTGTACAACAAAAGAGATCATCAACAAAGTGAAAAGAAAATCTACGAAATGGAAAAAAATATTTGCAAACCATATATCTGATAATGGCTTAAGGTCCAAAATATATAAAGAACTCACACATCTCAATAGCAAAAAAACCAACCCAATTAAAAAATGGGCAAAGAACCTGAACAGACATTTTTCCAAAGAAGATATACGAAAAGTCCACAGGTACCTGAAAAGATGCTCAACATCACTAGTCATTAGGGAAATGCAAATTAAAACCACAAGGTGATATCACCTTATACCTGTTAGAATGTCCATCATCAAAAAGACAGGAGATAACAAATGCTGGCATGGATGTGGAGAAAAGATAAACGTTGTGCACTGTTGGTGGGATTGTAAATTGGTGCAGCCACTATGGAAAACTGTATGGAGAAGCCTCAAAAAATTAAGCTAGAACTACCATATAATCCAGCAATTCCACTTCTGGGAATATAACCAAAGGTAACAAAACACTAACTCGAAAAGATACCTGCACCTACATGTTCACAGCAGCATTATTTACAATAGCCAAGACATGGAAAAACTCTGGGTCCATCAATGAATGAATGAACAAATAAGTTGCAGTATATAGAAATATATACAGTGGAATATTATTCAGCCATAAAAATGAGGAAATCCTACCATTTGCAACAACACGGATGGACCTTGAAGGCATTATGCTAACTAAAATAAGTCAGAAAAAGACAAATACTGTATAATCTCACTTATATGTGGAATCTAAGGGGAAGAAAAAACAAACTCATAGAATAAGAGATCAGACACGTGGTTACCAGAGATGGAGGGTCGGGGGAGGAGGAATTGGAGGAAGGTGATCAAAAGGTACAGATTTCCAGTTATGAGACAAATAAGCACTAGGAATATAATGTACAACATGATGACTAGAGTTAACACTACTGTATGATATATAGGAAAGTTGTTAAGAGAGTAAATCCTAGGAGAAATTTTTTCTCCTTCTTTTCTTTATATATATCTATAGGGGGCAATGGATGTTAGCTGAACCTATTGCGATAATCATTTCACAATGTGTAAATGAAACCATCATGCTGTATGCTTTAAACTTATATTGTATGTCAATTATTTTCTAATAAAACTGGAAAAAATATGAACAAAGGAAAACATGAATTCAGAATATTAATTTGATAGATATTTGACATATAGTTTGGAGAAGTACAGATCCTGGAGTCAGAAGGTCAATTTTATGACTCTTGTAAAAATCAAGGTGTGAACAGCTGAAAATGATAAAGAATTGAAACATGGCAATAGTTTTAGTGATATAGTTGAGTCTTTTCATACCAAAAATAAAAATCCAAAACCTCTGGAACTGGTGATTATGATAGATAAAAGTAGAAGTGAGTAAAAGATAACTTCTATATTTTGATATCAGAGAATAAATCATTCATTGTCAGAAATGGAGAAGAATTTAAAAAAATCAGATCAGTCTTCTAAGTTGTGGTTAAATGTACGTGAATGCTAAATTTTACATTCTAATGTTCCAAGCTATCTATCTACCTATCTACTTATCTATCTATCTTAGAAATCTATATATCTATCTATAGTCATCTAGCTAGCTAAAGTTTTACTTACTGTTTGAAACTTAAAAATCACTACTTTGACATTTTTCACCACAAGCTCATTGTCACCACCAGAATTATTTCTAACTATATGAATAAAGGAATATGTTCCATGTCTATTAGAACACTGTGATTTATTTATGGTAAGAAACTAAAAAATAAATATGTGGATAGATATGAGTACATGGATGTTTGCTAACACTGTCTGAGAAACTTGACTCTGGGACTCATGATCACTTTGGATTCAAACACGACCTCTGATATACAAATATGTCAATTTTCTCTTGCTCAAATTTGACACATAAAGATGTCATGATTTTTATTAACATCTGACCACAAATGCATTCAATTGGTACAACCCCTGCTCCTTTGTGTCCACATTGTGTAATCCTCTTAACCAATGAGCATATTTAATAAATTGAGTGACAAAAACATTTCTTAGTCTTTCATAAATGATTATGAAGTTGCATAATTCTACTTCCAAATGCAAAGTACGTTTATAAAATGAAGAAAATAATATTTCCCAGCAAAAACTCAGAGAGTTGTTGATAGGACCAGAGGAAGATACGTACATACGTGAAAGTATTTTCAAATTACTAATTTCATTGCAAATACATTATTTTTCAAAAGCCAAAAAAAGAAAAAAAAAGAAATGTCATAGTAGACTGCTTTGGAATTACAGTATTAAATAGAATATAAATATATACAAAGTAAGCAGCATCCTAGAAGAACTCATTTCATATTAATGAAATATTTCGAAGTCAACCTGTTTAGTTTAAAGGAATATATGTGCTTAATTCTAAAATCCTGGAAAATAAATATTTTACATAAAAAAAGATTTCAAGGCCAATTGTACATATTAGTATTGCCATCTCCTCCATCCACAGAAATTATATTACTAAAATATGATGTAAGGTTATTCTTTAAAATGCCCTTGAAATTTAGAAACTTTCCTACTTTCACATTTTAATGCTATTGATGAAATTTCACAAGAATTTCCATAAAAATTAGCAAATCAAAGGCAATTTTGCAACACCAACAAACACACAAAACATTTTCAGATCTTCCAGAGAAAATAAAACTAGCAAGACTTGGCAATACCAACATTAACAATGAAGAAAACCCAGTTTCGTATGAAGCCAAATGAAATTGTACTAAATGCTAAGAAAAAAGATTGATTTTCATTGATCTTCTCACTTTCTATACTTTAACTTTTTAAATTAAAACAACGTACCAACACAGCAAAGAAAAATTTCTAGTAAAGCAAAAACTTAATCCAATCATCCTAATATAACTCAAACTTCTTAAATATTCACATTGTCATTGTTCAATTCAATCCCATGCCTATTCTCTCCTCGTTTCTCATAAAAATATTAATTTCAAAAAATATCTGTTTTCTTAAAAGAAAAAAACGGATTTTTACTTCTTTGTGGATTATTTTTAAAAATTATGATTTGTATTTTGGCATATATATAAATATGCTTGTCACTCAATCCTACTATTCAATTTACAATTCTATTTTATTATTTCACTCTGGGATTATGCACATTTCTTGTGTACTTCTGGTTGTTTGCCCATTGTTGTAAGCTAGACAGTTGATGGCAATTCTTCTAGATTTCTATCATTTTCCCTGACACTGTGCCTTTCAATTGAACTAACCTACCATAACCTACCATATATTGCACTAGTGCCCATTGTAGCAACTGCCCTTAAGTCTTTCTTTTCCCTCCAATTCTTGATATCACTGTGTGTCCCATGTCTACTTGTCTTTGGACAATTTAACTTCAAATTTGCCTCTCTTTCTGTCCTTAGACTGAATGGCTCTTCAGGTATTTTATGTGGTATAAAGCACTTCACATTTTTGCAATTTGGGCAAGGCTGGGAGTAACTACTCATTTCCACTCCACATTGTCTCATACCTCAGTTGGGTTAGCACTAATGGCTGGTGCCTAGGACAGCTAGAGACTGGCAAAGCATTAATTTTTCTTCCTGTTGTCTCAGAGCTGTTTCATATGCTTACTCAGAACAGTCTATCCATCATGGTGGCCTAAGGGTAGTCAAATGTCCGACATATCATCTAGAGTTCCAAGAGCTAGTGTCCCTAGAGGCCTGGGAGAAAGCTGCAAAGTTTCCAATGAACTCACCTATAAATTTCCAGAAGGTCATTTCTGCTTTATCTTATTGATTATATAAGTCACTACTGCCATCCCAGGCTCAAAGGGAGGGAAATGAGACACTGCTGCATAACTGGGAGTAGTAGCAAAGAATTTGCAACTCTCTTTAATCTACCATGGTTATAGACCCTGGCTTAGTTCATTGAGGCTTCCATCCAGAATATTCCCACCTTGACCAGTCAATCCTTCTATTATAGTATTTAAAATACATTATTTTATTTATTTCATTATACAATCTTCAATGTTATGGACTGTTTTAATTTTCTTTATTGTCATAGTGCCTGGTAAAGAGTAGGCATTTCATAGATATGTATTTGTTGAGTGAATGAGATTAAAAGTAACTGCTTGAGACAAAAAAATGATTTTGAAATTCCTCAAAATAAATGACAGCATTAGTTTTGTGTTACACATAAAATGAATTTGAAACTCCTTAACACTCAAGCTCCCTCATAATCTGGACTCGCATGATGTTTCTTGTCTCAGTTTTCACCATCCCTTGACTTTCTCCCCTTCTTTATAATTTAGTAAGGCCAAACTACCCACTACTACTCACACTATACTTTTCCTACCTCTATCCCTTTGTTTAATATGCACCTGGAATTCCCTTTTTCTCTTTTGCCTGGTGAAATTTTTTTTACCTTTTAACCCCAAGTCCACATATCATTTTTCTGTGAAGACTTCACCTAATCACTCAGTTAATCACTTCTACTTTTTGTTCCTACATCTCTTATCAATTATTACCCCTCTGCATTTTAGTTGCTTACTTAAGAACTGCCTTGAAATCATACTTCACTGCAGGTGTAATTCCAAAACGTATTCATGGGAAGCCCAAAGGATGAATTGACTTGGCTGTGAAATCTGGCAAAGGAGCCAAGCTAATTGAGCTCTGTATCTAGCTCTGGCTAGCTCTGGCTGAATTCCAGGCTCCATTTCCTTTCTAACAAGGCTTGTGGATTGGGACGGGATGCTCCTGAAGTAGAATAGGTATAAGGGGAGCTAATGACCTAGCAGAAGGCTGCATGACTGCTGGTACATCAAAGGTTGTTTCCATTACAGGGAACCCCAATCACTCAAACTGAGAACACATCATCAGAGATCCGCTTGGGAGACTAATTCAGGTGGTCATTATCCTATATCATCTACTTCCTGGCTTCTCACTTTACTTTGGTCTCACTTGGTAGTAACTCCACAACCCCATCAATAGGTAGAGCACTATTTACTAATCTTCACCTCAATCTTCTACAAAACACTCCTTACTCACTCATCTAATAACCTCTACTAAGCACAGTTCTATATGTAGGGAATTTCTCATTGAATGAGATAAACAGATTTCCTGGTCGATGGCTTAAATTTCAATTGGAAATATAGAAATCAAGTAAACAAAAACAGCATAAGAAAGTCTTAAGTTCTGTTAACAAAGCAAAACAAAAACATAGAAAATGATGAAGAATTTCAGAGAGGGTGGACAAGTTACTCTTTGAAGAGATGACATTTGAAGTGCAACCCAGCCAAGGGAAGGCCTGTCTGAGAAAACAGCGCTCCAGGCAGAGGTACAGTGAGTGACAAAGGACGAGAGACAGGGATAAGCTTGATGTGGTCCATGAATAACAGCGTGATTGCACGTTAGAAAGTGAAATGTACAGTAGTAGGTATAGTCAGTCCCGTCAGGGCATGGTAAGAAGGTTGATTTTAGACAATGTGATGGGAGTCATTGCAGAGTTAAGCAAGGAATTGGCATGATCCAACAGATTTTTAAAGATCTCTTTGGCAATTACGTGGAGAATGGATCATAGAGAAAGTAGAAAAATAAAGGTAGTAATTAAAATCATGAACACAGACAAACCCCCTAGCGGTAGAACCTCTAGCTCACTTCTAATAAATATAACTGAATTTTTTAGGAAATAATCAGCTAGGGCTTTTGCTTGAGGCCCAACAAAGAATCCATTCAATTCTGAGTTGTCAAATTTGAGAGACAATTGCCCTGTATCATTAAGATTTCCTATTATAGTGAACTCCAGGGCAGTGACAATGTCATAGGATTATATTTACAGTGAACCTCACCTATTGTATGTCACATTCATATGTCCTTAAATATCGCCAGAATAATTCATTTCTACAGTGTTTTGTAGCACACAAGTCTAGGGCCCCACACAAGTACTTGTCTCTCTTTTAGTAAACACCAAGTCCACTTAATCATTTTTTGAGAGGAATACTTGCACTTTCCATGGACACAGTGCTACCTCAGGCAGAGATCGAACAGATCTCCTTCCAAAACACATAAAGTGACAATCCAGGCACATGTCCCTGCTTAATAAACCAAACTTCCTGAACCAATTGCATTTCATTTCCCTACATCCGCAACCATATATCCAACTGACTATGCTGTGGTTATACCTTGGTCTTATCTTTTACATTTGACAAAGTTTTGTTTCTCATGGCTAAGACCTAGGTCACTAAGCTATAATTATCAGTAAGAGTTCTCAGTAGTTAGGAACAGAAATTAACCCTGTTTATAGCTTAAGCAAAAAAAAAAAATTGAATTTATTGGAAAAAAATCAGGGTCTAACAGAAATAATAGGAACCTGGAATATCAGCTTTGGAAAACTGACAGGGACCAAGGACTTCTGAGAAGATGAGGCAATGAAAAATATAGCAAAGTTCACGAAGATGGAAGAGGCTGGTCCAATACAGTTGTTGCCACTGGATAAAATATGACCTCTACTCATCTCCATGCCCTTGCCTTGGCATGAGATCTAGATGGCTGAGCCTAAGCTACCTGCTCATTCTGGATTCATGGGACTGGAAAGAGGATCCAGTCCCTTTTGCTTCCATGTGAGAAGCATGCATTCCCTCTCACCAAGGCAACACTCAATACAATTTTCCTGAAGGGAGAACAGAATACTAATGGAAAGAAAGGAGAGGTGGAATGGTGTCCAGCCAAAATATAACAAATTCAACTATTCTTTTATAGGTTAGTTTATTCAACAGGTGTTTATTGAACTATACGCTGGGCAGTGTTCTAATCGCAAGAAATAGCTCTGAAAAACACTGAGAGATATTGGAACAAGGGTAGGGAATAAAAGTCAACAGGAGGGTAAATATTTTTGAACTTTTTAAGCCTGTAAGCCCTTGTAAAGAATTTGTACTTTGTTCTCAGAGAAATTTTTGAGTTTTTAGTGAGAGGAACAATATCAGTTAACCTTTTTAAAAGACCACTCTGACTGCCAAGGAGAGAATAGAATGCAAATGGATCAAGAGTGGAAGCTGGAAGACTATTAAGGTTCTTGACTGCAAGCGTCAGAAACATTCAATGACTAATTTATACAAGAAAGGGACTATCTTGGAAGAATCAAGAAAGGGTGGACAATAGAAAACACAGCCAAATGAAGATAAAGACAGAAATCTGGTGGTTTGCCCTCCCAAATGCCACTGCCACTGGTTACTCAACAATTCATGTGCTAAACTTTCAAAATCTCTACTGGATTCTAGATGCCTCCATATTGTCAATAAACATTTTCCCAATTTTCCATGCCTCTATGCATCATTCTCTTCAAATTCAAACGTCTAAGTGATATCAACCAAAGGTCTGAACTTTGTATGCCCATACTTGAACTTTCAAAGGATGAGACAGAAAGAATCTGGCTCCTTAGTTTCTGTAGGGAAAACCAGGGGAGTGCCTCCAAGCAATTCTCACGTGAGAGAGAACTCCCTAAAACTAAGCTAGAATGTTAAGAGTCAGCAATTCCCTCGATAAATGTCCACAGAAGGAAGCCAATATTTATATTCCAGTAAGACATGGAGGGGCCTTAGATCCGGACTTGAAAGGCAACATAGTGGAATGGCTGAGTGCAGACTATGGAAAGAGATTGTCAAACCCCTTTTCTGCCACTTACTACCTGTGTGATATTGAGCAAGTTACTTGATTCTTCATTTCTCTAGATTCCTTATCATTTCAAAAGAAATAATAACAGTGTCTATAAGGGATTATATGAACATTATAAGAATTAATCCAGGAAAGGGCTCAGTACTAGGTTTGAAAATTACTAGTAAGCATATTATAAATCTTAGCTATTTTTTAGAGTGGTAGCAGTGAGTATGGAAAGACGTAATGAATAAAATGATTATTGGAAAGAGAGTTGATGAGAATTGTTTATTGGTTGATATGAGAGGAAGGGAAGGAGATCACAGCTAACCTCTAAATTACGATTTGAGGAAGTATGGGGATTGTAGTACTATTTACTGCAATTCTACCAATCTCCATTCCACCAGTTTCCTGAGTTTGATTCACCCACCCCCAGCATGCCCATGAACTATTTTGTATAAAAACCTTCTGGGTTCTACCCAGCTCTAGGGATAATCCAACACATTATCCCAGTCTTGAGGGCAGTTTCACACCTGTCCCAACACACAGGGCACAAAACTATTTACTGTATGTCTGTTCATCTAGCATCTATATCCACCTAGATCAGTACCTATAACAATGACTCAGAAAATTTCCAGAGCTTTCATAGAGTTCTGTGTTTAAATGACTACCATCCAGCTCTTTCCAAGATATAAAGGGGTTAACTGGTATTTGATGGACATAATCTAATGTGGTCTATCTCAAGCTTTGAATCTTTCTGACCTTTGCCGTGGAATGTCAAATAATCATGGGTTCCATAAATTAGGACGTGGATGTCTTTGGGAGACTATTCTACTACCATGCCTTCTAAAGAGCAATATAAGTAAAATAGAATTAAACAAACCAAAATTTGCCCTAATAAGATTTCAGAATGTTCTTTTAGTCTCTGTAGTAACAGCAGAGTACCATAAGCAAGGCAATATACCTCTTTGTAGTTTAACCAATTCCACCTTCAATATCGCATCTCTTCTTTGTTCAAAAGTTTAATTAGGGAGGGATAAAATTCTCAAAACTGAAAAGAAACTTTAAAATTTAATTGAACAAGCTCATAATGTGAGAGAAGACAAGAATCAAAATTCGCAAGAAGAAGCTTTTTAGATTGTACCCTAGACAAATATGTAATAAATGTAGAAGAAAGACAGAACATCTTTCTTAAAAACTAGGCCACCCAGTAAAACTTAAAAAAAGAATAATAATAATATATGATCAACAGATTCTCTGGTTCTTGATTGACTGAGAATTTGTTTTAATCAGATCTGTAGTCTAAACAAAGATAAAATATTGCAAAATCTTTAAAATTTAGACTAAAGAAAATATGATTAAAATTTCAGGAAAGCTGCTCTCTCATTTTTCTTTGCTGTTTAAAAGAAGGCATTTTTTTTTTCACAATGTGTATCTGCTAAATAAAAAGAGGGAAAGCAGTGGAAATAGCCCAAACTTTCCCAAGCTTCATGATAGGGAGGAGGGCCGATAAAGGTTATTATAAAAACAAGACCAACCCAGAAAACTAAAACTAAACAGGACTCCCATTTATTTCCCAAGTTGAATTTTCTTTTCTGATTTAATATCAAACGAAAATTGCATGGAACAAAATTTTGGCATCTATTTATCACACAAGAACATTTTTTGAAAAACCATATATTAAATGCTTAATTCTTCTACTGAAATAGTGAAGGAAATTTTGGACCATCGTTAATCATACAAAAGCAGTATATTACTCCGAAACAGAAAAGGATGTTCTTATAAAGGCAACATAAAGGCAATATCAGAGTGGAAGCCAAACTAATTATATTATGCTTTGAAGTATAAAACCTGCAGCAAAGGACCTACATGACCCTGTTGGAAACAATTTCAAGTACTAAGCTGCACTTTGAATAAATTAAAACTGTGCTTTGTGTGTTTGTGTGTGTGTGTATAAGGGCATGAAGGAACAGAAAGTTCTAAACACAGTCATCTCAATTCATGCTCTGTCACTAAGGAAGTAGTTCTTTTAGTGACCCCACTATAAAAGTTTCCTACTATTTTTTGCTCCCAATAAGGGAACAAAGTGAGCATCAAAAGAATAATATCTATTTACAAACTCAAATTCAAGAATGAATGTGGCAACATCTGAAAAGGATCCATATAGCTGCAGTATCTAGTTCATCATCTTAAACAAATAGGTAGTCAAAAATATTTGTTGACTATCAATGTAAGAAAAATTATCCATCAAAATGACCCTGGGTGTTTCATAGTTAATGTACCACCTTTATATTGCAATATAACTATCTGCATTGTCACATTTGCATGTTTCACACAAATGTGCTTGCTGATATTTTAGCTTGGTATGCCCTTCCCCTAACTTTGCACAGCTAACTCCTTCTTGTGTTTCAGGTAAAGCAGCCAATTTCCCAGGAGGAGAGAGAGGCAAATTTAGAGTAATTGGGGAGACTTCAATGAGGAGATTATTTGTAAAGATTATTTACAGGGCAAAGAGGCTCCCAAAATTGGGGCTAGCAACAGTATAAAAGTCACCATCCCAAGGTCTGATTGGGCAAAGAGAGTAGCAGCCTCTGGACCCCAGAAAAGCTTAAGAAACTATAGCTGTGAGAGAGGGCCCCCATCAGGAGCTATGGCCTCAGGTAGAGGAGCACAGTTCCCCAACCCACGAGCCAACCCAACTGGAAGCTTGAGAGAAAGGGTGGCTAGTTGGGTAGTCACTACTTCAAGAGCACAGGGCAGGATGGAGAAAATGAAAAGTAGATAAGGGAGGGGGATGGAAAGAGAATATTCAGCAAGTTCAGGGATCTTCTCAATGTTCATTTAATATCACCTCCTCAAAGACACTTTCTTGAGCCTCTAATCTAAAATAGTAGTCTAACACACTCATGCTTTATCATGCCATACCATTAGAATCAACTAAAAACTAGCAGAGTTTTTAATGTGCTCTATACATTACTTGAAGCATCTGGCTTTTCCTTTTACCTAAAATTTCTAGACTGTCCTGAAGAAGCACCTAAATATTATAATCATTACTGTAGACAGTGTATTTTTCACATAAGTGATAAGACTAAAAGACTTAGACATTGGGAAATTCAACAATGAACTTTTATGTATCTGTTGGAGCTTCAGGGCCTCCAACACAATGAGGGTAAGGGTAGACATTTGCCCTGAAATAAACAGCTGTTCTCGGTGTTGGTTACATGGTATGGACTTCAAGAAGTCATTGCTGTAGGCTGCTCTACATGGCTGTGGCATTCTCTATCATTGATGGAACTGTTGCTGGTCTCATCAGCCAACAGAAATCTGAGTGAGATTTTGAGGAACTCTCTTCCTTCCCCAGAAAGACTCCTCTAATTTTCTGCCCTTGGAATTTCCTTCCAGGCTTGCACAAATCAGCTGACACTGCTTCAGCGACTGTGGAGTTATTGATGACCATAGAGACCTCTGGAGGAATGTGTTTGCAGATGGACACTCTCTGGGTTTCAGCACTGTTTCCAGGCCTCCTCTCAAGCAACGCAACAAGGCAACGCCTGAAATGGAGTTCATCAGGCAGGACTGTTCTGGAAGCCAGCGGTTGTCTATATAAGCATCAAAGAGAATATGGGAGTTCTCTCCCTGTAGCACATAAACGAGATAATGGACTTCAGTTTTAAATGCAACTCAAAAATCCTGAGGAATTTTGTTACAGGAGGTAAGAAAAAAAATCTAGACTTCCTTCTCATGGGAATAGATGAGACGAGAATTGCACAAATTTGCAGTCTAAAATACAAGGAAGAGTCTGACTCCATTTCTTCATGTGTGACTGCTGCTAGCTTTTAAGCCTTACCGTTCTCTTCCCCTTGCACTCTACACCTGGCAAACTGATAAGAAAGCCTGGATTCTCCCTCCTTTAGCATCTGATGGAGATTTCAACCATGCAAGCCCCTGCCCATCATGGGACATGTCACTCCAGCCCCACCCCCATACAACACCACAATTAAAACCCAGGCCATCCTCCTGCCTTTCTGCTCTCCCCCAGAACCCTCAGTTATGTAAGAAATAAACCATCTCATGCCTTCTTGTTATGTGTGCATATGGCGTCATCAGTCCCGACATGAACCAAATTTTGCATGGGGGTCTCCCTCGCTTTTGCAGGGTGGCCATAAAGTAAAGGAAATCTGACCTCCTTTTCTATTTCGAACTAGTGAAGAAATACCAGTTACCCACAACTGTCAGTCTCATTTTCCTAACAGGTTGCAGCCGTTTTCTTCCTAATTCCTAATCTAGCCTGCCTTCCATTTCTTGACGGTTCCTCAAACACCTTAAACTCTTGTCAATTACAGCAGCTTCAACTAGAGTCTTACTGTGGGCAGAGTGGTCACTATGAAAACCTAAACAAACTGAAGGTGAGGACAATGTAGTCAATGTGTCCAAAGTTTATGAATTTGTTTGATTGTGTAGTTGCAGCAATGTTAAGATGTGAAGTTTTGCCAAGTGAACTAGCACATACACATATCTTCCCAGAATTCTCTGCTCCAATTCCACCCACTGTAATTTCAAGATGCCTGTTATTAATTTAACTGGAAATTTCTTAAAACTTTATTCTATGTGCTCAGGGATCTAATGAAAGTCATCTGTTAGTACCAGTTTGATGTTTGATGTTGAATTGAAAATTAATAATGTTACATTTTCTCAAATAAAAGGATAACTTGTGGTGATTTACATGAGATAATTTTATTCACTGAAAAACTTTTCAGTGTAACTACAGTTTATTTCAAAGTTACTGGAAGATCCATCCACCTTTAAAGAAAATAGTAATTTAAAAAAATTATGGTTATCATCACAGAAACAAATTTTGTTTTTTATTTTTTTCTTTCAGGGATTTTGCAAAAAATGGAGTAAAAGTCCACAATATTGGATAAAGAAAACTAATTAACTTGGGCCAATCGATGTATTGGGACAAGTATGTAAAGTGGACGGACAGGAAGAATGGGGGTATGATGTAATTGATTCCCTTTAAGTGAAAAGTGGGTTTTTATTTTTAAAGGATGTCTTTGTCAAACAGCAAATACAGTAAGCGACACACAAACCTCCTGGTTTCTCACCTCATTACTCTCCCCATGATAAGCCTTCACTTCAGATTTCTTTTAGGTACCAACATTTCCAGTTCGTTTGGCTCTTCCCCATGGCCCTTATCTGACCCAAAAAACCCTTAAGCACTTACGATTCAAAGACAGCATATATTTCTGCAGAGAGCCAGAGGAGCCTAGAGCTACTAATAGGTTGTTAAGATTTAACAAGGGAAAATAAGGGCCCCATTAGAAGTTTAAAATGGCTTGGCTGGGAGGGGAGAGGGAGGAGATGGAATCCAAAGTTTAAAGAGATTGGAAATAGCCATGTTAAAAATCGTTTTAACAATCAAGTTTAAAAATAGACTTGATTAAAATGCTTAATAAAGCATGCTGCAGAAACAAAAATAAAAACTCAAAATCATTAACTACATATTGTAAAAGTGAAACTGATGTAAGATAATTTTACACCGCAGCATAAGGCATATTCCCCCATATTTAGGCATCTACATGAATGTCTGTGTGTATATTCACGGAAAAGTAATTGGTCGTTCATGTCACAGGAATAGAACTTTTAAATAATGTGCAAAAATTTTCATGATGAAGATTACCAGTGTCATCTTATCTGCCTCTTTTTACAAATGGAGGTGAATCTAGCTTTTTGAAGGAACATGAAGAGGACAACTCAAGAAAGTTAAATCAAAACATTCCATTTATAGTCTGTGCGAAGAGAACTACTTGTATGGTTTTCTTTTTCTTTTTCTTTTCTTTTTTTGCAGTTTAAATTGATCAGTGTTTGGTTTTTTGGGGGGGGAGATTGGCCCTGAACTAACATCTGTTGCCAATCTTCCTCTTTTTTTCTTTGTCTCTCCAAAGCCCCCCAGTACTTAGTTGTAGGTCCTCCTGGTTCTTCTGTGTGGGACGCCACCTCAGCACGGCTTGATAAGTGATGCTAGATCCGTGCCCGGGATCCAAACTTGTGAAGCCCAGGCTGCCAAAGTGGAGCACACGAACTTAACCACTCAGCCATGGGGTCAGCCCCTGTTCTATTTCAGTGTAACTTTTTTTATAGATATTCTCAATCTTAGCATTAATTTTCAGCATATTTCTTGCACTATTTAATTCAATAAATTATAAAATTAATATGCTTTAGTAATAGTTAACTTCTGAGTTGCTCTCAGCAGCCTAAAACGTGGAGCAATTTTCTTACTAAGGTTTAACCTACTGGAATAAAATTCACTCATTTTAGAGTCCAGTTCTGCAAGTTTTGACAAAGGTGTACAGTCATGTAACCAGCACCATCATCGAGACAGGGAACAGTTCCATCACTGCTCAAACTTCCCTGCATGTATAGCAATTTAGTAACAGCTACATGTTTTTTTGAGGACGATTAGCCCTGAGATAACATCTGCCGCCAATCCTCCTCTTTTTGCTGAGGAAGACTGGCCTTGAGCTAACATCTGTGCCCATCTTCCTCTACTTTATATGTGGCACGCCTACCACAGCATGGCTTGTCAAGCGATGCCATGTCCGCACCTGGGATCCAAACCAGCAATCCTGGGGCAGCCAAAGCAGAAAGTGTGCATTTAACTGCTGAGCCACTGGGCCGGCCCCAATAACAGCTGCTTTTTAAAAGTCTGATCCATGACAAAAATTCAATGTCTTGCTTTGTTTACCTTAGCTGTCATTAATAGAGGACATTCAATTATAGGATTACTAGACACAAAATCAAATATAATTATTGGGTGACTTGACTCTCTTGTCCTTCAGAGTAGGGGACACATATTATGCATCTCATATGCTGTCTCTTGTCTCCTTTTGAGCCCTCCCCCAATATATATCCTTTCCAACTTCTTTCCAATATAATTCAAGATGTTATATTTTTATTTTTGTTTTTCTTTGCTTTATACAGACAACCCCCCTTCTGATTTGTATTAACAGGAAAGAAAATCTCCTCAAAACGACATTACCTCACAAGCAAGAATGTAGCACTACATTAGTTTTTCAAGATTGGATAAAGCATGTTTAGGGTAAATGTGGACATCAGCAGTTTTAAAACCCAAATCTGATGCATCTGGCACTCTTTACTGTCTTAGAGGTTTCATCAGTGGATGCTTAAAAACTTTCTCCTGGCAGCAAAAGTCTCCAGTGAGGTTTTTATACGATTTGGTAAGAAATGCCTGGTTTCAGAAGTCATTCCTTTCAATCCCTAGGGAAGCATGGCTGCTAGAGTAACTCTGCCCGTGAGCTACCTGCTAGATGACTTTGGAAAATCTTATACAGAAGCAATATTTAAGTTAAAAAAGACAGTTTGAAAACCTGTTTTCACTTTGTGCATGGTAAAAGTTCTAACTCTGTCCATTTTGTTGGCTGATAACTGTTTCTGGTTTTTTGTTTTGTGTTTTTTGTTAACTATTTTTTAAATTAAGGATGGGGAAAGAAAGTTAGAGACTGCCTTTTGGAAGTAATAAAGCATTCCTTTTACCATAATTAGTCTTGGGATGGCTGCAAAGCCCGTCCTCACATCCCCATGATCCCTCAGTGCAAGATGCTATTCATGAGTTGATGGAGCGTCAATGCAGGGAAACTGACAGTGACTCAAACACAGAATAGAAGCTGCCTGAGCCTCTGTACTGTCGCTTGGGATGCATGAATTCTGAGGAGTAGCGTGGAACTGGATGGACCATTCAGGTGGTTTGATCTGTATCCATGTACCACACCCTATCCATTTATGCATGGAGTATGTATATGAAAAGTAGAATCGTTTAGATTGATTCTTTTTAACACCCTTTTCTTGTAAGTGCCAACTCCTTTTGCAGTAAGTCAGGCATGGATCTTCCTCCTGTTACACTAATACTCCACAAAAATAAAGTTCAGCTGGCTTCTTTCCTTTGAATTTCTCAGCCCTGTCCAGATATTCTTGGACAGAATCTCAGTCGTTTTAGCCTCTAGTAAGAGTTTAGAAAGCTTCAAGCATTCTTTACCCTTCCTAGAGTCGAAGTAATACTCATGGAATACTCCTTGCAGAAACATTATACCAGTGATTCTCAAAATTTAGTGTGTGTCAGAAATACTTGGTGAGCTTATTAAAACACATATTGCTAGGCCGCATCCCCAGACTTTCTGATTCAGTTTGTCTGGGGTGGTCCAAGATTTTGCAGTGATAAAAATTCCCAGGTGACTTTGCTGCTGCTGAGCCAGGAACCAAACTTTAAGAACCATTGATTTATATGATCCTTTCTGGTAATTGATTACACCAATTAGTAGAATAAGGAACACTATTGTTTTGTTGGTAATTTTTCTTCCTTTCCCATAACAGTAGATGGCCATTCACCGCCCAATACAACTGTCTCCTTACAGATGTCTAGCTGTTACCTGCGCAGTTCAGGTATACTAGAGGCTTTATCTCCACCCTTCTCAGCTCTCTCCTAGATCTCACAGTCTTAGAGCCCACAGGTATTTTACAGACTCACTCATCAGCAGGTTTCTTTAGACTTGGCCAATGAGACATGATCCTGGAAGATTTTAAAGGCAAAAGATGAGAAAGCACCATTATTTTCTGGTGGTCATTGTGGAAAGGCGAGTGGGCCCTGGAAGATGGCAGACGTGGTGTTTTGCCCTCAGTTTGGGGAGTCTTCCCACATATACTTGGACGCTGGGAGTAGCCCACTCAATTATTGGTGGTTTCTTTGTGATTCTTGCACTTCCAAAAGCATTGAAGATGGCCTTCCTAAATCTTGCTCCCCCAGGATTCCTAAGATTGGATATCTGGCTGCTAATTTCATTTTAAACTTATTCCTACTAGAATACCTATGTGGCTGCTGCTTTACTGAGAAAATTCAGAATGATACCATGGAAGGTGGTATATCTAGGGGAAAGGTGAAATATTAAGAGAGACAGTTCTGATATGGCTTCTTTACCCCCTTCCATGGCAGTAGGGAATACGGAGTAATAAGACATCACCATTTGTCCTCTCCACAAAAGAAAGATCAGACTTACCCTCGTGATGAAATTCCTTTGTAAATACAACAGCTCCTTGAAGAACTGTTTAGATTTCTCCAGAATTGAGGGTTAATATTGCCTGACTGTTTTGGAAACGAAAAGCTATATTTATTATTCTTGTGTATATTAAATGTATCCTTTCAACCAAGTAGGGGGAAAAAAGTGTTTGTGGTATAACAATGTTTTCAGCCAAAAATTTTAAAAACAAAGGCAATAAAGCAAAAAGCAAGACCCTGCTGTAGTTAAGGCAGTTGGGAAATGCTCAATACTCTCTCACGGAGAGTTTCCTCACACGTCAGTGAACTAAAATCTCTGATAAACCTTTCAGTACCTGCACTGGAGTGTTTACTCAACTTAGATCCCTGAAGAATCCTTCTTTCATATAATACCCGCTAACATTCCTCAGACATATTGTTCAACAAAGCCCCCTGTGGAAAATTTCAGTCCTTAAAAAGAAAAAAAAGCATTGCTAGAATTGGACAGGGAGGATGGAGCAATAAAGGAATGCCCCTAATCTAATAAAGAATTCTGAAAACATATTGGTTGAGATTCTTAATAGCAAAGATGTGATAATTATGCGGAAACTATCAGAGCTCGGTTCTATTTATTAATATATTTATTAGGTAATAAGGAGAAGTTTTTTTGTTTTTTTAATTTTATCATCAATCTCTTCATGTTTCCCTCAGGATAAATTATTCAAATATCTATAAAAGGCTCTGTGCTAATTTTATGATCAGAAGTATGAGGATGAAACTGGATTCTAAGCCACAGTGAAAGGGCCTAGGGGACTAATAAGAGAAATAATCAGTATTTTCCAAGGAATAAAAAGCAGAGAGTTCCAGACCTGAGACAAAACGAGGAAAGAAAGGATGTACGCAAAAGCAGATTTGAACAGAAATCCAAGGATTTTACAGGCAGTGAGGGATCTGGCTATCCCAACAAATCCTGAATCTGCCTCTACTTTTAGAGCCATGTGGATTTTCCATGGTTTCTCCACACCCTTCTCCTCTTCAATATTGTCTCTGCTGGAAATTTGACCCCAAATATAATAGCTACCAGCAGTGATTTGGAGCTAAAAGAATATGTGATTGGAGGATTTCTACATCCAACTCAGAATGATCTTTTAACTCTTTATCCTAAATTAAGATTCTGTTTCAATAAAATCTCAAAAGTCAAAATTCAAAATACAAATCTTTAACTTTAAATTAAATCTCCTAATCATTAACTAAACTTCATTTCTCATATCCCATCACCATTCCATTTTTTGTCTAGATTCCAGAAATTGCAAATAAATTTGCAATTCAGTCTTTCACGCATTTGCCAACAGTTCAAGGAGAGCAAAACACGACAATAACAACAGAAAATCCAAAGGCACTTCATGAAAGATGTGATTGACTTTCCATGATGAAATATATATTAAAAGAGAGTCTCTTGCTGCAGCGAATTTAGGGGACCAAAACAAAGGGGATTGGGTGGTTCACAAGTGGTTGGATTCTAGAAGTAATAATTATACTACATTTCTTAAAAATAAGACTCTTCCTTTTAAGGCTTGTACCTCTTTGGGGCTAATAAAATTTGTAATTTGTACCCAAAAGGCAGGAAAGCATGTTTCTTTTAAAAAATAGTCAGCCAGTTCATCTCTAACTGGCCCACCATTGGCCAAGTGGGTCTACTGAGACCCATCTAAGTACAAAATCAATGTCATGAGTTAGAAAAGACAAAGTGTGTGTTAGCTGTAATGAAAGGTTTATGGCAGAAATGTCAAGACCACACACCTGTTTGTTCATCTACTTATTCAATTAATTTGTCAGTGAGAACTCATTAGACACCTACTGTAAATCCCAGACCAGGATCAGCCTTATGCATTTCTCAAGTCCATAAAGCTAATGTTTAGAAGCACTTGATGCTCCTTTGTTTACACTTATTTCATATTTTTCCCCCAATGGTGAGGACCTAAGTTACACAGCCTGTGTCCCACTGCCAAAAACTCCCACATTGCAGAATTCCTTTTGTGTCACATACCCAAGAATTGTCCTATCCCTAGCTCTAAATACTCTGTCCATTGTTATTCTCTCCATTCTCCAGTCATTCATTTAGTAAACATTTACTGTTAACTTATAATGTCCCAGACGTTAATTAAGTAGTTATTAATAACAAAAATGGCAATAGTAAAGAGATTATCTCAGCCTTCAATAAGACAGAGAAGTTAAAAAGGCAACTATAAAATCACGTAATAAGTACATAGGAAAGAAGTCACCGTATGTTGGCGAGAGAGTGAGCGAGGTCAGGCAATGTTTCCTGAGGAGATGCTTCCTGGGCTAGCTCTTGAAATAGGTATTATTCAAAGGAAGAAAGAATAGGGTGAAAAACAACCAGACAGGGAAAGAATATTGCAGGAGTCCAAGGCAAGCAAAAACAAGGATCAGGTGGCTTCTGATACTGCTGCCACCAGTCTACTGCCACCACTACCTCACCCCCTGGGAGAGGTGACCAGACACGGAATATGGAGCCAGACCACAACACTCACCATGTCCAACCTTGCTTGCCAATTGCCACCTCAGAAGAAAGATGGCCTCAAGACTCACTCCTATTTTCAATGTCTTATTCTAGGCTATCTCTGGGTAATGTAAATTTAAATCTTCAAATCTGAAATCGAGGAAATATACAAAGAAAGCACTGGAAAAAATACCACATTCTTTTTTTGGGGGGGGGGGGGGAGATTAGCCCCGAGCCAACTGCTGCCCAACCCCCCCTTTTTTCTGAGGAAGACTGGCTCTGAGCTAACATCCGTGCCCATCTTCCTCTACTTTATATGTGGGATGCCTACCACAGCATGGCTTGCTAAGCGGTGCCCTGTCTGCACCCAGGATTTGAACCGGCAAACCCCGGGCCACCGAAGCAGAATGTGTGAACTTAACCACTGTGTCACCAGGCCAGCCCCAAGGTACCACATTCTTAATGGGCTGCAGTATCCAATGTGGTATCCATTAGCCACATGTGGCTATTGAACATTGAAATGTGGCTACTTTAAATTAAAATGTGCTATAAGTATAAAATACACATCAGATTTCAAAGACAGTATATAAAAATGAACATATAATATTTTGTGAATTATTTTTATATTGATTACATATTAAATATGTAATTAATGCATAATATATATTCAATCAATACACACTAAATGGTAATATTTGTATATATTGCATTAAATAAAATATTATTAACATGAATTTCACCTATTCCTTTTTACTTTTTTTAATGCAGCTACTAGAAAATTTTAAAATATATATGTGGCTTACATTATATTTCTATTGGACAGCATTGCCATAGACCAATTCCAGCATAGTGGGGATGCATGAAGGGTTAGGTTAGCAGTAAAGAAGCACAGGGCATTATGGGTGACTGATGTGGCAAAAAATCCATGGCCTAAGGCTTACATTTTAGACATTGACTGATGAAAATAGGGATTGGAGACATAGTAGAGTTAGTCTTAACAGTCTTAGAGGAGGGTGGACTCTAGGCCTGGTGGCAGAGACCTTGACACACTTGGTTTACTGATGAGGGACCAAGAAGCTGGGCTTTTGTCAAGCTGTGCAAGCTGATCAGATGCCACAGGTTGACTCTCAGCAGCTGTTCAGGCCTGAGGGAGGACAGACACAGGATATTTTCTCTTCCAAATCAAAGTATCCTATCCCACAAACGAGAAAATATATACGTATATAGCCTTCCTTTCAGGTAAACTTTGCATAATTTCCTTCAAGAAAGCACATATTAATTTCGGTACGAGATAAAATCCTGAGTCCAAGTCTAAACCCTACAGAAAGTTGCAAAATTTTAAAATGACAAAACAGATGTCATTAGAAGATAACTGTAGTCTAGTTAGAATATTAAAGATGGAATTAAGCCAGGCTGAGTAATTTGCATGGGGGATTTTTTTTCCAAGAGAAAATCCAGAGTTGCCAGAGCTGGAATGTTAAAAAAAAAAAAGAAATGTGTCACAAGTTTGCTCATTCTTAATCACAATCAGGAATTCAGAAATGAGTTCTTGAAGATATATTTCAATAATTAAATAATATATTTCAATAATACTATTTTAATTATAGTAAAATTGAATAATGTCTGACACCTGATTCACCCTACTACATCATTCTGTTGAAAAAATTAACCAAGGAAAAGTGAAGTTGGGAAAAATCAAAGTAATTTCCACTAATATTAACCACACAAGCAAAGAAGGATAAAGAAGAAACACAAAAACCTTGAGGGTGATTCAGACTAGATACTTGTTCTTTCAGGCTTCTGAACAATAACACTCAGTACAGCAACAAGGGAGTCGTCTCTAGATCACTGGATCAGTAGTTCAAAGTGATAAGATTTGGGGAATGCTGAAGGTTATTTTGAGACTAACAGCCTAAGAAACAAGAAATCGGATTTCGAAAAATTCTGTCTCTACAGTTGTCATTCTCATTCAATTGAATTCTCACACACTTTCCTGAATGGTAGGAAAAACAGAAAGGAGTTAAAAAGAAAGAATCATTCAGAATCTGTATGTTGCAAAAATCTCAATGTTAGATAAAATATATGCAGCCATTTACACTGGACTTGAAATAAGAAATCTGAATGGAGCTAAACATTTCAGAAAACCCAACATAGGCAGGAAGGAAAGAAGGAAGGCAGGCAGACAGGAAGGAAAGAAGGAAGGAAGGGAAAGAAAGAAAGAGGCAGGCAGGGAGGATGGAAAGAAAATGAATGGGTGCATTATTCTAATTACAGCAACTGTAGAACTAGGATTTCTAGTCGTACCTAAAAATGATCCCATGATAAAACGGTGATAGTCAGGAGTTCTGTATCCCATCTTTAAAATGTTGCTCTACTTGGTCCACAATAAATAAAATTAATTAATTATGAGTAAAAGTGAAAATAATACAAAATCTGTAGGGCTCTAATACATAACATTTCTTAATTAAAACAAGGAGTTCCAATCAAATAAGTTGCATTTCCATACGAAGTAATAAAATTATTCACCAATCGCTTTTTGGGTCTAAGTTATAAAAATGCCACAAAAATTAAATAGCTTTTTAATCATAAATTGACCAATTAATTAGTGATCTATGAAACACATACCATTGCTATTTGCTTAAATGTATATTTTATATTCTAATATAGATGAATGCTTTATTTTTTCAACAAGTGAAGAGAAATATTTAAAAACCTAGAATTTTATAACTCTAAAAAAACCTGTCTTAAAAAATACAAAGTCTCTTAAATTTCCATTATAAGTCACTCTTCCAAAATTGAGCCTAGGTATAATTTGAAATAATTTACAACATTTTACTTGAAACAACATCTATTTATTACTTTCCATATAAACAGGCTATAAAAAAATTCTCATTTAATCCTACTTTAACATGTCTGCTCACTTTTGAACTTTTTTACCAGTATCCAAAGAAAAATGTTTCTGTATTAATTTTATTGATCTCTTTCATAATTTTTAAAAGTTCAGCATCTCATCTTTTCCAAGAAAAATATCTCACTTGTTATTCATATTTGATTATGACTCAGACATTGTATAACTGATGTCAATTTGCTTGCCTCATCAGAACGATTTTGTGTAAAGATTCCTCAGTGTGGGGGGAGGTGGAAGCGATCCTACTCTAGGTGTTCTGTCTCTATCCCCTCAGCACTAGCATCTGGTACTTACCTGTGACTCTTCATCCAAGGCTTTCTTTCAACAAGGGGAAGCTCAGTAGTGCTGGGGAGTTAACTCCCTCCCAACCCCAGCAGCCTCAGTTATTGATGAATGGGAATTGAAGAATAAATACTCCACCTTCCACTTCCCTTGAGTGGGGGTGATTCTGAGAAGTGTTCCACATTGTGTCAGTAATTTTTTTCTGATCCATTTATCTTAAATTTGGGGAAATGATTACTATTTGTAGGTTGGAAATCTGCCATTTTTATTAAATGCCTACTCTCTCCTTGTTTCTTTTATTTATGTAAACTGAGTTGTTGGAGGACTTCTCCACATCTGTTCCACCTAGCTCATTTGGTTTTCTATCGTGTCAAATCTGCTTTTGACCAGTCTAGTAAAGCTTTAATCATGTGCCTTTGTTTTTCATGTCATTGCTCTCCCTTATTATCCACACATATTTTCTTCTTAACTCAGACCATTCTCATTAATGTACATAATGTCCTTTTATGGAGAAGCAAACTTTTTCTAAAAACTCCTTGGTTCATAAAATAATAAACTAATCTCTGAGGATTTCCCTCTTTGCTTTTATACATTATTTTTTCATAGATTAGATTATACATTTTTCTGATTTCTAATTTTGCACAATGATGTAATCTTCTTTTGCTGTCATTTTGATGTTTTGGGTCTCCCCCAAATTTTCCACATTCAGTGTGAAGATAAGGAGAAGGGAAGTGAGGATGATATTTCACCCTTAATTTTTTGCCATCTGCCTAGGTATTAGCAGATGGCTCTTCCCCAGACCTGAAGGCAGTCTTGTCTTGTGTTATGCACCCTAGGCTCCAACTCATTGCCGGTATTCAACAAATGCAGAACCTACTTGTAACCGAGTTCCCATTCAAAATCCCTGGGCGTTTGACAAGAGACCCAAAACCTGGCAAGATCAAACTTCATAAAGCCAAAGAGAAGTAGTTAGAGGAGACTTACATGATTGAAATTTGACTGGAATGTAGCAGTATTAGGCGAGACAGGCCAATTGTCATTTTTTTCATTGTGTACCAAAAAGTAAGTGTGACATTAACCCAGGGAGTGTTACAAAATCTTATCAAGTATGAAAAAAACCAAGGTATCGTAGTTGGTTAATTATGGTACCTGAGACATCTGGTTGGGAGGCATTAGCAAAATAATAAGGTACCAGGCTTCTGAGATAAGGGGATGAGAAGACTGTATATATTTCTTTCAGAATCTGGACTATGCTTTTTTTTCTGTTCAAGTTACACTAAAATCCTTTTCTTACAGGCTTTTCCCTCTCTTCCATGGTTTGATAAAGTTGGTCAGCATACATGTAAAACCACATAAATTAGAAACCATTATAAACGAGAAAACGGAAATCAGTAATCCATTTCTCAGAATATCGAATTTTTTAAAGATAAGACATGCAAGGTGAGAAAAAAGAAAATTTTAAAAGGAAATGAAAGATCCAAATTCTTTGCTTTAGTTTCAACCTGATAAAAGGTGATAGTATATATTACAGCTCAGGTTTATAAGCAAAAGATTTTGAAAGGCAAAAGAATCCTATGTTTTTCATGTGTTCTTTTGTTCAATTATTTTTGGAAATCCATGTTGATGTGTTATCTTTATCTTTAGAGTAGCCTAATCTTAAAACCCTCACTTTTCTGTTTAATATTTCCTGTTTTATGGTTCACATGAAAAGCAGTCATGGGGAACAAGAACATGTTTTCTGTCATCTAGCTGTTTTCCGTGTTGATGTAGAAAAACTGAACACATCTTGAATAATCATGTGGGACTGATGATAAAGCATTGTTTTGACTACTAATGATAAGTTACAAAGTTAATAAATGATTCTTATTTAACCAATAGATAATTTTTTCTTAAAATTTAAGCCTGCCAGTCCAAGGTAGAATAAGTATTGAGAAAGAAACAATAACATTTTCCATACTATCATGCCATTTGTCCACCAATCATATACAATTTTCTTTTCTTCCTCTGAGCCAGTACCCACTGCAGACCCTTTGAGACCCACAGTGAATCATCCTTGTACAGCAACATATTCAGTTAACCAGCCATACACACAGGTCCAAAATTGCAAACCTAAAAATAATAAAACTATAACCTTCAAAGCACTTCTTACGTTAAAAATGCAAAATAATAGATTTTTTAAATATAGTAAGGGATAATTTCCTTATTCATCTATCTAAAAACAAAATTCTTGTCAGTGTGTTTCTAAAACCAATGTAGTTTATGGGATACTGATAAATTAGTATTTTAGAGATAAGAGGGTGGTGGGAACTCAAATTAAGATATCTACTCTCTGACTCACCAGCACAGCTCCAGACTGTATGCTTCCAACATATAAATCTATATTAGCCTAGTTTCCTTGGTGAGCTCATGGTGGACTGTCTCAAGTCTGTAACCCATTATGATAATTCATACAGACATTATAATACAACTGTCATCTGACATCATCTCCTGTGTGGCTAACGGACACAAATAAATCCCAGCTCAAAAAATAAATAAAAGCAAGAGAAAGAGAGAATTTTAAAAGGTTTTCAAAAAATGTTTTAGAGTAAAATTCATTTTTGAAAGCTTCTTAAACACTCTCTGCCTCTTGATCTATAATGATCCCTTTAATTTGGCTTTCCTGCTGAGCATTCGAAATTCAGAGTAAACAATTATTGAAAAAATAATGAAGTTCAAATTAAAAGTCCACAAACAATAGCATAATTAACTGTCTTAATAAAATCTTGGAAATAAGCACCAACCCAGATGCCAAGGAGCAGAAGGTAAATCTAATGAAGACCTGAGGAAAATCAGGCATCAGCCCATGGGAAATGCAGAACTGCCCTGCCTCTCCTCTATTATCCTTGTTTAATCTTCCTCAGAATTAGGTCCCTGGGGTAATTTCAAGTATGTATTCTAAAGTTAATTGCTCTTCTTTTTTTTTTAGACTTAATGATTGGAGGGTATGGGAAAAATAGAACTACATTTAAAAATGTGGAGAAAGTATTCAAATTATCCACATTTAAAGGTTGTTTTCATGCACATTTAATGGTTTTAGTAGAACCACATTTGAACAACTAAGGTAATCTATTGAATTCAATCTTACCTCCAGAGCCATTATCTGCTACGGCAATAACATGAGAATTATAGCGTAGCTTCATTTTATAGAATGTTCTAAATGAATAGTTAATTTTATCCATGTTAATAATGCAAATGTAGAGAAAGTCTTGGAGAGTATAATGCATACTATAAATACCAAAATTTCAATTCAATGAATAAATAATTTAATTGCACAATAGCATGCAATAATGTTATAGAGCAGGTTTAGTAGCTTGAAAGGATTCGCTGATCTAAAATCATGAACACAGATTTCTATTTCTCTGAATAATATTTTCCTATACACATAATTCAAATTAAAATTTGCACTGAATGACTTGAAAAAAGTTTAATATAGAAACTGTATGAGGCAACTTAGATAAGATCACTTATTGTAGCGCATTAGAATGGGAACAAACTGGACAGGAGTCAAGTATTGGGTTCCAAAGCTTTGGGTAAATAAAAGTGACCTAAGACTCATTTTTCTCTTGAAAATGAAGATATGGAATAGATTATTTTTAAGGCCCTTTCTAGCATTAAAAATGTTTAGGTACTGAAGGAAAATTCCTACACTACACCTATCAGATTGCAGATAAAATTATTGCCAAGTGTTTGGAGAAGATTTCAGGAAAGAGCTCTCACACACTGCTTGTGAAAATGCAGATTTATAAGACTATGTTGGAGAGGAATTTCTTACTATCTAGCATACAATATTATATGTATATTTTATATATTTTATAGGTATACATTTTCTATGTGTATATAGTTATTATATAGATGTACATAAATATGTAAGACAGTGGTAGACTAAATAAACTGTTACCCAGCGCCAGACAAACAGTGACCCACAAGTGGGTGCTTTTGCCCAGAGTTGCTTGTGCCAGTAGAAGGAGACCAGGTTCAAAATAGCAGAGCAGAAACTTTATTCTCAACAAAGAATGGAGAAGGGAGAGCTCATACTCTAAACACACATTCTCCCTGAAGACAGGGAGAAGGGGAACTTTTAAAGGACAAGGGGTCATGGTATCATCAGGGTTCTGAGAAAGGATGGTGACTTCCAGGAATAGTATGTGCATGAATAGTCCTCTGAACTCCTTTGCCCCCAGCATCAAATGTGCCTAGCAAGCTCTATTTCTCCCCCAGCCCCCCAGCGCAGAGATCCTAGCATGGTAATGAGGCAAAGGTGACTCTAGGGTGCCTCCAGGTCCGTCTGTGCAGGTGCTGTTCCCGTGATGAGGCTAGACCTGGCTTAGGGCAGTTTGCAGCTGTGGATTCTCTGAAGCTTAACTGAAAAACATCTCAAGGGAAAATGTCAGGTGTGGGGCAAAGCTAAGTTTCTCTGTTAAGAATACCTATCCGTGTGCCAGGGATATGTATGAGTATAAGACCAAATTATTAATTAAGACTAGATCCTCCGGACTGGTAGAATATACTGTATTAACAGTGAGAAAACATTCCTTAACTTTAAAAGCATTTTCATGGTTACTGTCAACGTAAAATAACCAAGAACCATTCTATAGACAAGAGGGACAGGTGAGTTTTACTTGAGCCAGCGCGAGGATTACATCCGGGGAAGCCTTTTCCAGAAAGGAAGAAAGTGTGTCCGAGAAACATGGTATTCAGTACAGTCTTATACCTTTTTTAGAATAAGGAACATACACTAAACACGCACAGGATGCATTTTCATCAAAGTTTCAAAGGAGTATTCAGTTGCAAATTAGCAGGCCAACATGACCCTGATGTCAGGAAAGGGACTCATAAGGCATCACCAATAAGGCGCTACCAATAGGGCGTAGGAGGAGAAGTATGCACTCATATCTTAAGAGAGCGCATTCTTTACTTTAATGGTTAAAGCAGAGGCATAATGTATGTTTAACAGGCCATAAGTCAGGATTTTTTAGTTCAAGCCAAATTAGTTTTGAACCCGAATATTTACCCCACATAACTCAATGTGTGAAAATCTCTTGTGGTTTTCTACCATTCTGTGACTGAATTTCCTCACCTGTAAAATATATATTCTTGTGCCTGCTATAAAAGATAAAACATGTAAAGTGCCTAGCTAACTTGGCTCTCTATAAAGAGAGGCAGCAACTTGGAAGAAAAAGCAGCTTCGTGGAAAGAATGTAGCTTTAGAACCACATAAAATTATCATCAATGACCTTAAAGCCATCTAAAAAGCTATGTCTCATCCATTCTTTTCTTCATCTTTACTGTTAGCTTTTATCTTTATCTTTAAAGATAAGATGTTTCTCATTCTTTTCTTCAAAGTAGAAATATTGTAGCTAACTTTCCACCAGCACACACCACTTCAACTCAACCTGCCATTGAACACCTGACTTCTGATCTTACAGGTCAGCCGGATGAATACAAGACAAGTAAGTGTTGTAATCGGCCAGTGCCTGAGCTCTACTAGCTGTTAAGTATTTAGATATTTTGAATATCATCCATTCTTAATCAATACTGGTGTAATCAATTTTTTATTATCTTGGGGCAAATCTGTTTAAAAATAAATAAACCATACAGGTAAATAAAAATTTCTGTAACTCTGTTAAAACCTCTACAATTTAAAGGGCTTCACCTGGGGGGCCCACCTAATAAATCATAGCCATCAAATATGGGAATGACTCTCCCCTTCCCAAAGACCGGTAATCTGAAGGGACACCCTCCCACCCTCCTTCTGCCAACCACCCTCCTGAGAAACAAAGCAGTCACCCAATTCTCAGAGAAAGAGAGGAGGAGCTCAGGAGACGTGGAGCCCATGAGGGAAGGGGGAGAGGGGAGAAGAGAGCCCAAAGTGGAATAATTCAGCTTAGAACAAATAACTATTTTTGTTTGTTATTTTTTTTACTTTTTCTCAGAAATACAAGCTTTTTACTCAAAATTCAAACTTACATTGAAGTAGCAAAAAAGAAAAGAAATGATAAAATGACTACTTATATACCCTTTACCTACAGTCACCTATGGTTAATATTTTACCCCATTAGCTTTCGCATTCTCCACCTATCTATACACATATCTACATATTATGCTATGTGTGCGTACTTGCATGTGTACACAAACACAATTTTTTCTGAACCATTTAAGAATAATTTCCATATACCATTGTCCTTTACCCCTGAATATTTCAATGTGCGTTTCCTAAGAATAAGGATATTCTCTTACATAACCACAGCATCACGCTGTTTTTATTTTTCAATTTAAATTTTATTTAACACCCATATAATACTTAGCCTGTATTAGGGACCCCTTGAATCCTGGTTCCACCAATTATTGACTATATGACCTCGTGCAAATGACTTAACTCTCTGTGCCTCAGTTTGCTCATATGTGAAATCAGAATAAAAATAGTACCTACTTCAAGTGGTGCCTAAAGCAGAGTATTATATAAGTGTTGCTAAATACACTTTCAATTGTAAGAACAAACACAGTTTTTACCATGTTTGCAATTAATAGTTACTTGGGGTTGTCCATGATCTCCTTCACCTGATTATTGGATTCCAAAGCTCCTCTCTACTTTCATACTCCCTGTTATAAAGCATCACCGGAAAAAGTATCCAGAATCCAGTGTTTCAGGGCTCATTCCACCTCACTATGCTTCTGCCTCTAAATTCTGACAGTTTATTTATGCTCTTTTCTGGCATTCATCCCCATGTTTTTACAATGGCATGCAATGAATCACA
The DNA here is from genome assembly GCF_021613505.1 of Equus quagga. Classification (NCBI taxonomy): domain Eukaryota; kingdom Metazoa; phylum Chordata; class Mammalia; order Perissodactyla; family Equidae; genus Equus; species Equus quagga. The sequence goes on from NC_060269.1 coordinate 18,839,757, forward strand.
TGCCCCTTTTTAAGTAACTTTGGCATAAAACTATATGTTTGTTAAATATGTATGTCATTATAAATAGAAATTGAAATCATGATGGCAGCTGGATATGAAGATTGAGGAAGGCATCCTACAACTTTGTTTTTGGTCTCTAACTTCTGTCAAAATATCGTTTATCTCGTTCAGTATTTTAATCATTATTATTTTTGCTATTATTATGAGTGTATATGATCTATAGGCCCTACTAGTTAGCAAGTGTCCTGAAGAGAAGGACGATACCTTATTTTATTGTTCAATCCATCTGAAGGGCCTTCATATGATATTCTGTCATACAAAGATGAGAAAGGAATAGGCAGCTTGAGGAATGAACCCAGGCTGAGGGTCAGCTTCAAAGAAAAGGGTAGTCTTGAAGTTCTGAACAATTTGATAATGTTTGATGTAAGTCGGGGAGTAAAAGATAGAATAAAATTTATCTAGCAAAGGTTACTGATGATGTCTCTGAGGTCAGGAATACAAGTCAGATATGATGTTGCTTGAATAGTTTACGGCCCTTGCAAATGGGCAAGTCCAACAAGGACTTGGATATAGATGGAGAAGCCAATGATAGGTATATAAATTTAGGAGCCCTCAGCATATAAGAATAATACGAATCCAGAAAGAATATAAATATATCAAGGCAAATCCAAAAGAAAAATGTCAGTTAGGTATATATGTATACAAGCTAATAAAGAAGTGAAGGGGTTGGCCCGGCGGCACAGCATTTAAGTTCGCACATGCCGCTTCTCAGCGGCCTGGGGTTCGCTGGTTCAGATCCCAGGTGTGGACATGACACCACTTGGCAAAATCCATGCTGTGGTAGGCGTCCCACATAGAAAGTAGAGGAAGATGGGCAGGGATGTTAGCTCAGGGTCAGTCTTCCTCAGCAAAAAAGAGGAGGATTGGCAGTAGTTAGCTCAGGGCTAATCTTCCTAAAAAGAAAAAAAATGACAAAAAAGAAGTGGAATAGTTAGTGAAAGGAAACAAGAAAGAAAGGTCATTGAAAAGAAACAAAGGTGAGTGCAAGGACCATTTAGGGGAAAAGTGAGCCAGAGAGACAAGCTGGAGAGTTGGCAGGGCGGAGGCCACAGTGTCAGGGCCACGGAGGAATAGATCTACCCAGAGACTAACGTTCCATTGAAAAAGAAATGCCACACACGAGAAGTGTTTGTGTTTTTAAAGTTTAGAGTGTCTGTAAAACATTTCTCATTACACTAATCTCCAGTGGAAAAAGTAATATACCTTTCAAAACACTAGATTTGTAAATGCCCAGGAAAGTCTAATTTCTGCCATCCTCATAATGTTCTGTAATAAAAGATGAAAAAGAAGCCTTTAAAAGATGTTTAGAAATAGAACAAGCAGTGAGGAGAAAATTTCCTTTTCCTTTTAAACAAATTTGAAAATGGGCATGCTTCCAACTAATAAAAGAATGTTTACTTCCACCAGGCCTATCCAGCAGCCCCCGGAAGGCTTACCAAGCAATCCCTTGTCTCAGGATCATTTCATGTCAGTCGTGATACTTATACACAGGAAAACATGCATGCAGGTAAACACACGGTGCTCAAAAATATGACCAAGCATGGGTATGTGTCCCATATCCATTATTATCCTGAGGAAAGCCACTTCTACTTATGAGAACTAAGTTTATCAAAAAGCAGCCTGATTAGTATCAGGGATTCATCCACAAATAAGAATTAGGGATGCCATGAAAGAAAAGGGCCAGGGCTTACTTTTAATTCATCACCGAATACATCACAAGCCATCCACTGTATCAGTTACCATCAGCCATGAATTTAGGAAATTAAAAGAGAGAGATGATTGAGTAAACACAAATGATTGGGTAAGCCCTCCGTATGGCAGTCCAACACACTTTGTTAATTAAAAGCTGATTCTCCTACATATTGACTGTATGAAAGGACTGTGTGGTAGGGTTTAAGGGACATGGGGCTAGAAAACAAGCCATGCAGGTTCGAAGCCTGGTTTTGCTCTAATCTGTGTGAAACCCTCAGCTAAGCCCTCTGTGTACACAGTGTTTTAATGGTAAAATGAGAAGAATGGACTCATTCATTTTTCTTCTTCTTTAAAAAAATGGCATTTTGCTCAAAGAAATTTTATATGGAGCCCTAATTACTAAAACAGTGACTCTTTCCTCTTAAGGGTGAGAGAAAGAGGCCCAACCACCAGGTCCCTCTCCTACTCTACCAGCCCACATGGTGACCCCAAAAGCCCCACCACAAAATGCAAGTGTTCCTCAAAAGGCAACTCTTTGATTTATTCATTTATTCAAGAAATCCTTATCAGCAAACCATTCGTTAATCATGGGGAACACAGTGACAGTGAGAACACTCACCTTGACCTTAGAAATCACTGAGTTATATGGTTCCTAAGTTCTAAGTGGCGATTGGTTTCTCGATGTTACTCAGGCACCAAAGCACTCCGAGGCTGGTCTAAGTATGTGATAGGCTCAGAGCCTTGGTGCTTTCTTCTTTGATGGGGTAAAATTGTTCTGCAGACAAGTGAGCATTGCTTCCATAAACTTTAATTATAAAGCTCATCTCGTTACACTCAATACTCTAAGGTATTGTCCACATAGTTGTAATTGTGTTAAAATTCTGTTGATTAAATTTGCACTTAGAACCAGTATGCAATTAGCAGTTTCAAGATGCAAGCTTTTCAATTCCTCTTTAACATTCTTCCAAATTTTGAGAACCTGGTTCCCTCCCCCATCCCCAGACAGCGACATGCTATTATTGCTCCCCACCTAAGCCTGCTTTTCTGAAATCTCCCAGTTTCCTAAACCTGCTTCTATCACATAGAATATATGTGTTCTTATTCTTGTTTCCTCTTAACCCTATTATCTCTTGGACAATGTTTGACTAGGCTGACAAACTAATTCAGGTTAATGAATTCATATATAACTCTTTCAGGGAAATAGAGCATTTTAAAACAAGTTTCAAGAGTCAGATCCAACTCAAAGAGGTAAAGAAAAAAGTGAAATTCCAGAAATCTTAGAAATCCAGTTGCACAGGTACTTTGGGCCAACAACTTTGGGACCTGCCTCAAATTTTGCCACTTATTCAATCATCACTTTTCCTTAAGAATTTTTCCTGGAGGCTTGATGGTGTTTATAATATGAAGTTCTTTTTCTTGGTATTTTTTTGTGAGAGAATTTGACCAGTCCCACAGCAGGCTTTCCTGTTTTCTTGATACTCCAAAATACGTAGAATCTGAATTTTCATCCTTAAGTGGACTTTTATATGTCTATAATTGTCTCTTATCTTCTCTTTTACACCTTAATGTTAACTAGGTTTGCCTAACTGCTATTCACATTAAGCTACGAGAGGAACCAATTAAGAAGAAAAAAACATATTAATACTAATACTGTCTCTAACCTGTGATAAATCTTCTACCAAAGTCAACCAGGAATTGTAAGTGATCTTCGCTATCACATATCATATAAATTTACAGGATAAAACAAGATCAGCCAGACTGATAGCTAATTATTGCAAACCTGTATACTTGACCAAAAAAGATTCAGAGCTGTTAAATATTAACCACACATTTTTAAACTTCTTATGGCTGTATTATACTATGATTTCCAGTCTCACCATTGTGCAGCTCTTTGCCGTATGCTCAAATGTGACTGTCTCATTCTCCTACTTAAAACTCATTAATACAAGTTATGAGAATCTTCGTGATCTAGACCCTGCCTATTTCTCCCGCTATATCACTTTTTACACCCCACTTCTGCTTCCTCTAGCCTTTTGCTCTCTTGTCTCGTGCCCCTTCTGCTCAGCTTTGCCTCCTCACCTCATTACCCACTTCCTTTGTCTAGCTAAGGACAATTCTACCTTGCAGCTCCCAATAGATAGCACTTCCTCAAGAAGTCTTCTGTGCCTCCTCAGGGGTTTAGATCCCTCTTCCACTACCCTCTGCCTGCCCTATCAGCAGTTTTCACAGGCTATTGCATTGCCTCTTTACCTGTCTCTAACCTCTCCTCTGGTGTAAGCAACATGAAAGCAAGACCATGTTTTAACAGGCTGCTTTGTATCTCAGCACTGAGCTCAAGAAGAGCATGCATTAGGGAGTCAAAAACAAATGCTGGATAAATGAATGAATGAATGAGACAAATTATATTCTACTTATCTTTTCCCAAATTTTAGCCTTTTTCAGGTATATATATATGTATACATACAGATACATATATACACATATATGCATACCTATTGATCTACAATATACAACCATACATGCACATATACACATATACATGCATATGCAGTCAACACATGTATATAGGCACTGATGAGTAATTTGTAAAGGTATTTATATATATGCACACACATACACACACACACACGAGAAATGTCACCTTCTTACCCTAGGTTTTACAAAAGTTTTGGGTTATTTTGCATATAGTGCTAGCCTTTTTATTTTACAGCTTATATTATAACCAAAGCAAAATGAAACTATAAAACAGTCTTGAATATATTTTTATAGAGGAAAAGTCTTAATTAAAAAACACAACTTGCCTCAAAGAAAGGACATACAATTTTGTTAAAGTTTGTCCCCCATGATGTGTTAGAAACTAGTTTGCATGCATCCCTTTAAAAATGGTTTGATCCTCTTAGCTAGAAAACAGATGGCACAGGGATGTCTAAAGGGCAGAGAAGAAAATGAACTGTGGTCTGTCCAGAGTAGCTTAGTTTGGAGCTCTTGATGAAGAATTTGAAGAAAAAGGCACTGCCAGCAAAGTGGGCAGAGTGAAGGTTTCCATCATGTGATGTTGGTTCTGTGTAGAAATCACTAGATCACAAGAGAGCCAGCTTTGGAACTTACTCCTTGGTGCCAAAAGAGGCTTTTCCAAAATTAATACAAAATTGCTTTAATATTCCTCCTTTCTATAAATTTACATTCACGCTGTAGGTTTGGACCTATTTTTGAAATACTCCTGCAAAGGAAAGTTAGCAACCCCACAAACAGTTTGTGAGAGTATTAGAAGTGCCAATTGAAACAGGAATGCAATAACATTGTGAAATCGCATTATCTGTCAAGTTCTAAAGCTTATTCAGGTGCTTATTTAAATCCTGGGAACCCATAGGGAAATAAACACGGGATGACTTTTCATTCAGGTTGCCACAACATTTCAGTCGTGAAACTCCATAGTGGTCCACCAGACACCAAAAATAAAGTTTCAGCAGTAAAACAAGTGTCAACAAACCCCATGCTTCTGTGCAGAAATAGCAGCTACTAATAAGGTAACATCAGTACATTATAAATAATCCCTGGGATGGTCTCAAAAGGGATCTACGGTATCAAACACGTGCAGCAGAAATAGAGTAAAGGCACCTCCGAGGCTATCCAGAAATGGCAAAACAGAGTCGTTTATAGCACAGCTTGTCTGAAATATGCCTGTCAGCTCCAGGTGCCAACATCCACACTTTGGAGGAAATCACCAGGACTTTTCATGATTTGATGGAACAAGCAGACAAGAGGAATGTCTCAGTGTCAGAGCTTTTAGTAAAAGAAATTAATATTCATCAACACATCTTAACTTCGTCGACAGTTTAAAAGTTGGAATGAAGCATGTCATTCAGGCTAGGAGGTTCTTGGTCCAAGTTAAACAAACTCAAGGAGAATGTCTGGTTATAAGTATGCTTGTTCTATACCCTAATAGGACTATGCTTTCAACCTTAGAAATACCCAGGTGCTAAATTAACCTTTTATTTTATTTTGAATGACTCTGTTAATGGATAAATTTATTCCGATTAGAAAAATGTGATGTCAATGTTTAATGGCAAAATGTAAAAATCATCATACTGTTTAGATGCTTGCTTGCCCCAGTGGACTTAGCATTCCTTATTGTATATCTTGGGTCTGGTAAGATATGTGCCTCACATACAGTATGCATTCAATTAACATTTGGTCAACAACTAGAGGTTGGACAAACACATTTATAAATTCTTATCATCAAAATAGATAATAATACAATAGACTGACAAAAAGAAAGTTTTCATCAATTAACAAAAAAATAGGAGAATAAGACTATCAATTCATTTACCAATGAAAAGGGTACAGACTTTCTTCAGTAAAAATTAGCATACAGTGATGTCAGCACCTCAGCAAAAATGGCAGAATAAGGAATTGAAAATTCTACCCCTCCTTAAAGCAGTTTTAAAAAACGCACAAAACTTGTCAGAAACAACTTTTTCAGAACTCGAAATTAACCAAAGGCTTGAAGCAACCTGAGGAACACTTATTCAAAGAGAAAAAAGAAAGCAAAGAAACAAAAAACCCCAGCTAATTCTTGGCAAGAATGGTGAATTTTGTGGCTTTGTAGCTTACCCCAGTCCCATCTTCCAGCCCCCCCAGCTCAGTGGCATCGGTGAAAGTCACAGCCTGCAAACCCAGTACCAGAGGGAGCAGAATGGACCTCATTGACAAAGAATTATAACTACCACTGGTTCTGACCTGTCTAATGACCCCCTAGAAGATCAGCACAAAAGACTTTTCTTTATTTCACTGTTGGAACTGACTAGCTTATTTCTAAAGCCTATTGCTACTTCTGAGGGAATTTGTCAAAAATATTTACAGTGTGCTGTGCCTGAGGTGATAGATAGTAGTTAGGGCAAACAACAGCCTAAACAAAAACCTTGGGAGGAAAGGCTGGGGAATGAGATGTCCTTAAGGACTTTCAAAGCTTCAGCATCTTCTTGGGAATCTGGAAGTCCATGCAAATGCTCAGGGCTGTGCATGTGCTCAGGAAAGACCTGAGGAGCCCTAAGCTGTCTTCTCCTGATAACCTTGAGGCTCTAAAAAGGTAGGAAGTGAAGGCTATGGGCACGATTTTAAACTGCCTGGATGAGCACAGATGGTAGGTCCAACACACACGGAGCACCTTGGGAACTAATGGAAGATATTTTGGGTTCCAGATGTTTAAAGAAATCTCAAAAGTAATAAAATATTTAGAAATAAAATTAACCTAAGAACTGCAAGACTTGTGCACTAGAACTACAAAACACTGTTGAAATTAAAGACGATCTAAATAAGTGGGAAGAGCTTCCATATTTTGAGATTGGAATATTGTTAAGATGGCAATCCTCCCCAAATTGCAGGGTTTGCAGATTCAAAGAAATCCATATCAAAATTCCAACTACATTTTGTTCATAAATGGATGAACTGATCCTAAAATTCAAATGGAAAAAAAACACAGAATAGCCAAAACAATCTTTAAAAAGAAATCACTGTTTACCAATTTTATCTCAATTATAAAAAAGAAAGAAGTCACTATAGTGATAGTTAGTCTTATACTGTTCAAAATTTCTTACCTGAGTCAGCTGGAAATAAGAATAATGTACAACGGCAGGAAAGATTACATGAGTGTCTTCTATATAGAGATTTTTTTAACCGTAAAAGGGCTTATTAAATTACAAACTTCAGTTCTATTGTGTAAAGTTAATCCGTTCAAAAATCTCATTTATCCCTCTTTCTCCTTCTGATAATACTACAGATGTTATTGCATATGGGGCATTTCTTTCCCCTGCACTGTGCTGGTTGGTGGTGACGTTTTTTCAATATTTATTCATAAAAATACAGATAATCATAGATTCTCAAAATGAAAGTGGAGGAAACAGACAATTCCATTCATTAGACTGGACAAGATTAGAAGTGAGAATTTCATCTATCTCTGTTTCTAAAATATGATTAGATAATTTTCTTTTTATTTTTGTATTTTTTTTCTTGTGGGAACAAAGCAAAACAAAACTATGGATGTTTACAATGGCACTAGGAAAGGCAGCTATTTCAATATTTCAATATTTGTGTTTCACAACCAAGTTAAAAGAAAATTACAGTTATTGTGAAGTTAACATCTATTTATTTTAAAAGTTAGGACACATGAGTAATAAATTCTTATACTCCAAGGATGATGTCATATCATTTTTTAAAGTACAAAGAAACTTATAAATTAAATGCTTAAAAGTTAGGAATACCAATTATTAATTCAGTGTGCCTGTATATGTTTATTTTTCCCGTGGGCAGGACCTTCAAGATCTGTTGCAAATAGGCTTCTGTTCTCTATATCTCCACTTATCGAAGCTGTTTTTTTATAAAACTGAGATTGCATCTCTTTGGAACCACTCTGTTCTCATTTTCAAGGAGTACACCTGGCAACATCTTTTGTATATTATGTTCATCTAAAGTAGCACAAGACTCTGGGAGCTGGTAACATTTCACTGGGCATAGCTGATATTTCTCGTGCCTATCAAGCTAAACACAACATGGAATTATGGAACCAGGCAAAGGTTTTAGGTTGGCAGAAATTTCTATTTTTAGTCACATCATCTAAAAGCCTTCCAAATTATCAACTTGTATATCTCTATCGGGGTTCTACTTGTTTCTATACTCCCATCAGTAGACACCCTGACAGGTGAGATGAAACAGAAGTATGGAAAATTGGGCAATGAGAGTTGGAAAAATCCTGTGAGAAATAAATTATATTTCTTTCTCAAGTCCCTTTTTCTGCTTTCCCCGCCACCTCCCTTCGCCCACCCTCCAGGCCCACTAAACTTGAGTTTTACTCAAGCAGAAGCTGCTTCTTCTGGAAGCCAAGTTTGTTCTTTTGTTCTGTTTTTTGATAATTGTTGAAACCATGGAAAATAAGTAAAGGATGAATATTCTAATAAAAACATCCAGAATTACTTATAATAGCAGGTTAAGAGAAGAGAGGAAGTAAAGCTATGCCATAATCTAAAAGAAAGCAAAATGAAGAACCTATTATATTTGCAATATTCAGAATTTATTCTGATTTCTAGTAAAGAAACAACTAGTTAAAAGGAAGAACATTTTCTAGTGGATTCTTAGTGCCTGGGTAGAAATTCTGACAAGAATGTGGAGTTATTTTGTTAAAGTTTTAATTCCAATTGTTAGTGATAATAGCTACAATAATGGAAGAAAATTCCAATACACATTTTGTTAATTCTTGACATAAATTTTTCAGTCTTCATTGAATCCATTTATTTATTTATTTTTTTGCTGAGGAAGATTCCCCGTGAGCTGACATCCGCTGCCAATCCTCCTCTTTTTTTGCTTGAGGAAGATTAGCCCTAAGCCGATATCTGTGCCAAGCCTCCTGTATTGTTTTGCATGTGGGACACCACCACAGTGTGGCTGGTGAGTGGAGTAGGTCCACACCTAGGATCCGGGCCCACAAACTGGGCCTCCAAAGCGGAGTATGTGGAACTTTAACCACTCTCGGCCACCGGGCCAGGCCCAAGAATCCTTTTAAAATATCTTTCTTTTAAAAAACATCCAGTGAAAGCAATCAAGCATCCTGTAGATTTCAGATGAATTACAAAGCATATTGGATAAATTAAATGGCAAAGTCAGTGTTCGGCTTCAGTTGCAGGTTTCCCAGGCAGCCCTTGCCAGTAGAGTTCTGATTTAGAGTCAGCCAGTGAGGAGAATGTGAATAAGATTTTGAAAGTAGAATGGAAGCCAAAGCTATTACTTCCTCATTTTCTGCCTGCAGCACAGCCGGCATTCTCTTGGTATTCAGCCACACTGGGTTGTGCAGTGGCCTCTGGGTGTTCCCCTAGGAAACATCGACCCACTGACGTGCTTTATCCAGCTGTGGGCCACAGCAGCTGTTACCTCCAGTAACAGATTGGCACAACAATATGACATTCCTGATTACCTGAAAGCTGAGCAAACCTGAGAGCTACCAGTTGCCTTCTTTTACGCTGATTCTTCAGCCCTGCCATCAACCTTGGAAACGCCCAATCCCCTGTATTAAGACTCTTCCTTCTTGAAATACCAGTGTTTTCTGTTATTACGACAGAAACTTGAGTAATAATACATGTCAAATGAATGCTCATCTTGAGATATTTTTGCCTTTAGTCTAATAAGGTGGCATTGCTAAAAACATTTTAGAATGATAGCCTAAATAATTATCTCAATCTTTGGATAACCTTGATTGGAGTGTCAAAATTCCATCATTTGAGGGTGGATTTGATCTTTGGAAACAGCTACAGGCTGCTTGAATTTGAAAGTGTTACAGTCTAAATTGTGTCCCCGCAAAATTCAGATGTTGAAGTATCTCAAAATGTAACTGCATTTGGAGATAAGGTCTTTAAAGAGGTAATTAAGTTACAATGAGGTCATTTGGATGGACTGTAATCCAGCATGACCAGTGTCCCCATAAGAAGAGGAGATTTAGACACAGACACACACAGAGGAAAGACCGTCTCAAGGGAGGACGAGATGGCCTTCTACAGGCCACAGAGAGAAACCTCAGAAGACATCAACCCCGCCAACACCTTCATCTTGAGCTTTCAGCCTCCAGAACTGTGAGAAAATGAATTTCTGTCGTTTAAGCCACCTAGCGTGTAGTACTTTCTTATGGCAGCTCTAGCAAACTAATTCAGTCATCAGCTAAATAATGCTATTTTGAGAGTGAAAATATTTGTGACTATATGATGTTACACTTCATTCTTAGAAGATTCTCATAAAATGTCTCTAAGGATGATTCTAAGAGAGGACTACCGGTATGTACTAAGGAAAGACCAAAATGTTGATGTAAACCTCCCAAGGTGGTCCATTTTGGCATGAATAGCATTCATTTAAATACCATTATAGAAAATTTATTTTCAAAGTCCTATTATATCATTATAAGTTCATATGAAGAATATATGCATGTAAACAGGTCTACAAATATATCTATATACGTGTAACACAAATTACCATATCATCATTCACGCGATACAAGGACAAGAAATAAACCAACATTTTAAAACTAGTTAATCACATTAGGGAACTAGAAAAAAGAATGGACTGAAGCCTAACTGAGAGCTGCTCCATGATGGCAAAAATGTAATTTGAAAGGTCATAGCTATCTTTATTTTTCATTTCATGATGCAAAAAATGTGATATACTGTCCTCCAATATATCATTTGGTATCACATCACACTGTTGAATTTACAGTGTTCTAACCGTACATGTTCTCGCAAAGAAAAAGCAGAAAACTTGATCTTTGTAAGGTATGAGATTTTGTCAGTGTTGTGATGTGTGAGATATAAATACACCTTTAAGACTAGATAGATAATCTATCAAACACATCAAATAGGAAAGAGTTAAAAATAACTGTAATACTTTGGCACAACTCAAAATCAATGCAAGTATTGCTGCTAGATTCTTATTCACAAATTATAGTGGGTCTTCCCTTTGTAACTGCAATTTAAAAATTATTTTTGGAATAAGTGTTATATTTGCATAATTCAAAAATAAACTATAAAATGGTATGCAAAGCCTGTCTCATCCCAGAGCGCCTGACCCTTGTCCCCACCTCCGTGGGAATTCACTCTTTGAGTTTCTAATTCTCCTTCCATAGTTTCTCTATATATACACTAACAGATACACATGCAGAGTGCTTAATATACACAAGGGAGCATGTTGTGAACATTTTAAGACGGTTCCTTCTTAGTACTTAATAGTCTCCCTTTTTATAGATATATCTTATAGATATACCATAACATATTTAGTCAATGAACTATTGCTGGACTTTTGTACTCTTTCTCATCTTTTTCTATTATCAATAAAACTTCAATGAATAACCTTTTATTTTGTTTTGTTTTGTTTTTAATGAGGTAACATTGGTTTATAACATTATATATGAATAACACTTTATAATTGTCATTTTTAGAGTGGATAAGAATGTAGATTAAATTTCAAAAGATGAAATTGTTGAATCAACAGATTAGATAGATATGTAGATACTACTTTTGCATTTTTAGATATAGTGAACTCCTGTAACACCATAATTAAGATCCAAAAATTCAACTGTATAAAATATAGTGTTGTGTTTTTGTAAGTTAATGAAAACCAGTAATTTTCAGTCAGTCTTACAGTCAGCATATATAAACGAAAGCAAAAAAAGGAAGTGTTTCCATGTAATTGTTTTGTACATATGGGAAATAGAACAATTACTACAAAAAGCATGCACTAATACTTCACTGAGATGGTCCTGTGGGGGACTGGAATTGGCCACCCCAAGATACATCTCTTTGGCACCAGGATTATTTCGGGCTGGTTACTTTTAAAAGCTGCAGACACAAGAGAAATTCTAAAAAGGAGAATTGACTTATTCTTTGTTAAGATGCGTTTACATTTGTAAAGGAAAACTCCATCTGTAAAGGTGTCTCCCTCTCCGTACCAGGAAGATGGGGGATGACCTTATCTCTAGAAACTCTTATCAATGCAGAAGGCAAGGACTTAAATCTGCATAATAACCCTACTCTTGTTTACTGTGCTTTTCTGGTAATCTCCCATAACTGACTCTCCCCACCCCCAACATCCTCCTTTGCCTTTAGCTGAGGAGGGTATTTAAGATGAGAACCTCTAATATTGAGGAGTTACTCACTTTTTCTGTGTCTCTCCCATGTATACATGTTGTAAAGCTTTGTTTAATTTTCTCCTGTTATCCTGTCTCATGTGAATTTAATGCGTTGTCCAGCCAGAAGGACCCAGAGTGGGTAGAGGAAATGTCTTCCTCCCCTACAGTCCCAAGTGAACATCAGGCTTTCGATTTTTAACCACACACTATTCCTCATGCAGAAGATAAGATTAATTAGTGAACTCCCACTTGAAAACAGAGCCAATGGTCAACAGCACTATGTTCCATTCCATATGATGTCCCAGATGTTATATGAGGTAGGTTACTTCATTGTCAAATTGCCATTTGTTTGGTTGTGCAACTTTATTCTTCAATCAGCCATATCTGAGAGTTCTTATTTCCTCAGTTTCACCAACTGAGTTGCAGGTGCATTTTAACACACTCTTAGCACTGTACCAAAGAGAAGAAGAGAGAATTTGGTAAATTTATTTAAATGTAAGTTTTAATTAATAGGTCTTCCGAGAAGTACACAATGATTAGCCTTTATTTTAGGTCACTGTTGGCCTCCACGCAAGTCCCCTCCTTCCCTCTGTAAAGCACTACTTGATGAAGTAACTATCTGACCTTATACCTCACTACACACAGGAATTTCCAATGAGGACAGCTTATGTCTCTGCTCCAATGCAGTTAATCTAAAAGTCCCTCGAGTCTTAGGTGTTAGTAATGGCAAGGCCCCACATTAGGTCAGCCCGACCATCCTTTGGCAAGGCCCATTTCTGAAGTATCTGATGTTTGTCTTCTCTACTTGGTCCAAGCCTATCCGTTGACTTCAACATTTTAAAATTTAAAAAGTACACTGGGGAATCCCAAAATTTTCTTCTCAAAGCAAATCAGCAGTTTATAAAATCTTGAAAAAATGTAAGAACCTTATTTTTCTAAATCTCAAGAGACAAAGAAGTTCTAAGGAAAGAAGAATGCTTATTTATATTTCTCCTAGAGACTAATATGTTTAATTGCTGAACATTTTTGGTACTAATTATAATATTTGTTACATGCAATAATTTACATCAATATTCTGAGAATTACTATGCTGCAAAACCTATTTAAAATGGCCCTTTTTATGTCACATGAAGAAAATGGTCAACACAGCTAGACATGGAAGAATGAGACCACAGCTATTGCACTTAAGACAGAGTGCTGCACTGCTGGAATTGCAGACACACAACAGAGACACGCTCAGGGATCACAGACCTGCCGTCAAGTGGATGCTGTAAATAGATGTTGCCTTGGAATCCCTGAGAAAGCTGAAAATCCTGACCACCCAGTTTTTACTAGTGCTGATACTATACAAAAGCCATGTGTAAACTGTCGGAATTCAGAGATTCTACATTTATATCTATAGACTCACAACAATGAATCCTTCTTTACTTCTGACTCTAAGTTAGTGATCCCATTTAACAATGTAGGACTTGATATGTGAAATAACATACACTTTAAGATTAAGATAAATTATATTGCTTTAAGATTTCTGTTTCTGATAATGGCCAAATAGTATGTTGCAGACCCATCCTCTGCCAGAATAACTAGACAAGCTGGGGAACATTTTAAATCTATTTGGAAGTATTGGATCACTACTAACACAGTAGCAGTTTGAGAAACCAGAACTGTAGGGGGAAAAAAAGTTCAGAGAAGTGAGGCTGACATTTTGGGCCATTCCAAATGGTTTTCATATGCCCTTTGGTAAAAACACGTATGTATTTCTCTTGAGTTTACACCTAGGGTTAGCATGACGTGTCACAGAGTATTTATGTCTCCACTTTGACAAATAGTGCCAAGGTTTTCAAAAATGGTTGTATAAATTTACACTCTCATCAGCAAGTAAGAGAATTCTGTTTGTTCTATGTTCAACTAATTTTAGAAAGTTTTATTTGTCAAAAGATACCATTAACAGAATTTTTTAAAAAGCCAAACCAAAGAATAGGAGAAGATAGTTGCAATGCATATATCTGACAAAAGACTTACATCCAGAATATATAAGGAATTTCTACAAATCAATAGGAAAAAGACAGATGAAAATGGAAAAATGTACAAAGGACTTGAATAGGCACTTCACAAAATACAATATCCAAATTGATATTTTACATATTAAAATAGGCTCAATGCCATTACCCATCAGAAAAATGCAAATTAAACCCACAGTAAAATACCTTTATATACTCATCAGAATCCTTAATATTAGAAAAATGCAAAAAATACAAAATTTTTATTAAAATAGCAAGTATATCTTCAAAATGGAGATAAAAATACTCTATAATCCATCATTTCTCTTGCCAAATATGGGACATTCTTGGGCACTAAAAAAGAATACAGACAATAAAACATCATAACATTTTTTTAAAAAGAGCCATGAATCCATTAAAATGACAGAGAAATGGTAAGAATGAATTTAACCAAGGATCAGAAAAGCATGTTAATGCCATTGGATGAAAGTATGTTGGGGAACAGAACACAATTTCAATGTATCATCTTGCAGATTACTTAATGAGTTACTTTTACAATTGAAAGAGCTAGCAGGAACTACCTAACTAAGTAATCAAAGTTAGCATCACCAAAAAACAGAATAAACTAATGTTGATGTGATGGACTAGAAAGTACACAGCATTATATACGCAAAATTCTTGACAAAACTCTTTAATCTGAATCTAATATTAGGATACAATCATTAAGTCCAAAATATAAGACTTTTTGTAAGACATCAAACTTTTTTAAATGACAAGGTCATGAAAGACATAAAAAAGGTGGATCAATGTTCTAAAGTGAAGGAAAATAGAGATGTGAAAAATAAATGCAATGTATCAACCTTGATTGCATTCTAGATGGAACATTTTTGGAAAAATTGCAGAAATTATAGTATGGACTACATTTTAAACTATATTACTGAATCAATGTGAAATACTGACTTATTTCCTTGGTTATATCAATTCAGCAGTTAGGTAGAAGAATGCCCTTGTTTTTAAGATTTGTAGACTGAAATATTTGGAGTGAAATATCATGATATCTACAATTAGTTTCAGGGGCTGGCCCCATGGCTGAGTGGTTAAGTTCGAGCACTCCACTGCAGCGGCCCAGGGTCTCTCTGGTTTGGATCCTGGGCGCAGACATGACACCACTCATCAGGCCACATTGAGGTGGCGTCCCACGTGCCACAACTAGAAGGACCCACAACTAAAATATGCAACTATGTACTGGGGGGATTTGGGGAGAAAAAGCAGAAAGAAAATAAAATAGATTGACAATAGTTGTTAGCTCAGGTGCCAATCTTTAAAAAAAATAAAATAAAATTAGTTTCAAATGGTTCAGCAAGAAGAACACAATGACAGATAGATTAGATAGATAGATGGAAAGAGATGGATGGATAGATGGATAGATAGATGATAGATAGATAGACAGGTAGACAGATAGACAGAGGTATGGATCAGTAGAGAAAGAAAGCAAATGTTTCAAAATATTAAAAATAGGTCAACCTAGGTGAAAGATTTCATTGTACTATTTTTTTCAAATTTTCAGTAGCTTTGAAATTTTCAAAATAAAAGTTGGAGAAGAAATGGGATGGAAAAGACATTTTAGACTAAAAACAAACAAACAAAAAACCCTGAGAGGATTCAGTAGCAGCAGATATGCATTAAAGGAAATATTAAAAGAAGTTCTTCAATTAGAAGGGAAATGAATCACAGTTGGAAGCACAGAGACGAAGAAGAATGACAAACAACATAAAGGGTAGATGCTTGGTAATTATAAACGCATATTGACTTTGTAAAACAATGACAGTAATACGTGGTGGGGTGTGAAATATAAAGAGAATTAAAATACATGGAAGAATGATACAGAAGGCAGGAGGTGACAACGGATTTCAAGCATTCTGATGTTCTTTCATTGTCCAGAAAGTGGTAAAAGCCTTAATTTATATAAGTTCAGGATGTTTCTAGTACACTGACTGATAACCGTGAAAAGAATGGCTGGGGAATATATAATGCTAAGCTAAATAAAGGGAAAAATGGAATAATAATAACAATAATTATAATAAATAATCAAAAAAGAAAGGAAAAAGTAGAGAAAACATTCTGTAAATCAGATGGAACAAATAGAAAACAAATAATTATATGACAGATTTAAACTCAAATATTTTAAATGTAAACAGACTAAGTACTCCAAATAAAAGGCCAAGATTGTCAGTATGCATAACATCACTTTTAGGAAGTCCTGTGTGGAGTCCAAAGCCCAGTCTACAGGCTTTTCCTATAGTCCTCAGAACACCAAGGGAGAGGAGATGGGATGGTCAGGGCAGATAGAGATCATGTGGTGTTTAACGTTTCTTTTCGTAGATTTTGCAATGACATTTTTACAATTTTATAACTTTCTGGAATAATGAATATGTCTGCTTGCATGCCATGAGTTGTAATAAAAAACAGAAAGACAATTTATTTTCATCTATTTTATGTGAATTTGGAAATGGCACACATTCCTTTGTAGAAAGTCTGAGGCCTTCAGATAGGCATCCAGGGACATTTTTTAAAAATATCAAACAAGCAACAGATTTCATTTGAAATGCTCAATACTTTTCGTGCCTCCAGATTGATAACATTCCAGTTGTGTTTAAATAGTACAAAAATGGTGTAGTTTCATAAAATGTCCCTTAAAAGTACACTCTCTCTACTTTTAAAATAAATATCAGAGTTAATTATACAAAGGAGAATTGTATGCACGAACATTTTTGAAATGGAGAGTTTTATGACTATTGGTTAAGTCACAGTCAATCATCCATTCCTTATATTTGTCACTAGGAAAAAAATCAAGTATTCTTAGTAATAACAAACTTTCCCCTATTAAAAATGTAATAATATTCCAGATGGACTGTTTTAAATTCCAATGCTACTATGTAGAGGAAGTATTAGTATTTTTCAGTTTAACATTCAAGCATAGAAAATTCTACCTTGTTAATCCAAGAAGACCAAAAATCCAAAACAAACTTAAAGTAGTAAGTCTTGTTTGTAGTCAGTATCTTTAAGCAAATTTTCTATTTTCCTCGATTCCCTTGCTGCAATTTAGTATGAATTTTATGAGCACCACTGATCTAGAAAATTGCTCTTAATTTAGAGTAAAAAATAATATAATCCAGAATGAAACTGCTATTGACCACAATTCCACATTTGCTGTCATAGATATATGTAAAAAGATTCTAAAGCTATTTTTAGAAACTGTGACCTTTGGGTTGGATAATGAATTATTCTGTTTATCTCAAAGCTTTCAGAGTTACTCTAAAATTCATATTACAAAGTAAATCTTTTGTTTCAAACACTTTTTCTTGTAAATTTTAAAACTTTACACTTAAATCACTACAGAATGGAAATCATCAGGAATTAAAATATAAATTGTTGGTCTTGTTTTCAAATCAGGCAAATTATTACCCTCTCAGGCACATACAAGCCTACAATGAGTAGAAGTAAATTTTGTTTTTATAATAATGATAATAATCAGTTTTAGGTAACCCTGGGCAATTTTCAAAATGTTTCTCACTATTTTATTTGGTCCTCACACACTCTTGTGGTTTAGAAGAAGAAAAAGGACAATTCTCAACATTTTATAGATAAGGAAACAAAGCTCCAAGAAGTGTAAGTAAACCCAAGTTGGATGGCTATTGGTAGGTTAACTCGAAGTGTGACAAATTAAGTGCTATCCAACATATATCAATACCTTCAATGTTCAAGCTCTCCCTAGACATTGTTTGGAAATACTTCTTACAGCCTCTGTGTTTTGTTGTTGCTATTGTTTATGGTAATGGTGATGGTATGGTGAGGTTTGGTATGTACGTACACATAAGCCCACATAGGAAGAGAAAGGAGGGGAACAGAAATTAGATAGGGATGATAAAACTAAAGATTAACTAAAGGAAGAATTTTGGAAGAGAAGAAATCTAATTATCGCAGCCAGGTGTCCTTGAAGAAACACAAAGAAATAAAAGAAGTAAATGGAAATCCCATTAAATTGGAAGGAAAATCACTTATGTTTTTGCTAAGAGTGTTCACTTAACTGAAATATAAAAAAACAGTATTTGAAAAAACTGAGAGAATTTTGCCAGCAATAAAAATATTTTTGTAGATAATCAGTCACTATTAATGGAGAATGCATAATGAAGGATTTTAACGTTTTAAGTGGAATGCTAACTTGGTTTTTGAGGTAGATATGAAAATATGAAAAGCCGATATAAAATTCTTACATCATATAAAAGAGTTAGATAGCATACTACATAGTGTCAAAAGAGCAACAATTTACAAGTGATATCAGACTCATAATTTCCCTTTACCCTCTGCTGCTCCTGCAAAGTCTTCTGGATCTCCCCTTAGAAGTTTCAAGGTGATGCTTAGAAATTCATTTTTCTCTGTTACAAATAATATATACCTTAGGAGGCATTTTTTATGGGTATATGGACTTGTATCTAAATATTCAACACTTTTATTACTTTTTGATTTAAAGGGATTCCAACCTCCCACACCTCACTCTCTTAATTCCTAACATCCTTTTTCCCTTAATTAATTCCTTAATCTTTCCCTTTACAAATCCCATTTAGATATGCCTCAGTACCTTCCTTTTTCACAAACTGGGATTTATGGTCCCTCATCTTTCACTGTATTTCCACTTCCTTTGTACTTCTAAGCCCCAGTATCCTCTCTTGCTAATTATTTCCAGTGTAAATGAGCCCTATAATGTGATTATAATATAGCAATGGAAGATGCAAGCGGTGAAACCAAACTAAAAGGGGCTGAGGGGCTGTGCAAAGTTTAGGGGGGACAGCAAATGATTGCTTGGCTTAAGAAAGGAAAGCTGAAGAAGTAGGGGGAAAAACAGAATAGCATACTAAGCATTAGCAAAACCTAGCTTCCTTACCATTAGTGGTATCATGAACCGACTTGGCAATGCGTTCAATCAGAGAGAGACTGGCTAGAGAGAGAAAACCACTGTATGGCCAATAGTTACAAAGAAAGAAGGAAGTGAAGAGACAAAGACATTACAGAGAATGTGACCAAACCGGGCCACTTCTAGGCTGAAAGAAGAGATGGTAGCTTGACAGAGGTCTTTAAAACTTCACATATTCAAGGTGTGCCAGAAAAGCCATGAAGCTAATCACAAACGCAAATATGGCAATCAAAAGCTCCTCACATAGAAGCATAGTTCTAATAATAACAAGTGAAGTTAATGAGTTTTGCAAACTGACATTGCACAAGAATTCTGTATACAGCCTATTGGTTTGATGGTTTATATATAAACTATTAATATTTTATGCTACATAAAATTTTACTACAATTCTATGGCAAAAATGCATTGGCCATATTCTCTCTATTACCAGAAGTACCCAGAAAGGGTAGACAGGAGCACAGATTCATGAAAGATTCCAATGAAGAAATTACATTTATAATTACACACAGAATTCGTATTATTTATTTATGGTAGAATAAAAATTCACCTGTTGTAAATATGTAGACAGAAAATATTTACATATAGTTACATTTTTGTACAGATTACAGTATGGGGAAAAATGTCCTTATAAAGATTTAGCAAAGACATGGAACAGCTCTAAGACTTATCTACTTTCTAGGATGACTTGGTTTCAATTTTTGCTCTATTATCTGTGTGCTTATGGCTCTCAAGTCCTGCAGTCTAAATGGTGACTGAAGGACTTCCCTTAAATAAGAGAAAAAGCTTGAGAGAAGGGTTTCTAAATACAAAAATAAAATTGTCACTTGAGAAAAGCTACACATAAATACTAAGCAAAAGAAGTTTTTCAAAGTTTTCTCTCTTCTTTATTTTTACTTTTTGTAAAGAAGATTGAACCCGAGCTAACATCTGTTGGCAATCCTTCTCTTTTTGCTTGATGAAGATTGTTGCTAAGCTAACACCTGTGCCAATCTTCCTCCGTTTTATGTGGGATGCCATCACACCATAGCTTGACGAACAGTGCTAGGTCCGAGGCCGAGATCTGAACCTGCAAACCCAGGGCTGCTGAAGCAGAGCGTGCAAATTTAACCACTATGCCACCAGGCCAACCCCTCTCTCTTTTCTTTAAGTTAGATTATTTTTATTGATCTGTCTTCAAGTTCATTTCTCTTTGTCATCTCCATGCTTCTTTTAAGCCCATCTTGTAAAAATACTTATTTTAGATATTGTACTTTTTGCTCTAAAATTTTTATTTGGTTTCTTTTTATATTCTCTATTTCCCTGCTGAAAATTCCTATTTTTTCATTCATTCTGAATGTGTCTTTTCTATTAACCATAGTTATAAGAAGAGATTTAAAGTCTTCATCTGACGTATCCAATTCTGAGTCTATGTTGGAGTTGACCTCTGTGGATGGTACCTTCCCTCGATAATGGGGCACATTTTCCTACTTCTTTGAATAGCTTCTAATTTTAGATTGCATCCTGGACATTATCAATATTCTGGGTGGAAACTAAATTACCATATTTCTCTGAAGAGCATTGGTGTTTATGCAGATACTCAACTAAGTCTCAAATCGCATGCTGTTTTCTTTTCTATGGTTGATAATTCAACTCTCAGCTCAGGTCTTTTAGCCTTAGCTGAAAGCTATATTGAGTCAGCTTCTTGCATCCATTGTTGTTCAAGAGAGTTGGGCAAGTTTACACACCCAAAACTGGGACACCTCTTTCCGATCCTATCCTTCCAGGATTCCACCCTCGTTTTCTGGTGGTGTGACTGCCTCACACTCATTCTGCTCGGGCCAAAAAAGATAATATGCTTCTATTAGTGATTTTGACAACCCAAACTACTTAGTGACATAGCCCTGTAGTCCAAAGCTCCAAAAATGGAACCCTCACACCCTATCTGTCTCACAGACCTATCAGTCTCTCCTGCCAAGTTTTAGTTGCCATTCCTTGTTTTTGTTTACTCTCCAGAGCTTTCAGAAGACTGTTTTTTTTTTAAATTTCATCCAGAACTTATAGTTTTTACCTTATGAATGGATAGACCATAAGGAGCTTAATCTGCCGTAGTGGAAATGGAATTTTCCATACATTTTTTAAATCAGTTCTTCTATTAACATTATTTTGAATACCATTTGCGTCTCTTAATCAATATACAAAATGTGGTCAACAATGCGCTAAAGTTTAGAAATACAGGACTTCCACAAAATAAACTCTTAAAAACATTTTTTAACTAAAAGTGCAATGGATAGCTAATAATATCTCATTTCTTACGTAGTATATTAAATATAAAAAATAGATCAGGAACTTAAATTACTAACAGTGTGTTAGATAATTTGATCTGGAAAATAAAACACTGAAATCAAGTTTGGAATACATTTCTACATTAAAATACTGTTTTTCATTTCATTCCCTAACATAATGATAACATGAAGATAAATAGGTATAGGTAGATAGATCTTAGTCATACAGATAATCCTTTCAATTCCAATTCACTTATAGTCTGCCGGTCTCCATAATATAACATTTCAGTTCCATGATAAACTCAAAAAACAACTGAGAAAATTTTGAATATTCCTATTTATCTCTGTGAAATTAACTCCCTACTCCCCCACCCCCACACCCCACCAATTATCTTCCATGTGGGCCAATGAAGTTAGGCCAAGAAAATATTACTGAATGCATGAACGTTAAAGCGTTTGGTCTCTGTTGTGCAGATTCTTATTGTTAAAATAGATTGTCACCAGGAACCAAGTTCAATTTTGGAAGAGCCAGTTAATGGATTGCATCATAGAATAGTGGTTGAGAGAATCATTTTGATGTAGTAGCAACATAAAAAATGAGATGCTTCATTTGCAGAAAAATTCAAATGCATGGATAAAAATAATGATGGGCATCACAATCCCTGACTTCAAAATACACTACAAAGCTATAGTAATCAAAACAGCATGGTACTGGTACAAAAACAGGCATTCAGATCAATGGAACAGAATTGAAAGCCCGGAAATAAAACCACACATCTACAGACAGCTAATCTTTGACAAAGGAGCTAAGAACATACAATGGAGAAAGGAGAGTCTCTTCAACAACTGGTGTTGGGAAAACTTGACAGCCACATGTAAAAGAACAAAAGTAGACCATTCTCTTATGCCACTCACAAAAATAAACTCAAAATGGATCAAAGACTTGAAACCATAAGACTTTTAGAAGAAAATATGGGCAGTACACTCTTTGACATCAGTCTTAAAAGATCTTTTCAGACACTATGTCTTCTCGGACAAGGGAAACAATAGAAAGAATAAACAAGCGGGACTTCATCAGAGTAAAGAGCTTCTATGAGGCAAGGGAAAACAGGATTGAAATGAAAAGACAACCCACCAACTGGTAAAAAAATTTGCAAATCATATATCTGACAAAGGGTTAATCGCCATAATATATAAAGAATTCACACAACTCAACAACAAAAAATCAAAGAACCTGATCAAAAAATGGCCATGGGATATGAACAGACATTTCTCCAAAGAAGACATATGGATGGCCAATAGGCATGTGAAAAGATTCTCATCATCACTGATCATCTGGGAAATGCAAATGAAAACTACAGAAGGTATCATGTTACACGCATTAGAATGGTTATAATAACCAAGACAAAAGATAAGAAATGTTGGACAGGTTGTAGAGAAAAAGGAACCCTCATACACTGCTGGTGGGAATGCAAACTGGTACAGCCAGTACGGAAAACAGTATGGAGACTTCTCAAAAAATTAAAAATAGAAATACCATATGACCCAGCCATCCCACTACTGGCCATCTATCCAAAGAAGTTGAAATCAACAATTCAAAGAGACCTTTGCACCCCTATGCCCATTGCAGCATTAGTCACAATACACAAGATGTGGAAGCAATCAAGGTGACAATCGACTGATGATTAGATAAAGAAGATGTATATATATACCGTGGAATACTACTCAGCCATAAAAAATGACAAAATTGTACCATTCACAAGAACATGGATAGACCTTGAAGGTATTATGTTAATTGAAATAAGCCAGATAGAGAAAGACAAACTCTGTATGAATGCACTCTTCTGTGGAAGATAAACAAACACTTGGACAAAGAGAACAGGTTAGTGCATACCAGGGGGAAGGGGGGTGTTGGGTGGGCACAAAGGGTGAAGGGGCGCACCTATAAGATGACTGACAAATAATAATGTACAACTGAAATTTCACAATGTTGTAAACTATCATAACCTCAATAAAAAAATGATAGGGATAATACTAAAAATAGCAGCTATTTTTCTCAATGATGTTAAGCATTATCAGGTCATCCTAGCCACTCTGATAATTTCTTACCAAAGGGCTCCAGTAGCAAGCTACCTTCTCACATTTTATTGAACATCCTCTACTTAGTCTCTCCATCTCATGGCCCTAGGCATTACCAAGCTTCTCATTGGTGGAAACTTCTTTTTCTGTTGTTACTAGACTCGTATAAGCTATACAATATTTTCCCAGATTGCAAAGAGTTATATATCGATAACTTTGAGCTAACTGTGCCTAACCATTGTGTCTATATTATATATCTTTCTAGATTTATATCTAAATTTAGGCTATAAGCAGATGACAACTAATAAATTATTTTCAGTCAGGATAAGTTTCTCTTTTAAATGCGGGGTCTTTGTCCAAAAGACAAAGCAAGAGTGTAGGACAGGACATACGCAGTAATGAAGAGAGGAAAAAGTCAGACAGAAACTATCCAGGCAAGATAGAAAATAAGAAATAGTGGAAACTTCCTCTGTTAGATCTTAACAGACATTTCTCCAAAGAAGATATCAGATGGCCAAAAGGCACATGAAAAGGTGTTCAACATCATCAACTCTCAGGGAAATGCGAATCAAAACTACAATGAGACATCACTTCACTCCCACCAGAATGGCAGTAATTAACAAGACAGGAAACAATAAGTGTTGGAGAGGACGTGGAGAGAAGGGAACCCTCATACACTGCTGGTAAGAGAGCAAATGGTGCAGCCACTATGGAAAACAGTATGGAGATTCCTCAGAAAATTAAGAATAGATCTACCATATGATCCAGCTGGGTATTTATCCAAAGAACTTGAAAACACAAATGCATGAAGATACATGCACCCCTAGGTTCATCACAGCATTACTCATAATAGCCAAAACGTGGGAGCAACCTAGGTGGCCATCAAGGGACAAATGGATAAAGAAGATGTAGTCTATACACAATGGACTACTACTCAGCCATAAGAAATGGTGAAATCTGGCAATTTGTGACAACATGAATGGACCTTGTGGGTATTACACTAAGTGAAATAAGTCAGAGGGAAAAGTAAAATACTGTATGATCTCGCTCATAAGTAGAAGATAAAAACAATGACAAACACAGAGTAACAGAGATTGGATTGGTGGTTACCAGAGGGGAAGGGGGAAGGGAGGAGGGAGAAAGGGGTGATTAAGCACATGTGTGTGGTGATGGATTGTAATTAGTCTTTGGGTGGTGAACATGATGTAATCTACACAGAAATCAAAATATATAATGATGTATACATGAAATTTATATAATATTATAAACCAATGTTACTGCAATAAAAAAAAATCTATTAGAATGCCAGATCTAGAGTTTTACCTTTTAGCAATCTGAGTGTCTGTTCTTTGTGTGTTAAATGAATAATTTGTTGAATGAATATCCAATGGTATGTCATATCAAGAAACAATAGTCATAATGTTATATGTCAATTATACGTCAATAAAAAAAAGAAAGAATAGCGACTATTAGTGAAGGACCTATGAAAAAGTGAAAAACATATAGATTTCATTGTTTTACAGTAAGATCAACTAAGTTGATATCATCTATGTCAATGATGAACATTTAATTTCAAAAATATAATTATGTATATTATTACATATGTTATACTCAAATGTGTATATTTCATTTGAAGTACCACCAAAATGTGTCCTATGTTGATATGTATATATCCACAATTCATAATTTTTTGTTATAGTATGAATACCACCAGTGTCCATAATTCATTTGTTGACACTCTTGAGTTTTGATGTTCTTTTTGTTTGGTTGTTTTTGAGAATGTTTTCATCATTCAGCAATTTTAATCCATTTCAATTTAAGTTATTGCTATTTTTGTTTTGTTCTGTTCCCTTCTCAAGGATCTTCTTTAGAATATGAAATAAGTGTACTGATTATTTAAAATTTAAAATAAATCTGCTCCTTTTAAACATTGATTTAAAAAATTTTGAAATCATATTATCAAGCCCTACTTATCAATCCTAGAACATAAGAAAAGTAGAATGCCAACCATCAATGTAGAAAGAATGAACAAAATATATATTCATCATTTGGTAAACATCAAAGTAGTAACTGATACACATAAAGGTCGTCAATAGATGTTAAAGCCAGTGGGTGAAAAATTCAATGAGGTAGGGGATATTAGAAAATAATAGAATATCACCCCACAAAATATTAGTCAAGTACAAAAGGGAGAATGGTGACGTTATATTGGAGAAAAGGAACGGATAGAAACTAGATTAGGTAATAAAAGTTAATATCACAAGTACTGGGAGAAGCTGACATCATGTGTCTCCTGATGGGAAACACTGAGAACAGCCCTGCATTGTTTCTGTGATATTCCTGCCAAGAAAGCATGGCCTGAGTCTGATCATGAGGAAAGATCAGATGGACCCAGGTTGAGGGCACCTGATAGGATCAAGTGATTGCATTCTGCAAGACTCCAAGGACATGAGATAAAAGGAAAGGTTGAGAAACATTTCAAAGAAAGCTGATGAGACCTGACAGCTAAGTGTAGCATGTGTTTCCAGATAGGATCCTGGATGAGAAAGGAAAAAGTGACATTGCTGGGACAGTTGGTGAAACTTGAATGTTAATATTATATCAATGTTGATTTCTTGATTGGGAGAATTGTATGATGGCAATATAGGAGAATTTTGTTTGGGGGAAGAAAGAGAGTGAGAGACAGAACAAATGCAGTATTATGTGAACTAGAGACTCTAGAATATGGGATTACTTTGGGAGAGGAAGGTAAGAGTTCTTTGTGCTGTCTGGTAAATTGCATGCAAATTTTAAACTATTTCAAAACATAAATAAAAATAAAGAAGCAAATTAAAAGCAATAAATGAAAATAATGAAAAATTCAACCATAAGTTCTGTCCTGTGAGACTTAGAATACAACCATTATTGATCTAGATATTTGGCAAATAGGATAACGTCTTTGAACTTTGTTTCATATTTTTATCTTCCCCACGCAGATGAAAAGAATATAATTTTTTGCCACATGTGTAATGCACTTCAGAATCTGGCTCCACAACACAGTGATTAGTTTGGAAGGCCCCCTGGAATTTAAGGAAGAGTCAGGTCATCTCTCTCCCAAGATGGAACTCAGTAGAATGAGGCTGACTGAAGCTCAGTAGCTGAGTTCATTTGTTTATCAAATATTGGCTGACTGATGCCTGACCTCTTGGAGCTAGCTGAGTCCCCCTGGCTGACTGGTTGGCTGAACTCCTGGTCTCTCTTCCCTCAACCCTCCCCACCAACTCCTGTTTCTGCCTTTGCTATTTTCACTGGTTGGCTGCCCTTCCTGAGACTACCGAAGTATTGCCAAAAGATTGAGAGTACCGGTGATGATAATAAAGTTGACTCAATACAGGCAGAGACCTCAGATAAAAACAAGAAAACTCAGAGTAAAAAAGCATTACTGCACACTGTAATGTGCAGCAGTAAATCTTTTTGATTATTTGAACTAGTTGACCATGATCCACTAACTATGAAGTAGGAGAGCAGTGGCATAATTTCATGTATAAATTTTTTGGCCAATGACATTATTAGCTTCAATCTGGTAGTAAATTTACAAAATGTAGCAAGAGTGGAATAGAGATGTAAGAAAAGATATAAGATGTAATAAGTAGTTTCTAGGGTCTAGGCACTCTACTGAGCTTTTGGAATAATCTTAGCCTTAAATCTCCTTTATATAGTGAGGGAACCAAGGGTCATAAGAGAAGAGCCCAAATTGTGCCCAGAGTTTGTCAGACTGAAAAGGCCTGTGCCCAGCTGCATGACTTGGCAAACTGAACTCTCTTGAACAAACCTACCTATGGTCCATTTCATATTGGACCAAAGTGTTTCTACCAATCACTCAATCCTAGGGACATTTACTTTCCAAGCTAAACAATCATTTATACTTTCTTTTCATTCATTTCATGAGATTATTAATATTTTTATAAAATCTTTAGTTATTCAATGTCATCTGACTGCCTTCATTAATAATATATATGTCTATATGTTTGTGGCAGGAAGAGAATCAGGGTATTGCACATAATTACTCCCTTATTACCTTGCCTAAATAGATATTTCACATTTTATTTTCCTTAAAAACTTATGTAGTTGTTTATCTACTGTAGCTGAAAGTACAAGTTATTATGATAATAAAAGGCAGTGTAATTCATCATCCTTTCCTAATGATATATGCATTTTAATATATTTTTGAAAAACTCAAAGAGATTGCAATCATTCTAAGTATTTCGGTTAAAATGAACAGCAGAAGAAGTCCCTTTCGGACAAGGAGTCTCTTTAAATCAAAATATGTCAGCTATACCAGCTATTTTCACTGGAAAACAACCCAGACATTATCCAGACATTTGCTTGGCAAACTGGTTCACTGAAGTGTCTCTAATGACGAGAAAGAGAGAGGCTTTCCGAAGTGGACAGTGAAAGTCAGGGAACTTCTTTGAAGTCACAAGTTTATATGTTAAGTTTGTAATAAATTCTGTATTACATCTATAATAACTTAAAATTAAAGTTATTTACTCTTTTTTAAAATTAACGCTCTGGAAGATGTGTCATAGTTACCTAGCGTTTCTCCTACTCTCCCACACTCTGTGCCACAGCGAAGCTCATGCTCTACTTTGCAAAGAGGAGCTTTATATAACAGAAGGAGAGGTAAAACAATTAGGAAATATTTGAAGAGTTGGTGTGACTTAGCACCTATCCAATCACATTATCTAGGTGACAACACTTCTTCTTCTGCATAAAGTTTTCCCTTTTACTGACTCATACTCAGGAGGCCATACATTTGAGTGTGAGTATGTGTTATATGTGCATATATATGTCTTCCAGTAATGAATTTGATTTGATCGCCCAATTTCTCCATCCCATTCCATTTTGTAACAAGGGCTTGACTTTGTTAGACCTAGAGAAAGCTAAATAATTCAGTTTAGACCATGAAACAGAAAAGTAATCTATATCCATTAGTATTGAGGATACTCTAAGTACTGAATGCCCTTAGAATGAAGAACGGTTTACTTCTTCCACAATTTTGTAGAAATCTTGTCTTTTGGCATTATTAATAACCAGTGGATAAAGGCACTACCGAATTAAAGAATCATTCAGTCGGTCTGAGTAAAAGTCTAAACTAAATCACAGAAAGTAGGTCATCCAAAATATCAAGTTCAGAAAATTAAAACTGCGGCTCTCAGTATTGCTTTTATGTATGACTTGACTATACACATATAGCCATTTTCAACAACTAGCTGTAAAAACCGTTATGATAAGGAGCTGAGCCAGAAAAAATAAAGCAATATTTTTATATAGTTCAAGAAGTTGAAGATGCAACATTCCACAAAAACCATGTCCAGCGATGTCCTGATTGTTACAAAACAAAGAAATGCCATTCTTAAGTTAGAAAGGTGTTCCTAAGTTATCAGTCAATACTATTTGATGTAAATTCCCTTAATCATCCTCAAACAGGATACTGCATATTTTGGATAGCTAATACTTAAAAGTGAGCAGTATGAAGCCAGTAAAGGAAATAACCTGTAAGAAGGGTGGGTGACCCTCTTTCTACCCTGTAGTACAAAAGGCTGTAGTACAAAACTTTGTAAACAAATGAAAATAGTGAAAAGATATGGGTAAAATGATCTAATTCACAGTGCATTATAAAAATGCTACATGAGACCTATCTTGGGTCATCACTCTAAAATGTCCCTAACAATTTATAGAGAGATAATGATGAGTGGAGTGTCTATAGAAAATGTTTAGCTCTGGATAGGAATGGAGAAGAGATGCTTGTTTGAAATGGAGAGATATTAGAAGTTCCTGGCTGTAGTCAAATCAGTTTGCAAATGGTCTCAGTAAAGATGAAAGAATGAACACAGTGTCAAGGGCAAGATAGTCAAAGAAGCAAGAAGGGTTTTATTACAGCCCAGAAAAGGAAATAAACTGTCAGTGGTTGTCAGTAAAGTAAATGGATCTTTCAAGCTGAGCTCAATATTAGCATATGATATTTGATACACGCAAGCTATAGTATTTTACTTTCTTAATATAGCTGAATATCTTAATGTTGCCAACCATATTAGCTATTCTTAGGAATCCTATGAAAGGGAAATATACTATCAGACACTCCTTATGTCATTTCCTGGTTTCACACCTGATTTACCAGTATTGTTTTTGTATCATTCCTTGAAGAGAATCAAAAGCCTGAGACATTCTGAGTGCTTAATTTCTAAATTAGTGAAACACTTGGTAAGTCAAATAAATTTTCTTATTATATTGCTTACGTTAGCAAAGATATTCACTAGTAGTAGAAGCTTGGATGTCCAGGATCACAATATATGGAATGACACCAAGGAAAAGCATAAAAGTACAACAGTATTAGTACTCTTTCAGGCAGAAAGTTCAATTTAATCTAGTCTTTAAAAAATAGAATAGGTAGGATCAATAACTTTTAAAAAAGGAATGTATTTCATTATTTATCTGGAAATTCTGTGGTGTAACTGGATCCAGGAGTTTGTAAGATGCCCTTGCAGCTCAGTTTCCCCACCCACCAGGAAGGATTTCATCAGGTGATTGGCAAGTCACTGATTTAAACTCAAGATATATAAGATACATGTGTATTAACAGCTTTGCAACATTAGGGATAAAAGTCACTTTTATAAGTAAGACTTTCTCAATGGCTAAAAGGAAAGCCTTTCCTTAACTCATGAGCCCATACTTGAAGTACATTGTAGAAAATGAACCCCTTTTAAGAATGAGGGGTTTGTTTGTTACCAGCAGAAAAATGAAAGAACAAACACATTCCCTCTAGTAGTCTAGAGTTCAACATAAACTTAGACCCTGAGAGTATTAGCCAAGTCCACAAAAGGGATTTTTTGAACTTCATAAAGGAGGGGTCAGGTGCAACAGAGTGTATCTGAACGAGAAGAGGATTACAAGTGTTGTGGGATAGCAGGCGGTATTCCAAAATTGTAAATCAAGCAACCAAAAATGTGGGTTTTTTGTTTGGTTTTTTTTTTTTTTTTTTGGTGAGGAAGATTGGTCCTCAGCTAACATCTGTTACCAATCTTCCCCTTTTTGCTTGAGGAACATTGTCACTGAGCTAACATCTGATCCAATCTTCCTCTGTTTTGTACGTGGGACGCCGCCACAGCATGGCTTGGTGAGTGGTGTATAGGCCCAAACCCCAGGCCGCCAAAGTGGAGCATGGGAACTTAACCCATACAGCACTGGGCTGGCCTCTAGAATATGTTTTAATATTTTTAGTAGCCCTAGGCTTTGTAATAAATTTTTGTAGGGTGCCATGTTTTTTAAAAAAATTTATATGAGAACTTCCCCTTTAAAACTAAAGTCAATCACTGTAATTTAATATTTAATGGCTGTGGATATAAGTGGTAGTGTGTGAAAGTTAATTGATTCTTTTTCATGTCCTTTGGGGAAGATATTTTCAATCATTGGCAGTGTGCAGTATTGCCTACTCTTTCTCTCATTAACACATCCCATCAAAAATGCAAAATGGAGACTCCCGTTAGAGTCTTATGTGATAAATTGAAATTTTTCCTGCCAAATTTTCCATAATCAATCAGGATACCAGGGTTTTTAGACCCTGTTTAAAATGCAAATACCGAAATTAAACATATTGAGGTACAAAGAGTTAACATTTCTATCGTTATTAAAACTAAAATTATCCCAATACTCTAAAAGAAATCTTACAAGGAATTTCTATAATATTATCCATAATATTACTCAGAGTAGAGATACGCAACCTCTAGTAATCCACTGAAATTTCTATTCCTTATCATTCATATGTGAAATAAGAATAAATAGAATATTTATAGTTATAAAAGTGCCTTGCACATACAAACCAATATGAAAATTAAGTGCTATTTTTTGAAAATAATATTTTCAAGTCATTTTTCAGTTTTAAAAATACCTTTTTAATCCACTTAAAGAGAAATTCAAAATTCAGAATCTTTGTTTAGTTCAAAGTTTTACTACAAGTTGACGTTCTAACACATGAATTAATTCAAAAATCAGTATATGTATATTTAATGTTAATTTGTAAGTTAAGCATTTATCCATAGCTGCTTGATTTGCAACACCTAAAAAGCTAGATCTATGCGTAAAATCATGAAATGGGATTTATTTTTGTATCAGTTTATATTGTCCATTAGGGAAAAGAAAAGAAGAATAAAATATCATAATATTGTAGAGATTATGAATATACCCTTAATATGATGGCAATGTCATTACCAAATCTTATTTCTATATAAAACTCTATAATAGTGCCTATAATTTCATCTTGCTTTCTTTTTAATTAATATGGCACTTCTTCTTCTTCCTTTGTGTATCTCCTTTAGTCATCCTTATACTTTTCCTCCCATAAAACTTATTTTGGTTTAGTTTTGTAGAATTTAAAAAGTCTAAGAGTCATATTAAAAGCGTTACTTGCAAAAAAAAAACCTTGAAATTTTAAGGATACAAAATCTATATTTTCATCCCATCACTTGTCCATTAGAATTTGTCCATTGAAATTTATTACCTCTGAAGAAACAAAATGAGCTGCTGCTGTCTTTTTCTGAAGTATACTAGAGATATGTGTGTACTAGAGATATATGTGCTAACCAGAGACCTCTTTTCTCTTCATTTTAGTCCTTTAAAACTAGTACTCCAACTAATTACTTTTTCTAAGTGAGCTCGAAATTGCCTGATTTATGACTCCAATTACCACCAGCTTTAAATTAATGATTTCTTGACGGCACAGAAGGTTTATAGCAGAATCAATGGAGGACACTACATGGTAGGATTAGTGTGTGGTGGTGTGTGTTTCTCCTAAAATTTTTTGGATTTCACATTAAATAAACTGAGAGAGGCTAATGATTTCACAATTCAGACTTTTGTTTTGTTTTTTGGCCTCAGGTACTTAATAGTCATAACCTTGGGTACATTGAAATATATAAAATCAATAGTCAAGTCTTGATAGAAAAAGATATGAAGACAGCAAGAAAATGTATTTGCTGTCATAGCTCAGATCAACTTAGAAACAATCGTGAAGCTGGTTCTACGCAGGTGTCATTCAGAAACTTGAAACAAAATCGGTCACAGCATACTAGGCATAACTCATTCATTCGTTTATTCATTTATTCCTTTATTCAGTAGGTAAATTATCTAGTGCTACCAAGTGCCTGGTTCTATGCTAGGCAATATGTTTACAGCAGTGTCTTTGCCATCTAGGAACTTAAAGTCTAATAAGGGAGATAGATATTAAACAAATAATACTGCAAACAAGTATATTACAATTGTAAGGCAGGTTATGGGGGAAAATTTGGGCTGCTATGAAAGAATATAGACAGAGACTCTAAACAATTTGCTTAGTCTTTGGCTAACAGATCAAGGAGGGCCACCTTCAGGAAGTAGCATTCAAACCAGGACATGGCAAAAAAGTGGAAGGCAGTCAGATAACAGCAGAGGAGAAAGGATTTCAGCCTGAGAATAACTTAAGAAAAAGCCCTACAGCGTAAGGAGCTTGAAATCTTTAAGCAACCTCGAGAGCGTGAGTGAGACACTAACATGTAGGGCACAAGGTATTGGAGGTTGGAGGTAAAGCAGAAAATAAACCTGTAGAGAGAGAAAGAGAGCGAAAAAGCGAGGAAGCATCAATTATGCAGGACCTTATAAGGACCCGTTAGGGATTTTGAATATTATCCTAAGAGTCAGAAATAAGCATTGCCAGATTTTCACAGGAGATGAGGAAATTAGCATTTGAAATAAATCATTCTGTTTGTTCTGCAGAGAATGGATTACAGACAGGGGTTGTGAAGAAGGGAGACTAATTAGTGAGCTTCTGCAGTACTCAGGCAGTAAGGAATAATGGCCAAGACTAATAATGTCAGCAGAGAGAAGGAATTTGAGACCCATTATGGATGTAGACTTGTCAAGAATTGCCAACTTAATAGACATGAGGAAAAATAGAAAATGAAGTCAAGATTAAACCCATTCCAGTATGAATGAAGTTGTTTATTAAGATAGGATACTTTGAAGGAGAATCAGTTCTGAGGTAGGAAACCAACAGGAATTTTTGACATGCTCTGATTGGGATTGCAATGGACTAAATATTTGTGTCTTCCTAAAATTCATATGTTGAAATCCTAGCCACCCATGTGATGGTATTAAGGAGTGGGGCCTTTGGGAGGTCATTAGGTCACACAGGTAGAGTCCTCCTGAATGGGATTAGTGTCCTTATAAAAGGGACCCCAGAGAGCATTCTCAACCCTTCTGCCGTGTGAGGATACAAGGAGAAGGCAGCAGCCTGCAACACAGAAAATGGTCCTCACCAGAACCGGCTATCTCACACTTCCATCTTCAAATCTATGAGAAATAAATTTCTGTTGGCTACAATCCACCCAGTCTTTGGTACTCTGTTTACAGTAGCCTGAACTGACTGAGACAGAGAAGCTCATGAGACAACCAATTAGAGAACCGGGGGTTGGGGGTTGACAGTAGGATAAGGGTCCAGAAATCAAAAGAGAGGTTTACTCTGTTATTGTAAATGTGCAAGTTATGAAAGTCATGAGAGTGGATGTAATCACTTCAAGGATTCTCATTGAGAGCCACCAGGAGGAACAAACCTGCTGTCACCTTGATTTTGGCCCAGCGCGACCCATTTTGGATTTCTGAACTTCAGATCTGTTAAGATAACAATTTTATGTTATTAGAAGCCACTAAGTTTGTAGCAACTTGCTACAGCAGAATGACAAATAAAAATGGCAAGTAATAGGATATATTGGAATATTTGAGGAAGCCATTTGGTGTAAACCTAATTCGGCCTGACCTTGTCTTTCCAAAAGGCCTGACCGAGGCCGTTGAGCATGTATTGTATATCTGCTTTAGAGATTCCCTATGGCAAGAGCAAAGGCCCTTGGGATAAAGGTGCAACTTCCCTCCCCCACCACAACTTGACGTTTCCTTAAGGATTAAGTATCTTTCCTTAGGCTAGAAACTGATTGCTGCGCTCACCTGTGACTGCCCAGCTTGAGACAATAGACTTGCCTCCTGCTATGCCCTCTGAGATAGCAGACCCACTACCTGCTGTGTCCATCAAGTGCTGTGCTGACAGGGTAACCTTGTGACTATTGTGGGAGGGACATTTCAATCACATGTGAAACACCCTCTTTGAGGGTATATAACCACCCTGTGTACCCCAACTTCTTTGGAGTGCTCTATTCCTTTGTGGAAAGACTCTCCCGCTTTATAATCCTCAGATTTCAGCTCAGAATAAACTCACCCGAATTTTCATTTATAGATTGGTTATGGATTATTTTTGTCAACAAGCAGTAGGAAACTAATACAATCCCCAGTCACTACAAACAACAAAATGTTATTCCTTCCCTTTATTCTATAAGATGAGGGAGAGGATGGGTACAGGGAGGATAGACTGGGTGGTGAGTGAGATAAACAATAACCACAGAAGATACGGTTTATTGCCTATAAGGTAATGAAACAGTTCTGTAGCTAACCATCCCAGAAATTTTATCCTAATGTTTATTAAATTGACTACACACACAAACACACACACACATTCCTGCCTTCCTAAAAAGCATTTGAATGAGTTTTAACACCTTACTCGTTCCTTCATTAATTAATGAGTTGAATAAAATACTTGACAAGTGTTCGTTTTATACTTGTATTAGAATTACGATTTTACCCTTTTGAAAGCATACTTTAACAGAAGAAAAGCCATCCAATGGGTCTTAGAAAAACAAATACAGAAATAATAGAAGGCCCAGGAAAGAATGGTGTTCTGGAAGCCAGAGGATTAGAATTTCAAGAAGTGTTAATAGTAGGGATGTACAAATAGGAGAAGCTGGTTGAGGACTTAGATGAGTGATTGAGATAGGACTAGTAGGAGGAGAGAAGTAATAGTCAATAATGTTTAAATGAATTAATAAGTCAGTGGGGTATAAGGAAAAGGAGAGAGTAGGACCAGTGACTCTTACAAGAAGTTGGGTCATGATCGAGAGAAAAAAACATGGTGTAGCTAGTGAAGAAAGCAGTATGGTGAGAAATAATCTCTTTGGCAGAGGAAGGTTTGCTGAGGAAGGAGCTAACAAAGCAGAGAAGGACAGGAGTTCAAATATACAGGGTGGAGGACAGGGAAGAGAACTTTGGAGAAAGGCCCTGAGGACATGCTCAAAACAGAGCTGAAAAAAACTTCCTTGTGAAAGAGAAGGGAAATGTCTTCCTCTGCATGAGAAAGCGAAGAAGAGAGAAAAACTGGAGGTTTTAGAGTAATTTCACACCAAATAAACATCATTTTCCTTATTGGTTCAGAAACCAGAAGATTTGACCCAGGATTACGGTAACAAAGGGGCTCAAGTCGGGAACGGGCTTGATTTTAACAGAAAGTATAGGAAATGCAAGGAAGGGTGAGTAAAATAACCATGGAACATCACTGGGGAAAAACCTGAGGCAGAAGCCTGATTTGAAATCAATCAGACCTATCTGTTTATCTTTTACATATTCTCAATCTTCTCTTCAAAATCTCTTAAACACACAGTGTTCTTCAGCATTTGCTATTTCAAATGTTTGTTCAAGTTTCAATGTTCACCTTTTTAGGTTTAGGTTTTTTTAGACTTTGTTTTATTTATTGCTGAGGAAGGTTTGCACTGAGCTGACATCTGTGCCAATCTTCCTCTATTTTGTATGTGGGATGCCTCCACATCATGGCTGAGGAGTGGTGTAGGTCTGAACCAGGATCTGAACCCAGGCTGCCAAAGTGGAGCACACCAAACCTTACCCACTATGCCATGGGACCAGCCCCTGGACTTATTTTTTAGAACAGTTTTAAGTTCACAGCATATTGAGCAGAAGGGGCAGAGATTTCCCGTACACTCTCTGCCCCTTCACATGCATAGTCTCCCCCATCGTAACATGCATCTACTATGGTGGCTACGTGGCATTATAAATTTGTCTAAACCCATAGAATGTGCACCAAGAGTGAACCTTAAGGGAAACCATAGACTGAGTGGTAATGATGTGTCACTGTAAGTTCATTAATTGTAACACAGGTTTTAGCTTTTTAAAGGCAAGTTATTTCTAAAATACTCTCTCATTGACAGATCATGGGAATCCACCTCCATCCCCCCGTTCCTCTGACTGCTTAACCGGAAGCCTCAGGTCAGAGGGCCTGAGAAGTAATGGATGCATCTTTGATCAGACAATTACGAGAAACACGTTCTGCCACAAAAGGATTTTGTAAAAGAGTCCCAAACTTCCTTGCCACATATCTCAAAATGTCTAAGAAGGCCAGAATTACAAAACTGAAAATATTTCTTGTGATTATAATTCTGCTTAGCACTGAAGCGTAAAAGGAAAATTCGATGCACTATAACGATGTCGCTCCTATGAGTGGTCTCTAAAGTTCTTTAGTAAATAGTAGACAGGTCCAGTCCTGGAGAGTCTTCACTCTCAATTTTCTTTTTCTTTACCTTGTGCTGTGGCACAGACTAACAATGGAGTTTAATTCTGTGGTCAGACATGTGCTATGGTCTCAGCAATTGCATTATTCCAAGTGAGATAAATCAGACAAAAACAAGTACTGCATAATGTCACTTATATGTGAAATCTAAAAAAGCCCAACTCGTAAAAAGAGAGAATAAAATGGTGAGTACCATGGCCTGGGGGTTGCGGATATAGAACAGATGTTGCTAAAGGTAAACTTGCAAGGAGTAGCAAGTAAGTCCTAGAGATCTAATGCCCAGTATAGAGAAAATAGACAAGAGTACTGTATTATAATCATGAAATGTGCTAAGAAACAAGATCTTAATTATTCCAAACACTAAAAGAAAATATTACGTGACATGATAGAAGTGCTAATTATTGCTACAATGGCAATCATTTTACAATATATAAATCTATCAAATCAACATGCTGTACACCTTAAATTTACCCAATGTTATATGTCAAATATATTTCAATAAAAATTGTTTAAAAAAAGAAAATGTTGGGAAACACATTTATAATCATAAATATAATGTATATGGATTTAAGTATACCAAATAATTTAAAATAATTTTATTACACTTTCTTTTCCTTTTTAGCATCTGAAATACCACATTTTATATATTGGGATTTTGAAAAACCTATGATATAGACCAATATATATACTTTCTCCTGTGGCAATATGGAATTCACACCCCTACTTTTAGTCTATGATGTTGTTAAGGTATTTCTTCAGCTGTCATGTGATTCATCCATGAAAATCATTAACATCTGAAACAACTTACTGTCCACAGTATTTTTCACTATGACTGCAGGTTATTGAGTTACTTTTTAAGACAAACCTATCTGTGGAAGCCATCTACACAAAAGTTATCATTATACTCCAGAATTTAAAAAGATTCTACGTTAGCACGAACAATACAAAATGAAGAGGAAAAGTATCTAGAAAGTACAAATACAAAAACTAAGCAATGTGGGGGCCAGTCCAGTGGTGTAGTGGTTAAGTTTTCATGCTCCACTTCAGCAGCCTGGGATTCACGGGTTCAGATCCTGGGTGCAGACCTACCACTGCTCATCAAACCATGCTGTGGCAGTGTCCCATATACAAAAAATTGAGGAAGACTGGCACAGATGTTAGCTCAGGACCAAGCTTCCTCACCAAAAAAACAAACCAAAAAAAAAGGCAATGTGGTTTTGAAAATTTTGGTTCATTTAATCCCTTCAAATTCTGAATTCTTATGAAAATGGCTATAGTTTTTGAATATTAAGTTAATGTAAAAAATATAAATAAAACTCCTCTTTATAATCCAGATTGCATTATTTGAAATTATATTAATTCATTCTAAATTGCAACTACAGAAAATTAAATGATGCCACATGTTTAGATAACTATCAATAATAAACATCATTTCTTAAAGGATAAGAAAATCCAGGGTTCAGTAGTCTGACTTCTTTACCTGTTTCTCTAGCCATGGTTCCCTATGTGATAAAGGAATCATGTACACATTTTAGAGGATACGTCAATCAAATCGACAAATGTAACCAACTGGGTCTTTGGTCCCAAATTTCTTTGCACACTTCTCCCCTGATGAGCTAGGGCAGGCATAGGGGCTTGGGGAGAAGTCTCCATGTTCTCCACGTGTAATAATAAGATAGTAATAGCTAAACATCGTAAGTATTTCCTATAAACCAGACCCTGCTTTAAGCACTTTTCACGTACTAATTTAATTTTCACAACCACTTTCATCACCCATTTTGCAGATGATAAAACTAAGGCTCAGAAGAGTATAGTAACTTGCCTAAAGTCACCTACCTGGTGTGATAGAACTAGGATTTGGATCCAGGTACTTTAATTCCAGAGACTACATTATTAACCATTATACCTCACTGTTTCTCTGAACGTGGGAGAGGGGGAACACAAAGCAATTCAAAGGAAGAAGTGTCAAGAATGCATTTAACAGAGAAAAGGGTACTTGCTACTCATAGCTCATTTCTCTGAAAGCCCTATTCTCTAGCACCAGGGTCCAATCACAGCATGATGGACCTTCTACTCTGGGAATAGAGTGGAGGGGAGTAAGAAGAGATGATCCATTATTCCATCTGTAAGGCATAATTTAAACCCAACACTCCCCCATATTCTCTCTAGTTGTCCAAATGGGTTAACTAAACTAGGTCTTTGGCCATCTAGAACAGTCTACTTCAAGGGAGGAAATTAGCAAAGGCTCGAAACAATTTTCCTTTCTAATATTTACCGCTGTTCCTCTGAACTAGTAGTTCAAATTCTCAAGGACATTTGTAAATGTCCTTTTGATCTTGTTCTTAGAAGTCTCTCAAAGCAGTTTCATGCAGCCATACTGGAGTATGTGGGGAGAAAGGAAAAACCAGGAATATTGACCTGTCTTTATTTAAAATGTTTATATATTGCTCATCAGTGATTTTTCTGCATTCATTTTTATTTTTAAAAATATTGCATTAACTTTTTATTTGTCTCAGTTACTGAGGGTTTCTCGTTTGTTAGTTTATTTGTTTTAGTGTCCCCTTAAATTTCGTGCCCTAAGCTCATGCCAGGCTGGCTCAATCTACTCTCAGCCCTCCCTTAAAAGTATAAGGATGCTACCTCAGAGCACTATATTCCAGTAGGGCCCTGCTAGATTACGCATAAGCATCAGATAAAAATAACAAATGTAGCTAACAAAACAGTGTCACCTCACTGTGCCTATGGCCCCTACACAATTTGACACTTGTCAAAGTCAATAATAGAGTAAGGTTATGGAAATCAGAGTCCACATATTACCTGCCCTATCAAAAATTCTGTCAACTAGAAATTTAGATGTTTTCTTACAGGACAATGTTCCCAAGATTCTGATTTACAAACAATGTGTAATAGGCACTTGCAAAGCTGACTGTGTGAAAGTCTTAAAAACTTTTATGTTCTCAATATTTGATAAAAATCACTGTTAAATTTTTTCTTTACAGAAAAATCACTGTTTTGACAATTTGCATATTTTGATTTGTTAATTTGCACAGTAAATATTTTTGATTATAATTTTCCCATAGTGAATTATTTATACTTGCTGTTTGCTAATTTTTATATTATCTTGTTCATGCTTTCCTTATTATTTGACAAGATTCCCAATTATTATGTCATTGGCCTTAACTTCGTCAATTACCTTTTAAATTTAAATTATGGTAATTAGCCATACTAAATTTTAACATTTTATGTACTCAAATTTGTGAATCTTTTTCTTTAGGCATTAGGTCTTAGAAAATCCTTTCTCTGTCTGAACATATAAATATTCACTTATATTTTGTTCCAGCAGATTTATAAGTTCAGTTTTTCCATATAAATATTTAACTCATCTGGAATTTAGTTTGGTATAAGGTGTGAGGTTGTTTCCAATTGGCTCCAACACCATTTATTCAATTATCCATTCTTTCCTCACTAGTTTGAAATGTCATCTCTATCATATACTGAAATTCCATATATAGTTGTTCTGTTTCTGCATTCTTTTCTGTTTCACAGATCTTTCTGTCTAGTCTGGCACAAACCTACTGCATATTACTTTTATGGTTAATAGCACATTTTACAATCTGGTAGGGGTTTTGCTCTTCTTTAAAAATAATAGTTCTGGATATTCAGTAACTTTTTTTCCAGATAAATATTAGAATCATTTGACAAGTTCCAAAAAAGTCCCACTGGGAGTTTGATTAGAAATGTGTTAAGTTTATAGGTTAACTTGGAGAGAGTTGACGTCTTCCTCTCCAGAAACATATCTCTCACCACTTGCTAAAATTTTTTCTATGCCCCTCAAGAAAATCTGGCTATTTTCTTCAAATAGGCATGCACATTTGTTGTTAAATTTATCCATATACAACATATATACTGTTACTATTCTTAAGGAACTATTTTCCTAATATATTTCCTAACTATTTATGCTGTATATCTTGTAACAGACATGTTAAAATGGCAAGAATAGAGCTTCTCAGCAGTTCTTGTTTCTACTCTTGCCTCTGCTCATCAGTGGCCCCAAGAACTTGGGCAAATTTCTAAATATTTCTGGTCTCTCATTTACTAATGGGGAAAGAACTACTTTGTCCATGTTCCAGGGTTATTATGAGATTCAAGTAAGATAACGTGCTTAATAGCATATTATTATACAACACAATACTAAGCTATGTAAATGGCATGGTATATTGTATATAAACAAACATTAACTACATCTCCAAAAATTAAAATTTTTAATTTTTAGGTTTAAAGTACCTAAATCATTGAAGCAAACTATTTGTATTGAGATTATTCAAATTAATATTTGTACACTTCACTTTATATATATATTCACTCAATGTTTTAAAAGTTAACAATCTAAGAACTATGAAATAATGGAAAATAATCTGATTTATGTTTTATTTTATTATCATATTTCATATCCATATTAGGCTAAAATCATATCATGAGAATATACAATCAAAAATTCTTCAACTCTTTCTAAAATGGACTCAAAAATGGTATCAAAGACACAAACCTTTTGTTTTTACTTAATTTTAAAATTTACAGATTAGCTTTTTTTGTTTTATTTATATAATATATGGAATATACAAAGATAAAAGACAAATGTGTCTCATCACTAAAAATGGCATTTTCTTGAATGCACTGTGCCATAAAAGTTAGTTGTGTAACGATTTTATTTTATTTTATTTATTTATTTATTTATTTATTTATTTATTTATTTATTTTTTGGCACCTGAACTAACAACTGTTGCCAATCTTTCTTTTTTTTTTTTTTCCGCTTTATCTTCCCAAACCCCCCCGTACATAGTTGTATATCTTAGTTGTGGGTCTTTCTAGTTGTGGCATGCGGGACGCTGCCTCAACATGACCTGATGAGCAGTGCCATGTCTGCGCCCAGGATCCGAACCCTGGGCCACCGCAGCGGAGCGTGTGAACTTAACCACTTGGCCACGGGGCCAGCCCCTGTGTAATGATTTTAAATGGATATGTTGAACTACACTTTGGTACTTCTATGATGGTTACTGTGATCATGTAAGTGGTATAAGAATATAACTGCAAATACACACATTATATATACAGAAAAACAAATAGCTCATGAAAAACTCTGGACTCTCATATAGTAAATTTATAGAACAGACAGTACTAAGGTCTTTTTAGATACATTTCAATGGTGGAAAATATGCAGAGGTTCTGGGTTAAAATTAGTTTAAAACTGACATAGAGTTCATTAGACAGATTAGAGGCTAATCTACAGAGAAGGGAATTGGCCCAACAATCTGGAAAAAGAAAAAGCCCCACATTTTATTCTTGTGAACTTTAGCACTTAGTAAAAATTTCAGTTTTTTCTATCTTCTTCAAACTAAAAATACCTAATATTTCTCTCAGTACACATGCAAAAAATATCTTTGTACAAATAATAAACTTCTACTCTCATTTCAGTTAATTAGAAAAACATCAAATTCCATCTTCTTGTTATTCAGGCTTCAATAACAAGAAAGCATAGTGTGGACCAAAGTCATAAAAATAGTGCACATTGTCATCGGCAACTTCACCTTGACTATATAATATATATGTCATTGCCATACTTTAACAGATTCTTTTAATGGCGCTCATCAGTAATTTTTCAAGGATAGAATGATAAGAAGTTTTTTCCTCTTCACTGTACAGCACAAAGACAAGTAAGATAGGGTTGATTTGTGGAACTTTAACGACCCACCGTAAAAATGAACTATGAGGAAAAAAGAATAGGTTTGCAAAGCAGAGGTATCTTCAAAGAAATCTCCTAGCCAGTGATCCCAATTCCAGCATACTTATATCCAACCATATTGCTGCTCTAAGACTTTCTCATCAAAAACTTCAGACCTATCAAATAGATTGAAAAGGAGATTTTCCCATTTTTCAGTTAATTGAATAAATGAGGAAAATTGGCCTATCTGAGGGAGAAAATTATTCTATTTAAATACCTAATACATATCTATTTTTTATAATTATTTTGATTTAGATGTTTGGAGTGATCAAACTTACAATTTTCTTTGATTTGCATGAACAGAAACATTTCAAAATCCAGACTTTTCCCTTTCCTCTGGCTATAGAAAAGTCTACTTTTTAGTCATTACTATTCAGTGTTCTCTAAAGGTATAAAGAATTACAGCACTGAGTCCGATAATCTTACATAATTGAATCTATCCTACAATACATCCCATTTTTCAGATAAAGGTGAATTGTCCTCATGTCCTACCATGTAACTCAATGTATTTCTGCCCTGTGTAATATTTTACTTTACTTTAGTGTCTTCAAAGGAGTCACTCACTGATAATCAAAATATATGTTATATTCATGGTGGGCATTTTGATTTAATTGTTGTCTGGTCTCAGCAAAACTGAAAGAATGGTTTTGCTTACTGAATTTTTGTTCTAAGAAATATTATCAAAATTTCAGTGTCTTATGACTCTTTCTTGTAAGTTTCAAGTCCCTGAGAATTTTTAACTTGAAAAATTTTTAAAAAGAGTTAAAATAAAAGGCTTTGCAAGCAAGATGCAATAAGAAGTTTAATTTAAAAGGATTAATCATTACCAATTTAGCATCAAAAGAATTGCCAAACAAAAAG
Organism: Equus quagga; assembly: GCF_021613505.1. NCBI lineage: Eukaryota > Metazoa > Chordata > Mammalia > Perissodactyla > Equidae > Equus > Equus quagga. The sequence goes on from NC_060269.1 coordinate 18,883,589, forward strand.
AGTTCCATATGGGTCATGTCATGGAAGGCTAAAAAGGATGCACCACTCACCTCCCCCTCTATCTGGCTCCAGAGGAAAAAGAATAAGTAAATAAATTTAAGTCTTAAAAGAACATGTGGGTTTCTTTAGAATCATGCCTCTACAAGTCGGATCCACATTATCAGAGCTGCTGAGAAGCATGGGGATTCATCTATAATTCATGTTTTCACCATAGAACATGGAGGAAGCCACTTTCAACATGTCCATTCTGCTACCCACATGTGCTTACTCCTTAGAAGTTACTGGATTGATCTGATCTACACCAGCAGTGACTCTGGCCAAGGGAAAGCTCTGTTCTTCCTTTCTCTCATCTCACTTTCCTCTCTCCTTCCTTCACAAAGAGTGTTCTAGGCTAGATTAAAACACTATTCTTTTTATACACAAGTAGGCAAGCACTGACAGGAAAAGACAAAGGATGGGAGAATCATGGATCCTGAAAATTCAGTGAGTAAATTAAGTGACTCCAGGGCCAGGTTTCAAATACCCCTGGAGCTACTGAGTAGCTGTGTGATATCAAGTAGGAAACCAATTCTATCTGAATCTCAATTGTCTAATCCACAAAATGGGTTGATATACCTACATGTTTGAGTTCTTAGAGGGTTTAAACTGTAACAAAATCCCTTATACGTACTAAGTTTTCAATTCATATTGGTCTACTATGAAGCCTTTTGGGGGAGGAGTTGTAAAAACAGGAAAATAAAGATTTATCTGCTTATGAAACAGACAAAACCAAATATTCAAGAATAGCTTTGGGGCCGGCCGGGTGGTTGAGCAGTTAAGTGTGCACGTTCCGCTTTGGCGGCCCGGAGTTTGTCAGTTCAGATCCCGGGTGCCAACATGGCACCGCTTGGCAAGCCATGCTGTGGTAGGCATCCCACATACAAAATAGAGGAAGATGGGCACGAAATTAGCTCAGGACCAATATTCCTCAGCAAAAAGAGGAGGATTGGCAGTGGATTAGCTCAGGGCTAATCTTCCTCCAAAAAAATAAAAATAAAAAAATAAAGAATAGCTTAATTGCAGTATTAAGACATAATACTAGTATATAATGAAACTATGGCTATCTATATTATTCACTTAAAAGTAAATATAAAATATTTGAAGTTCTCAACTATTATATTAGATGCAGAGTAGAAAATATCTAGTCTTGTATTTGTATAATATTTTTCATGCCCAGGAGATACAAAATAATTACAATAAAGATAAATCAAAAGAATCATAGAAGCATATTATTCAAAATCTTTCTTTATTTTATTGATATTTATTTCATTTTTATGCCTGAGCTGTAGGCTGATAGCCCTTGGAAAATTTTAATTCATGAAAATTTCTTTGACATATTAAGCACATTGTCTAGATGTGATAGCTAAAAGTAATCTGTAAAAATATATGATCAGAGAAGGTTGATAAAGAGGGAAGAACTGACAAAGCAGAGTGAAAGTAGATATACTGGATGTTAATTTACTGAATTTCAAACCATCTAAAGCTTCGTTATTCCCAATTATACTTATACGTTTGAGTACTTTGAATTGTCAATAATAGAAAATTCAACTCAAAGCATCTTAATCAAATAAGGGGATTTATTGCAGGTTGAAATGCCCCAGGGTAGGTTTCTGGTAGGATGAGATGAAAGTTCTGGGTTCACATCTCTGGCATTTCTAACTTTTGCCTTCATACATGAGCTGTGTTTAGATGGGCTCCTCTCAGGGTCACAATATGGACGTCAGCGACATCTGGGGTCATAGTTCCTCACTTACGTCCAGGAAAAAGAGAGAAGGCATATCGTCCTATAACACTCTCAAAAAGCCCTGAGAGTTACACTGATTAGACCACCACTGCACTAATTCCTATGGCCAAGGGAATACCAAGTGCTGGTTGATTGAAGTCTATGTACTTGAACTAATCCCTTAAGGTCAGATAAGTCCAGATTCACTACCGGAGTTTGGGATGGGATCAACTGCTACCAAAGTACAGGGCTGCTACACATAAGAAGAATGGCAGAAAGGATGTTGGAGAGACAACTTGACTATCCACTATGTGCATATGCCACAACTGAAATCTTTTATGAAAATAAGATTGCATGACATAACTAAGAGATCATTTATCACACAGTATAGTTCAAGTTTTATTGAGTGTGCCAGATCCACAGCTGCCTATTATAATTAAAATTAGTCATACATAAGGGAAAACTCCTTTACTACGGTGGCACAGCTGACTCAACATAAACAAGCAGTATAAAAAGTATTATTTATATCATTAAAGAGCAAAGTTCTCAGTGCTACTATCCCAGGTGTTTCTGGACAGAGTTTACACAATAGAAAACAGGGTCTATCCAGGAATACAAAAATGTGGATACTGATTCATGCCAATAAAACTGGAGAAACTAATTTTCTGGACTCAGAAATGTTAGCTCTCTGAATTGAAAAAGAAAAAAAGGAGTCTAAGGAGACCCATGATTGATTAAATGAGATGAAGTCAAAGAGAATAAACAGCCAATAGTATTTCCTAGGCTAGCATATTTAGTCCTCGTATATAAATTCATACAGTTAAAACAGATTGTGAGGGATGAGGGGAAGAGGAGAAGTTGAACAGGTGAAGCACCGATAACTGTTAAGTTGGTGAAACTATTCTGTACAATACTGCAACGGTGGGTTCTCGACACCAGCAGCACAAAGAGTGAAATTTCATGTATGCAACTTTTAAAAAAACCACTTAGCAGGTCAGAGGATCCCAGGATGGAATGCAGAGTGCGACAAAAGAACCTATCTTTATTACAAATGTACTAATCAACTTTCCTGAAGGGGGTGAGGGGAAAAGTCGCTGACTTAAGTTTAATTTTGGAAACACGTGGCAACTATAAGATGAAAAGCAAAAGGAACAGCACACAGCATTATGAAGTTGCTTCCCATGGAGGCATGGGTTATCAATTTGGAAGCCACCATATTTGTATACTGGAATTGACTAATTAAATAAATGGATGGTAGATGGTAGGAGCCAGGTTTCTCACTATTGGAGCGGGAGGTTACAGAGAACCAAGAGGAGGAGACTAGAATGATCCATGCAGTAATGCATTAGAGTTGGAGACACCAGTACTAAATGACATTTAGCTTAATATAAATACAGAGATAAATATAGAAATCCTTATAGATATGTGTATGTCTATGGAATAGTATACACACATGTATTCACTTGCTCTGTCATCCGAGCACCAAGGACTGCTACCTCAGTAGCAACAAGCACATCTAGGGCCTAGAACTTGGTTTCTAATATGATTTTCTAATAAAAAGAACCAACAATCCTTGGAGAAATGACTGATTCTAGGAATGGAGAAGGAAATATAAAGACGAACCTGGAGCATCGTGCAGTGCCAGAAAATAAGGAAGTACTCAAACAAAAACACGATAATGGGATACGTCAAAGAGGCCCACAAGCCAACGGAAAAAGCTCCCAATGTCCAAAGCTGGAACAATTTGAGCAGCAAAATAAATAAAAAGCATTGGATTATAACCCAAGTATAAAATAAATATCCATGACTCCATACTGATATAAATAAATGATTGAATAAATAAATACATGAGGCAGAACAGGCAAATAGCCTATGCAGAAAAATTCCAAATAATTTATGTAGATCATTTATTCTCGGGGAGGTAGACCATAGCTCCCTACTCCTAAGAGTGTCTGCACATAGTGTCTTCCTTCCAAAAAGTGTAATAAGAGGGAAAAACTGTAACATCACAGTGGGGAAATCTTAGAAACACTACCTCCACCAGGTTATCAAGGTTAACATCAATAGAGATAAGTCATGGTGATAATATGGCCCCTTGATATGATATGATGAGAACACTACCTCTGTGCTCTTCCTCCCTAAAACTCATAACTTCAGCCTAATCATGAGAAAAATAACATACAAATACCAACAGAGGGAATCTACAAAACACCTGCTAGTACTGCTCCTCCTCCCCCAAAAAACTGTCAAAGTCATAAAAACAAGAAGTCTGGGAAACTGTCACAGCCAAGGGTAGCTGAAGGTGACACGATCAGGGAATGTAGCATGGAATCCTGGTTGGGGCCCTGGAAGGGAAAAAGTACATGAGGTAAAAATTAAAGAAATCTGAATAAAGTATGGATTTTACTTAATAATAATGTATCACTGTTGGTTTATTAATTATGACAGATGTACAATACTAAGTAAAATGTTAATAAAATACGGAAAATGAATGTGGGGTATATGTACTATTTTTTCACTTTTTTTCTGTAAATCTAAAACTATTCTAAGATGAAAAGTTTATTAATTTTTTAAAAAGTCCTAGTGAACTAGGAATAGAAAGAAACTTCATTAAGTTCATGAAAGTTATCAATAAAAAGCATCAATACGGGGCTGGCCCCGTGGCCGAGTGGTTAAGTTCCTGCGCTCCGCTGCAGGCGGCCCAGTGTTTCGTTGGTTCGAGTCCTGGGCGCGGACATGGCACTGCTCATCAAGCCACACTGGGGCAGCGTCCCACATACCACAACTAGAAGAACCCATAACTGAGAATGTACAACTATGTACCAGGGGGCTTTGGGGAGAAAAAGGAAAAAATAAAATCTTAAAAAAAAAAAAAAAGCATCAATAGAACATAATAGTGAAATGTCAAAATCACAGCATTTTAAATGAGGAATGACTAAAAGTGCCCATCCCCACTTCAAGATTGTCATGAAGGGCCTAGTTATTATATTATGGTGAGATCAAGAAATAAAATGCATATGAATCACAAAGAAGGAATAAAATCATTCTTATTATCTTGTTCTTTTTTTTTTTTTTAAGATTTTACTTTTCCTTTTTCTCCCCAAAGCCCTCCGGTACATAGTTGTATATTTTTTTTAGTTGTGGGTCCTTCTAGCAGTGCCGTTTCCATGCCCAGGATCCGAACCAGCGAAACCCTGGGCTACCGAAGCAGAACCTGTGAACTTCACTACTCGGCCACCAGGCCGGCCCGCATTCTTACTATCTTTAAAAAAAAAAAAAAAAGGATTGTTATCAGGGGCATGTTCAATATTGGAAGACCTAGTTAATGGTTTATATCATGAACAGTGGTTAAAGGGATCATTTTGATTTTAGCTTATGTTGCTAGCACATAATCAGCTGAACTACCTAAGTTTCAATTGCAGGAAAAAAGAAGAACTCATATTTAATTGTTCACAATGAATCAAAGCAATCAATACTTTTGCTCTCCTCAAATGATTAAACCTGATAATAATGAAAACCATAAAAACAAACCCTGGGGAAAAAACCCTCAACTATATTGTAATTTTAATTATTTTTCATTACTAGATGTTTTTAACAGGTCAACTTCAAATTCGCCTGACCATTTAAGACAAAGAAACATTGTAGTAGTTAATTGTGTATTTAAATTAACATGCAGAAATACAGTAACACTTGGCTTATTAACATTGTTGGAATATATTCAACAAAAGCAAATTTTCCAAAAGAGAAGTTTATTGCTTTGATCACTGATTCTTTTTATTCTAGTCATTTTTACATTTTTTCTAAAAGGTACAAATTCTCCACATTTATTCAGCATGATTTAATCTTTTCCTGAATATTCAGAGCATCATGTTATATACATCACGTTATATACAGTTTCATAGACCTAGCTACAAATGTGAACTTTTGTCACCAATTGTTCTAAATGTATCTCAATGGCTATGTTTTCATATTAATTGTTTCCGTGTGTTTTCTTCATACTGAGTTATTTCACTCAAAAACATCCCACAAATATTTGTGATGTGCCCACAATTTGCCAGAAATATTGTAATACTGAGGATACAGCAGTGGACAAAACAGACAAAATTCCCGTCCTCACGGAGCTTAGATCCAGTCATTTCATAGTGTTGTCAAGGCTTCTATTTCTACTGATTTCCCTCCTTTCCAACATCAATATTTGCTATCTATTGTAAATTCATAAGATTTCTTTGAATCTTGACGAGAAAATCATATTATTGACCTTGTTAGATCAGTAACCTCAATGTGATGCACAAGAAATTCTAAATCATTGGTCTCTAAATAGCAAATAACCACATATGTTTCTTTGAAGCTAAATGCTTTGTTAACCAATTTCTGACAGTGCCACTGTGTTTAAATAGAAAAAAGGAATTAGAACTCTATAAGTAGGTCAGTATTAAACCTCAGACTACCAAGTAGATGGGAAAATGCGACGCAATTCAACTTCCTGCTCAAGTAAAATGCTTCTCTGAAATTTATACCTGCAAGCCTTCCCACATTCTGTTTACTCAACTGCAAGGTTCTGCCTACAACTTTACCAGAAATTTTCCACTGGTCCTTTAAGATCTAGCACACGTTACTTCCTCTGGGCTGCCATCTCTAGTTTCACCAGGCAGACGCATTGCTTCCTCTTCTGGCCTCCTGAAGACATTGGTATGTACATTTATCATAAAACACATCACATTGTTTTAATTGTTCACTTGGATATTCGGCTGCATCTGTGCGCTATGAGCTCCAAAAGAATGGGATGATGTGATATTCCTGCTTCTATCCTCTGGGCATTTGAAAGTCAAGACATAGAATGGGTTTCCAAAATCTTTGTTAGAGTAGTGTAGTCTAGTGGTAAGTAATATGAGCTCTTAAGACCAGGCTTCTGTCCTGGCTCCATCAATCTATTCAAGAAAGCTGTGCAGCCTGGAGCAAGCCTTTATACCCCTACCTCACTGTAAGAATCTATAAAGCTTAGATAATAATAGCTCTGATCTCATAGAGTTGTTGTATAACAAAAGAAATAATTGATCTAAAATATCTAACCAAGTGCTTTGGAGAGCTTCATTAATGTTAACTTAGTTCTATTCTTCAGTTAATTTTAACTAATCTTACCATATTTGGTATGCAGTTAGTAAGACAGCAATATTTATTGAACTACATTGTAGACAGAGGAATAAATGCCACTGGAAAAAAATTAAACGACTCAATTCTTGTCTGAGATGGGTTCATAAATTTATAGTTAACTACATGCAATTCTTGCAAATGCTGTGTACATATCTCTTGGTAGTTATGCAGACATTAATTTATGAACAACACATATGAACTATGCAATCTTCCAAAATCTTATAAACAAATACTCTATTTATACCACGTGCAAATATTTTCTGGGATGTGTTTAAATCAGAGGCATGTGTTTTGACAGAGAGAACTGGGAAAAGGCACTCTGTCTTCCAACTCTTCCCACTTAATAGGTGAGATTTACATTTTCTCTAAGGTGAAGATATTAAAGTGAATAGAAAAATTCCTCACTTTAAGATCATCTGTACTTGTTAAAGTGAAGAGAATAGCTGAGGACATTTAGCCCTTATGTGAAATAAAAGCACAGGGGATTAATGTAAACATGTTTTTATTTTAATTATCAGAAAACCGATACATCCCTAAACTTCATTTTGCTTGTGAAGGACCTAATGAAGAGACAAGCCCTTTAATATCAGGCCAACCATGTCGGCCAGTGGAGCAAATTTTAAACACCCAAGACCTTTAGTTAGGGAGTTAATGCTTAAATGTTTGGTACTGAAACTTAATCTTCTTGTTCCAGACCGTCGTTACAAGTACAGCGAAACTGTGCTGCTGTGCTGAGGAGCTCTTCCTTTTAAAATGACAAAATATGAAAGCTTTTAATGTATTGTTGAATTGTGTGCCAGCTAAGTTTATCATAAACTCTTGAAAATATGAAATGACGGTTTGCAGTTGCACTTCTCCAGATGATCAAGCGGGTTTACAGCCAGAACCAGACGCTGGTCTGCCATCAGCCCCGATCAGGCTGAATCAGGCAGCGCGAGCAAAGCTTGCCTGGGGCTCAGCTTTGAAAACAATGTGACAATGTAATAATTCCTTCCATCACAATGTTTCCTATCCAAAAAAAAAAAAAAGCTGATTCCCAAGTAATAATTGATCTCAGCATTCTGATGCACCAGCCAGCCAAAACCTGTCTATCTTTTTAATGCAAAATCACTACATATCAAAAATTCAAATCCCATTGTCTAGGACTTTCAGATCGTTTACAAAACACACTGTAGTCATTGTGTTATGGTCTCATCTTCTAACTGGCTGCCTGAGGATTTGGAAATCCCTAGTCATGTTTATCTATTTCTAGTATCCTAGTAGGAGTTCAGTAACCTGGAGCTCTCTGCAACTTGCCAGCCAATCAGTGCTCAGGGAGAGTCATGCATGTGATGAAATTTGTGTGGAGGAAATCCCAGCCCCACAACTCCCTCCCTAAAAAGTTGGGGAGGGTGCATACTTTTCAACACTGTCTTTTTTCCCCTCAACAGACAGTTTAAGCAAAAGCAACACTGACGAGGAATAAACCAAGCGTTGTCCTCATGGGGCCTGTACAAACAGAGAAAGTTACAGGACTCTCACAAACAGCCAACAATGGCAGCTTCACTGCTCAGTTACAGGAAGACTTGAAGGATAATGAAAAGACAGAAAAACATCATTAGCATGAACAACAAGAAAGAATGAAAGAGCAGCCATATTGTTTGTCCTAGATTTTTAGAAACCTGCCATTTACAATGGAAAGTTTTGGTGTTATTCAATTGCATTGAAAGAAATTTAAAAAGCTTAATACAGTTAAAAATACAAACTGTAAATCTAGGAGAAAATCATCTAAAAGTCCTATTGACTTTATAGCTTTATCTTTTCTCCCTGAACAATAGAACTTTTATAGCATGTGAAGCCCCTTTGAATCCATTTCTTTTCTTTTCTCGTTAACTTACCAACAGCTGAAAAACCACCTTCACTTTCTAAACTGCGCTGAGCATACGTCACTATGCACAGATTAACTACCACAAGCTGTTTTAAACTGACAGAATAAGTTCTGAATCCTAATATAAAGAGTTGTTTTAAATACTTATTTTCATTCAAAAGGTACATCGCATGCCATTTATGAATCAAGAGTATAACTTTTCTATGTTGCAATCTGTATTTTAAATAAAACAATTTTTTTCAAGTTTTACCCATTGCTACAATATTCTTGATGAAAGATATCGTGTGATTTTCTTCACGGGGCTTAGCAAATTGTAGTAAACTCATCAAGAGAAAATCATTTTGAAAACACACTTACAGTAAAACACAGGACACACATATAAAGTAGGGCATTTAAATTACATTAAAAGACAAATATGGAAACTCACCAATCTAGAAACCATATTTTAAAGAAAATTATGGATGTCTTGAAAACTTCAAGAAGGTGCAGACAAGAGCTTTGACTGTTTGGACATTTGCTGTACGCTCTCCAAAATGTTCTTAGATAGCATCAGCACCAAATTCTCTCTGCATATCACTGTAAATCTTATCTTTTACCATTGCCCCGAAAAATCTGGAAGATCTTTAAACACACAGCATAGAATTCTAACTTTAAAAATAATACAGTATGTATGTATTCACACTGACCTATCTACTATAGGAATAAATTCAAATTGACAAATATTAATGGAGTTTCTCCCTGAAATGCACAAAGCAGAACGCAGGTCCTCAGCTTCTGTGGGACGTGTCTGGCACTAGCCATGGTCTAATGGTCCAATGGAACCATCCCAGGCATTCAGTCTGGCACTATCGTAAATCCTTGTATCAAGGCTTATCAGTGAAACAGTTACATCACAGAGAGAGAATTTTAAAAATACACGCTGAATTTAGCACATTGCACTTTTCCTAAAGCAGCAGCAAAGACATACCTTTAACTCAATGCATGTCATTCGGTCAACCAACCTTGAACATAAATACTTATTAAATAGATTCATATTTTCTACTGTTTCAATTTGGGTTCCTACTGTAATAATATTTGTTCTTAATTTGTCTCCTTCAGGGAATGTGAAAATATCCAACTGAATTAATGAGGCAAACACACTAGCTTTGAGTTTAGAAGCTAGAAAGTACATGCCCCGGTTGTGCTGGGACAAGACAATGAAGAGAAACCACGGGCGATTTCTCAGAAGATCGGATTTAGAGCACTGTGATTTCAGAGGAATAGTGTTCATCGAAGTGACTCATATCTAGAGCACAGTTGAGAGCCGCCTCAATTATTCCTCACAGATAGCTCCTCTCGTTCACAGAGCGTGTGCGTATGAAAAGTCATCCTCAAGTATTCACAGCTTTCATCAGTAACATAAAACAATTTCAAGGTAATAAGCTGTATAAATAAAACTGATGAAGTCCATGGACTCTTTCAAGCTTAGGGATCCTGGTTTGTTGCTTGTAGCTTCCATTTTGATTCCCTGCTTTGGAGCTTATTTTAATCTTGAACTATCATTATTAGTAACAACGATGCCCAACTAGTCATTGATTACCAAAGATTACATAAAGGAATTTGTATCAATTAAGTTTATTTACTATATCCAGAGCTCACTTTCTGAAAACAAAGCCCTAAAATATGACATAACTATACTGTCCCCTTTATATGCATTTTCTCACTTTATCTTAAAACAACTGTTTGGAGTATATGTTATTATTATCCCATTTAACACGTGAGAAAAATAAAGATGTGAAAGTTTGTCACTTCCCCAAGACCACAGAACTTGTGGTTTGACCATCATCAAGCCTATATTCTTCAGCACTATGCCATGCAGCAAAAAAAAAAAAAAAAAAAAAAATTTTGTGTTTATGCCAATGCGAAGACGTTGTTATTCAGTCCTCCCAACAAATGTTACAGCAAATCAGAGGACATTTCCCTCCGCAACTGAGCAGTCTTATGGTTCAGAGATCGGCAGACTCCTATCAACGGCCAAATCCAATCACTTATTTTTGTAAATAAAGATTTTTGGAACACAGCTATGCTCACACTTTCACATGATGTCTGTGGCTGCCTTCACACTGCAACAAGAGAGTTAAGTAGCTGCAGTAGACATCCTCAGGCCCAGAAAGCCTAAAACACTATCTGGCTCTTTACAAAAAATATTTGCCAACGTCTAAATTACATGACTGACAAATATAGGAAAGTGGTGACATAAAAGCATTTTGATGGGTGGAGGGTCTTTTGCCATATATCAGCTTATAGACAGGAAGCATGTCAAGTAAAATGGGATTTATGACACAGATATGCCTGAAGTAAGGGAGTTAGGAAGGACAGAAATCAAAGCTAAAGTGAACAATGCACTCACAGAGCACTCACAAGAGCACCTTAAAAAGGCCAAGTTACCTCTTGGCTTTTGTTTTTTTTTGAGGAAGATTAGCCCTGAGCTAACATCTGCCACCAATTCGCCTCCTTTTGCTGAGGAAGACTGGCTGTGAGCTAACATCCATGCCCACCGTCTTCTACTTTATATAATGGAACGCCTGCCACAGCATGGCTTGACAAGCGGTGCTCAGGTTCGTGCCCAGGATCCCAACTGGCAAACCACGGGCCACCAAAGCAGAACATGGAAACTTAACCACTGTGCCACTGGGCTGGCCCCACTGTTGACTTTTAATCTACTAAATTAAATGGAAACTTTGATGTGATTTTGTTGACCAGCCCTGTCTAAGCAGATCCATGAAATCCTTTTGTAAGGCCCTACAGTTGTCACTCTGCAACGTTATTCGTATTTCCCATGTAAACTTGAATTTACAGGGTATCAGGAAAGGAAAGGTCCCCATTCCACTTGAGAGCTGATTATTTTCCAATTTTAAAGAACAAAGTGGTCTTATCTGAAAATTTTTTAGGTAGGTTTAGAATTACATCACTCTCCATTGTTAATCAGATGATTTTGATCATTAGCTCTAGTCATTGATTGGCACAGCAGTTAGCCCCTGGAAGTAACTCTAAAAGGGAAAGCCTAATGGAACATTGATTTGCCCTAATACAGTATGTGGATCCAAAGGAATTTAAACATCTCCAGCCTGAGAGAGGACTTACACTTAGATAATGACTGTGTGCATTCACACACACATCCTCCCACACACATACACACCATCACACACACCACGGACCTCCTCAGAAATTTTTAGCATCCTACATTATTGGCACATTTCCAATGAGCTTAAAAAAGCAGCAAAATTCCTAGTTAATGATACAATTTCCAAAATCACTTCCCAGCCTTTCCCTGAGCCACCAGTTCTTAAAACATGAAAGAAGAGGGGGCACTTTTCATTTGAAAAATGGTCTATAAAGTTCATATGGGAGGCAGAGAGAATTTGCCAAAGTGATTAAGCCCATGTGTGAAGGACTAAGCAAAACCTTCAGGCATTCTGTCACACGTTATTTTCACTTGTTTTTCAATTTATACAACCATGTGGGTGGCCACATGTCTATTTGTTTTCCTTGTTTTTCAACAAGTGAAACTAGAGGTTGAGAAGGCGAGGGTAGAGGGGCATGTTTTTTAACTCATAGAAGACACGGTTTTATTATTTTCAGATTGAGCCGATGTGCAATTGAACAAGTTCTCTCACCAGCCGAGCCCAGAAACAGATGGTAATTGTGCCTAGGAGGTTGCTTTTGTGCAGCTTACATATTTGAGAACATTTTTATCTTTCATCTTGCTTAAACAATGTTACACCCTCCACTTACACAGCTGGCATCCTAAGACAGAGTGAGAAGACCAATCTTTATATAAGAATTTCACAGTGAGAAAAAAATCAGATTTCTTATCATGTTGGTGTTAAAACTGTTGCTTCTAAAAGAGCATTCGCATAACTTTTTAAATTTACATTATTCAAGAAAAAGTAAATATTACATTGGATATTATGAATGCCTTACATTTTAAGCGTGGTTAGCAATGAACAATTTGCACAAGAAAATTTCGATAAGTCAATTCTTCTTTAATATGCCCTGTTAAGCTCCTATCATGTACTGGGTAAAAGAAACGACCTAAGAACTCTGCAATTGGAACAAACTGTACAATAAGTTATAACAAGCTAGCATTCAGTGTCAGTATGTTTCTCATTTTAAAGATCATATTTCAATACAATTTTTACATGACTTTAATAATTCATTCTGGCAAAGAATTCCAACCAAGGATTTCCACTACTTCACTCAGCTCAATTTCACTTTTACGTCTATGTGAACAAAATAAAGTGGAGTAGGGGAAATCATCCAAAAATAAAAGCCTGACATCCCACAATGTAAAAATGGTGGCATATGATTTATCTCAACAGAATTTTTCCTTTCGCAGATATATGATTTTTTTTTTTTTTTACCCCTTAGTGAGTTTATCATAACTTCTCCGTTCGTGGAACAGTATCATGATCAGTCCTGCCAAGAGCTCTCTTTTGTTTTACATTATTTTTCTCTTTCATTTCTCATCAATTCATCTCCCCTTATCCCATATATACCTTTTAATGCACTTTATCTGTTTTCTTGTATATTCATGTACCCTTGAAAAAGACAGTTTTCTTGTGTGTGTGGTGTGTATTTTAATGTATACAGGTGGTACTTTTCTATAATTACACTGGCTTTTAAATTTTTACTCAAAAGTCAATTTTGAACATGAGCTCAAGTTTATGTAGATATTTATATTTCAATTATTTTTAATGGCTCATAAGATTTCACATATACATTCATTATATTTAATCTATGTGTTTCCACAATGATGAATATCTGGGTTATCACTAACTCCTCACTACCACAAAAATGCATTGATATCCTTTATACTTTCGACTTTATGGACCTGTGCAAGAAGTTCTCTGGAATATATGGTTAGGATTTCCATATAAATGCATAATTTCACTAATTTCTGTTAATTGCTCTCTGGAATGACTGTATTGTTTTAGTCTTCCATAAGTAGACCATGAGTCTTCTTGTTTCCACACGTCTACACATTCACTTGGTATTTTCTGACATGTTCATAGTTGCCAATCTGACGGACTTAAACAGGCAAAAATAAACCTACTTTCCCTCCTCTGGTTACTAGTGAGATTTATAATCACCCATTGTTTAATGATCATTAGCCAATTTATATATTCTCTTCTGTGAATTGTCCATCCATATACTTTGTCTAGTTTTTTATTGGGGTTTCTTATCTTTTTGTTGATTAGCAGAAGTTCCCTGTGCTTTCTAGATATTAAATCTATATTCATTTTAAATTTTCCCTAAATCTTTCATCCACGTCCTACACATACTTAATGTCATCAAGTCCATCAGTTTTCTTTTGATTTATGGCTAGAACACTTTGCCTTAAGAAGTCTTTCCCCATCTCATAGTTACAGACATTACCCTGTATGTGATGTGTATGTATGTATGTGTGTGTGTGAATACACACACATATGCATTTCATTATATTACTTTTCATATTCAAGGCTTAGTTATTTGGATGCCACCTTTGTATACACCCTGAGGTATAGATTCAACATTTTTTATTATTTGTTTTTTATTTACTAAGCTGTTTTTTCCAAGATATTCACACAGCTCATTTTTTTCCCATCTTTGCTCATTGATTTGTGATGCTATCTTTGTCATAGATCAATTTCATCTGTACATAGGACTCCGCATGTCAGCTCTGTAATATTTTCCTTTAGTTTATTTATATGTTTCTACTTTTATACCCATGCTTTTATTTTTTATTGAAGTATAATAAATACACAAAAGGTATATAAATCATGAGAGTACAGCTAAATGAATCAACCTTATTAAGAAATAAAATATCACCAGCACCATTCCCAGTCAATAGACCATTTCTCCTACCCAAAGATAATAACTCTCCTGATCTTTAACACTATGATTATTTAGGAGTATATTAGTTAATTATCAAACATATGGTAAGTTCTAATAACTGTTTCGTTTTTATGTATAGACTAATTCTACTATGGTAGAGAACGTACTCTGTATGGTTTCACTCTTGAAATTTGTTGATACATACTTTATTCTCCAGCCTAAGGTCAATTTTTATAAATATTTCATGTATACTTTAGTGTCTTCTGCTGTTTGTCTCTCTGCTTGCTCAATCTTCTATAAGCTTAATGATTTTTTTTGCTTATTCTATCAATTTTCAGAGGTGTATTAAAATTTCCCACTAAATACATGGCATTGTCCTTTTCTCATTTCAAAACCTATCTTGCACATATTGAGAAAATGCTATTAAATGCATATACATTGTGAATCTATACATATTTCTGGTAAACTGGCCTTTAATAATTACGAAATATCTATCTTGCCGCAGTTTGTTTTTTTTAAAGATTTTATTTTTTCCTTTTTCTGCCTAAAGCCCCCAGGTACATAGTTGTATATTCTTCGTTGTGGGTCCTTCTAGTTGTGGCATGTGGGACGCTGCCTCAGCATGGTTTGATGAGCAGTGCCATGTCCGCGCCCAGGATTCAAACCAACAAAACACTGGGCCAGCCTGCAGCGGAGCGCGGGAACTTAACCACTCGGTCGCGGGGCCAGCCCCTCTTGGTGCTAAGTTTTGGTTTAGATCTACTATCTTGTCATTTGCTTTCTGTTTGTCCTTCCTGCCCTGTGTTTGCTTTTCTCTCTTTTTATAGTTTATTTTGGATTGAATTATTGTGTTATTAATCTCATATTTCTTGTATAGTTACTCTAGAGATTACAATATGCACCCATGCATGCATTCGTGGATGAATATCCATGACTACAAAAATTAGTACTTCATGTCCTCCAGGAAATTACAAGGCTCTTACAATGCTTAAATTCTATTACAGCTCTCTTTTTCCTGACTTAGGTACTATTATTGTCATGTACTTTATTGTATAAATACTTTCAACCCACAAGTCATTATTATTATTTCAGAGTAAACGAAATTCCTTTAGATTTATCCATATATTTGCCTTTACTGTTATCATTATTTCTTAATACTTGAGATTTCACCTAAGATTATTTGCCTTCTGACTGAAGGAGCGCATTCTATTATTTTCTTTACTACAAGTCTAACAATGATGAATCTTCACATTTTCTGTTTGTTTTGAAATGTCTTTAGAGAAAGCTGGAAGAGCGTCAATCCTTCTCTAAAAATCCAGACCAACTATAAAATAACATGTTTTCTTGACCTCATGAGAGAGATAAGTTACACAGGAGCCAGGAATGAATTCCACAGAGGGCAGCTCCCTTCGAGAAGAGACAGGAAGCACAGACTGGCTCACCTGTGGAAAAGCGTAGGAAGAAGAGCTGTGGCTGCCATACAAATGGGTAAGGAAAAACAAACTGAAATTTTAATTGATTTCTAGAGGCTAGGTGTAGGACAGCATATAGACTCCCTGGTACCCCAGACACAAGGTGAAGGCACATTCACTCCCACTCAGGTTCCCTGGACCTCTCCTGGGTATGCACAGGAAAAGGGGAGCAGCAGATCAGAGGAATCCTTGCTCAGTGGACGAGCCTGCAGGAGAGGTGTGATGACTGGTGTGGAAGAGGCACACAGCATCACTAGCTCCT
This sequence comes from Equus quagga, assembly GCF_021613505.1. Taxonomy (NCBI): domain Eukaryota; kingdom Metazoa; phylum Chordata; class Mammalia; order Perissodactyla; family Equidae; genus Equus; species Equus quagga. Next base: position 18,899,959 of record NC_060269.1, read on the forward strand.
GCTCAATTGCTGGGGGAGGGGCAGGAATCCCTGTCACTGGCAAAACACAGGTAAAGACACATTGCTGGGGGGAAAGAAAAGGAGAAACATCTTTATTTCAAGTTCATTTCAAAAAGATATTTTAAATGACCAAGTGGAAAATTATTTCCTTTCATTGCTTTAAATATATAATTGTGTGATTTTCTGGCTTCTATTATTTCTCTCAGTTTTATTTTTGCTCCTTTGAAAGTAATTTCTCTCTTAAATTTTTAAAATTTTATTGTTATTTTGGTTTCAACAGTTTTGCTACAATGTTGAGGTGTCATTTTTTCTATAATTATCATGTTTAAAATGTGTATTGCTTTTGAATTTATGGTGTATAGCTTTTATCAGTTTTTTAAAATTCTCAGACGTTTTCTCTTCAAACGTGACTTCTGCCCTCATTCCATAGTTCATTTTCTTTTGGGACCTTCCTTTTCTCTCTCGTGCCTTATCTTCTGTGTTTTCCAAATTTTTGTCTCTCCATGGTTTTTCTGAATAATTTCTTCTCTGGTGTTTTAAATTTAATATTTTCTCTGCATCTACATCCAATTTGCTCCATCCCCTGGGTGCCTAATTTTGTTTCTTGGGTTTTATTTCAGTTTTAGAATTTCTATTAAGCCTTTTAAAAAAATAACATCTATTTCTCTTCCAAATGCTCTCAGTGTTATCATTTATGACTGATGTTTTGTTTATTTGTTTGCTAGACAACATGTACAACAATATATAAGAAAAACTTCTGAAGATAATTTGATGATGGTAACTCTCTCCAGAGAAAATTTGCACCATCTTTTGACAGGATGGTAGAGGCCTAATCATTAGTGACTATTAATCAAATCGGAGATTGAGATGATTTGCAATTGGGCCTCAGTAGGTATGACATCTGATAATATTTCTACTTCATCCTTATTCTTACGGATTAACCCATGGTGGCCCCTGCCTGACTTCGAGCAGGTTACCAGGCTTCCCTTCACAAGGTTCTAAACTTCAATTTTTGTCTTCCTCGTTGCTTTAATTGATCAAAAACTCCGTTCCACTTCTCAGACTCCGGGACACCTCTTCACTATTTGGTTTATGCGCCTACAGGAAAAACGGCACCGAATCTGGCTTACCTCTCTGAGCTTCCTTTTTCTGCTAAATGTTGTTCCAGTGATATTTTATTGCCTTTTTAGCTTTCTTTCACCTTCAAACAGATCTTTGTCTTAATGCTTTGCCCAGCTTTTCTAGTTGTACTCTGCTGGAGATTAGTTCAAAATATCTAGGTCACCATTACCAAACGCCTATGTCTCTCCACTTTTGTTAATATTTTTTAGTGTTGGAATATTTTTCTAGATTCTTGTATATTGTTTATTAGTGTAATCCTTAGATTTCATATTTTAATTTTTACTGTGAACAATATCATACAATATATATAATATTATACAGGTATATATATCATTTGGTATATATTTGCTTGATGTTGTAAACAATGTGGTTGATTTTTCTAGATTAAATTTACACCCTGAAACATTACTGATGTCTTTTATTAGTTAAAACAATTTTGTGGCGAATCAATTGGGTTTTATGTATAGATGAACATATTATCTCCAAATAATGCCAATTTGTGTGTTCTCTTCTAATTCCACATGCATATTATATATAAACATGCAGATTAATTTCAGATTAGATTTATAACTGCAAATATCATATTGATCCTAATGTAGGCTTGTATTCTTAGTATGTCACCTAGTCCTTTCAGTCTACTGGAAATCTATATCGTGCCTTCTCTCTCCTCAAACTACAAGGCCACATCCCACAGCTGATTCAGCTGTTGACTTTACCCAGAAACAAACGGCAGGGAACTTCAATAAGTTCTCATCAGCATAGCTGCCCATTTACAAGCATAATAGCCAAATATTCCGTCCTCCTTTTTGTTATTATGGTTAAACTGTCTCAGCTCTTGTCTAAATGATCTCCACTTAGGTACTACCCTCTTGCCTACTGAATCCTTGGCTCTAGCAATCCTCCCACTCTCTTCAGCATCATCAGTTTTTCTCTCTCAACTGTATTACTCCCATCAGAATAGAAACATACTATCATTTCTGCAATCTTAAAAAAACACCTCTCTTTACCTACTTTTCCTTCCATCAACCACCCCATTTCTCTTTTCCCCTGTATAGTAATACTCCTTGAAAGGGTTGTCTATTCTCATTGCCTTCAATTCCTCCTGTTTTCTCTGGAATTCACTTTAATCTGGTCAGGTTCTGACCACAGAAACTGCTGTTGTCAAGATCACTGATGACTTCTATTGTGTTAATTCCATTGGCCATTATCCAGTTATCATTATACTGGATCTATCACCAGCATTTTCTACTATTGATCACCATCACCCAACCCCAATAACAAAAGATTTTCTTCACATGACCTCGAAGACATTCCATTCTTCTGGTTTTTCTCCTATCTTACTGGTTATTTCTTCCCAGTCCCTTTTTTTGTTTCTTCTTCATTTCCCTGAGGACGTAATGTAGAGATCCTCAAGGGCTCACTCCTTATCTTTTACATTGACACTGACTTCCATGGGTGAATTCATCTAGTATGCATTTAAATCCTGTTTATGTTCTAATGACTTCTAAAATCTGATCTCCAATATAAGCCTCTCATTAGAACATTAGACCCTTATATCCAACTTCCTACTTAATATTTCCTTAGATGTCTAATAGACATAAACTCGACAAACTCCAAAATCAAACTCCTATCTCCTTCTTCATCTCTGCTTCTTCTGAATTTCTACCCCCTCAGTGATTAGTAATGACATTACTACACTTATTCAGACAACAATATTTGGCATTTTTTCTGAACTCTTCTTTTTCTCAAACCACACATGCAATCCATCAGCAAATTCTCTTAACTCTATCTTCAGAATATATTCGGAATCTGACCACCTCCTACCACCTTCACATCTTCCATCCTCATATAAGCCACCATTATCTCACTCTTAGATTATGTCATTAGCCCCCAAATTGTCTCCATGTTTCTGCTCTTCACTTGTCTAGCCTACTCTCAATTTGGGATCTAAACAGTTCTGTTAAGAAAAAAGAGGACTTTTTTCTCATATTTTCCCATATCAGTTAGAGATTAGACCTTCTGTTTCCTCTCTGATGTTATTTCCTGCTATTTTTTCCTTAGTTTATTCTGAGCTCCAACCACATTGACAACATCTATATTATTCCTCAAATGTATTAGGACCTTTGCATTTGCCATTTGCTGTGCTTGGTATGTTCCTCTCCACCTATCTATGTGACTCACTTTCTCATAACCTTCCGTCTTTGTTTATAATCACCTTGCAGTAAGACTTTTACGTCTATTTTAATTTTATGTCTATTTTCTGTTGGTAGAATGTAATCCCCATGAGCACTGAAGATTTTTTCTTTTTATTTCATTCACAGCAGTATCCTACACCTTAGAATCACACTTAGAACATGGTAGGTGCTCAATAAATATTTGTTGAACAAATGAATGAATGAACTACTGTGACCTGAAACTCCAGTACTATTTTGAACAACAGTCACATCAGGCATCGTTTTTCTACTTCCAGATGTTAAATGGAATGCATCTAAACCTTCTTTGTCCACTATGAGGTATGTGATAGTTATCCAGTATTTAGAATGAACCAAGTTCAAGACCCTCTCTCCTATTTCTAGCAGTCTTTTTTTTCTCTTAGTCATTGATGTGCTGATTTGTATTGATAAGTTTTATAGTATTAAACTGACTTTGCAATCCTGAAATAATGATGTAGTTTTTTTGTAAAAAAAAATGCTAGATACATCTTTCTCATATTTATTTAAGATATCTTTAAGGATTTTCATTCAGCGACATTGCCTATAATTGTTTTCTACTGTCTTTGCCCTTAGAATCAAGATTTTACTAGCATTCTAAGACATAATCTGTAGCTTTCCCTTATATTCTATTTTCAGGAACATCTCAAAGAAGATGGATATTATTTATCCTTTGAAAGGTTGTTAGAACTCACTTATTAAACCATTTGGATTGATGGATTTCTATGTGTATATCTTTCAATGCATTTTAATTTCCTAAAGGTTATTGATCCATTTTATTTTTAGATTTTGGACATTTACTTTTAAAAAATCCATCTATTTAATCTAGGTTTCAAATTCGGTTGCATAGATTTGTCACAGTCTTCAAACATTTTAAAACACATGTTTTACGTTACTGTATTATTAACATTCATATTTTGTTTTTGTTGTTTCCCTTTTTGAGTTGACTGACCTTTCCAAAGGGTGGAAAGTTCTGTATATATCTGTTAGGTCCACTTGGCTTATAGTGTTGTTCAAATCAGCTATTTCCCTATCACCTTTCTGCCTGTGTTCTATCTCCTATTGAAAGTGGGATTTTGAAGTCTCCTGCTATTTTTGTATTGTTTTCAATTTCTTCCTCCAGATCTGTCAATAGTTGTTTTTATATTTAGGTACTCTAAATTGGGTGCATACATATTTTTAAATATATGTCTTCCTATTGAATTAATGCTTTTATCTTTACAAAATGACTTTTGCCTCTTGCTGACAGTATTGGCATAAAGTCTGCTTTATTTCATTTAAACATGGTCAGTTCTGCTCTTTTTTGATTACCATTTGCATGGAATATGTTTGCCCATCCCCTCACTTTCAATCTATATGTATCCTTATATCTAAAGTCTCTCTTGGGGGCAGCATTTCATTAGATCTTGTTTTTATTATCCATTCAATCATACTATGCCTTTTTTTCTGCTGAGGAAGATTTGCCCTGAACTAATATCTGTTGCCAATCTTCCTCTTTTTGTATGTGAGCTGCTTGACAGATGAGTGGTTGAGGTCTATGCCTCGGAATTGAACCTGGGCCAGTGAAGCAGAGCACATCAAACTTAACCAGTTGGCCACCAGGGCTGGCTCCAGTCTATGCTTTTTGATTGGGAAGTTTAATCCATTTACATTAAAAGTGATTGCTGATAAGTGAGAACTTAACAATTGCGATTTTGTTAATTGTTTTTTTATCTGGTTTGTAGTTCTTTTATTTCTCTCTTCCTCGCTTGCTGTCTTATTTTGTTATTTGATGATTTTTTTTTTTAGTTGTTAAGTTTGATTTCTTCCTCCTTATCTTTTTTGTAACTACCATGTTTTTTTTCCTTTATGTTTATTTGAGACTTGTATAAATCTTCTTGTAAAATTATAACCATATTATGCTTCTGTTACCAAATTTTTGTGATTTTTAGTTATTCCTGAACTTTTGTCGTTTAGCTTTTACATTAGGGTAATTTGTGCACCACATTATAGTGTTATATTATTCTGTATTTGACTATATATTTGCTTTTACTGGTGAGACTTATACTTTCATATGTTTTTGCATTGATATTTACTGTGTCTTCTGTTCCTCCTTTAAGTGTTTCTTGTAAGGCAAGTCTTACAACAACAAACTCGCTTAGGTTTTCTTTGTCTGGAAAAGACTTTACCTTCTCTCATTTTTAAAGGATAGCTTTGCAGATTATAGTATTTTGCTCACAATTTTTTTTCCTTCAGTACTTTGAATATATCATCCCACTCTCTCCTGGTCTGCAAGCTTTATATTAAAACCATTGGTAGTCTTATGGAGAGTTTGTATATAACAAGTTGCTTTTCTCTTGCTGCTTTCCAAATTCTCTATCTTTGACTTTTGACAGTTCATAGTGTGTCTTGGTGTAGATCTCTCTGTCTTCAAACTATTTGGGGGTCCTAAGGGATTCTTGAGGCTGGATATGTTTTTCTTTCCCCACTTTTGGGAAGTTTTTGATTATTATCTTTTAAAAATATGTTTTCTGTCCCTAAATCCCTCTCTTTTCTTTCTAGGACTCCCCTAATGTGTATATTGGTTCGTTTGATTGCTCCCATAAATCCTGTAGGCTTTCTTCACTCTTTTTCATTTTTTTCTTTTCCTCTAACTGGATAATTTCAAATGACATATATTTCAGTTTACTCACTCTTCTGCTTGATTGAGTCTGCTGTTAAAGGTCTCCTTTGCATTATTTTGTTCAGGCATCACATCCTTCAGCTCCAAAATTTCTGTTTGATCCTTTTTTATGTTTTCTATCTCTGTTGAACTTCTTGTTTTGCTCTTGTATAGTTTTCCTGATTCCATTAAATTGTTTGTCTATGTTCTCTTGTGGCTTACTGAGCTTCTTTAAAACAATTATTTTGAATTCTTTGTCAGGCAACTCAGGGATCTCCATTGCTTTGGCATCAGTTACTGGAAATTTATTGTGGTCCTTTGATGGTGTTGTGTTTCCTTGATTTATACTGTTCCTTGTATTTCTGCACTGTTGTCTGCACCTTTTAGGAAGCAATCACCTCTCCCAAACTTTCTGGATTGGCTTCAGTAAGGAAAGACCATCACCTGCAGGGAGGGGGCTTGGGAGGCACCAACTAGGGGAGAACACAGGAGCACTCTGTCTAGTGGCATGCAGGTTTCTAAGTCTAGAGTGTGTGGTGGCTCTAGGTCTTGGGTTTGCAGCGAGTTGGTGGCTCAGGCTACTCTGATCTGCAATGTTGGCAACTGTGTGGTCCTTGATGGCAAAATCTGTGGGGGTCCAAGGTGGCTGTGAAGGTTGTGGGGTCCTCAGCAACCCCTCTGAGTCCAGTGGTGAGTATGTTTGCGTAGGTGACAGGGGTCAGGGACAGTGGCATGCATGCATATGGCTGCTAAGGCCAACTTTGGGCATGTGTGCAGCAGTGGGGAGCAGCAGAAAGTATTGGGGTTAGCTGTTTGTGCACACATGTTTGCAGCAGTTGTCCACAGGCACACACACAGCAGTGGGAGCCAGGTCTGGTGGCAGAGGGGTAGGCACACATGGTAGTCATGCTGTTTCCCAAGGCCAGGGTACCCACAGTGGCACTAACTGGACTGGCTTCCAGGGGGTGGCAGCTCAAGAAGCTGGAATCTGCAAAGGCAAAATCTGTGGCACCCTCAGGGGTGAAACTACATGGGGTTCATGATGGCTGCAATGACTCTTGGTTTCCTTTAGCAAAAGCTACTTGGGTTCTCTGCAGAGCAGGTCACTGGGGTCCACAACCATAAATGCTATAGGGTCCTCAGTGGTAAAAACTGCTGGGTGTCCATGGCAGTCACAAGGACTGTTGAGATCTTCAGTGGCAAAGGCTGCTAGGGTCCTCTGCAGAGCAGGCCACTGGGGCCCATGGTTGCACCTACCACATGGCTGATATTGACAGCCCTCAGCCTTAGTCTTTGTTCCTATCAGTCTCCAGATATCTCAGCTATGCCAAGTTCCCTAGCAATCTGGGTGGGGTAAAGTCAAAGCAGATCCTTCAAGCAGTGCCCCAAAAGGCTGGGAAAGCTGGTCATTCATTCTGCTTTCCTTTTCCTCTGTGAGGGGAGCTTGTGGTGCTGAGCTGTGCCAGCCTGGGGGATGGGATAATGCTGGCAGAATGAAATTATTCTTCCTAGCCTTTCTGTGTAGTTATTCTCCAGGTTTTTTTTTTTTTAAGATTTTTTATTTTTTCCTTTTTCTCCCCAAAGCCCCCCAGTACATAGTTGTGTATTCTTCGTTGTGGGTTCCTCTGGTTGTGGCATGTGGGACGCTGCCTCAGCGTGGTCTGACGAGCAGTGCCATGTCCGCGCCCAGGATTCGAACCGACGAAACACTGGGCCGCCTCAGCGGAGTGCGCGAACTTAACCACTCGGCCACGGGGCCAGCCCCTATTCTCCAGGTTTTTTTTGCTACTCTGTGTTGCTGCAGCTTCTTAACTGGACTCCTGAGCTTCCCCAGAGCTATTTTCACTCATGGATAGCTATCTAATTGTTTTCATGTGGAGATGAAGGCTGGAATCTCTACTCTGCCATCTTGCTGATGCCACTCTTCTCTCTGGGGTGTGGGTTTTTTAAAAAAGTAATTCCAGTGAAACTTGGCAGAGTTTTGTGGCTATTTCTCATTCTTTTGCTGCTCTGCTAACAAGCTGTTATTTTCACTAACTCCAATCACATTGAAATCTCTTTTGTCTGATTGACAAAAGAAAGTTCAAATTCATGAGGCATTTCTAGTATCTTTATATTAAAAGAACAAACCAAAATATCTATATTAAAAGGTTGTACAGTTGGCTTCTGTGTATTTCAGGAGAAGACCCACATTTTTTACCAAGTCCTCATGATATAACTTCAAACAAAACTTAATAACTATTTTAATAAAGAAAAAAATTGCATTTTGTGTCTTTGGCAACATGGGACAGATCTAGATTAAAAAATAAACTATAAAACCAGCTATTCTTCCCAATATTTCCAAGTATCTGTATATTTTGTATTCTTTAGATCTTTGAGGTTTTTAACCATGTGTTTTGTATCATATAACATAATAATTAAGTATTGAACAGCTTAAACTACTTTATACCTAGACCATTTGTACTTATTCTATTTGTATTGTTTATTTCCAGAATAAGATTTGCCATTGCATAATGTAGAGCCTGGACACTTGGAAAAGTAATTTTTAAAAATAAGAAAAATCTTCAGCACTTTAGAATCATTAAATGTAAAGTCTAGAAAAGAGGTAGAAAAATTAAATTATTAAAGGAAGAATAATATTGTTCTTTCCTAATACTTACTGGTGATATTCAGTTTCTCAAATTATTGTGTTACACAGGAATTCTTCTCTTCATTTTAGCCAGTTAACGTGCTTGAGGAATCATTTAATGCACTCCCCTCCTCTCTGAATACCTTCAGGTACTTTCACTCCCTTTAATGAAAACATACTGAATCTAGTATTTCTCTGAACTGACAAGGGAGAAGCAGAGAAAATAGAGAAACAGATAACAGGAAAAGAATCAGAATGAGACAGACATTGACAGGATGAGGAAGGAAACAGGGACAGTTGAGTATATGTAGATATGGGATTTTAATATTTTTTTAAATACCTTCTGAATTTCTGAAATATTATTTTGACTTCTTCCTCTTTGGTTTTGTTTATCATAAGATAGTATGTTGCTGTGTAGTAAGTACCTTTTGATGAAAGCTTTCTATTTGTATTTCTTTTGGAAATTTTAACTACTCACTTTCACATATGCCAGAAAGTATGATTGGATACAGACTCATGAAATCATAGCAATTTATTGACTCTGATTCCATGCTCCATGCCTCTTTACATGCCTGAGGATATGCTACAAAAACAAAGTCAGCAACACATGCATGACAGTCTCAAGGACAGATGCTTAGTGGGAAAAACTGTTCAACATCCAAGCCCTTCACTGTGCCCTGAGGCACTGCTATATAAAACAGAGTGTTATGTGATTGGTGAAAGAAATGGATCAGCAGGACTCCCTCAGCTATGACATGTGGCATCAGGAGATGACTGTTTATCACTGTTGTGCTGAGCTCTTGACATTGTTTTCTGCTTTGGCTTGATAAATTTGATCTCTGTAAATCCCAGATACTTTTTCACAAGGAAGGGCTTTTTAAAAAAACACTGCCAGATACTTTTGTTGTGAGAAAATGCTGATTGTTTTCAAATGATGTTGTCCTTAAGGGAAAATTGACTTGAGGGAACTTTTTGTAAATTGCATAATGGGAAAAAAATGAACTGTCAGGGAAAGATGTTTTCCTTGACTATCCCTTGCCCTATTGTGATACTGATAGATTTTTCATGGTGGCATTACTTCCAGCATAGGTTAAACTCACAGTTATCTTTAGAGAAAAATTTGAATTATGACATTATTTGGGGGGTTTCCACTAATAAAAAACTGGGCTTAATTTACAATTAATTCAGCTTTTTCTAGCCAACAAGTTGGTGACACTGAATCAGATTCAAACTCAATATTCTCCTAAATTAGATAGGGTATTCTATATACTTTCTGGTCATCATTTTTTCCATATATACATATTTTAGTATACTCTTTGCAATCAAAATAGTTTGAAAGACCAAATAAATAACTTTAGTGAAAGATGATAGAGTCTCATAAATTAAGAAAGTACAAATCAGAACACAGGAGGAAAATTTTGGAGTCCAAATAGAAATAAACAAGCAAGCAAACAACTCTAGGTCCAGCATGGTGCACAGTTTCCATGTAGCCTTTAAATAGCTAGTAAAAGTTATTGTTGATGGCTTATAGAAACATCCTGAAAGCACCACACTGAAAACTTTTAAATCTCCTCTGTTTCTAATAAAACTTCTATTTCAAACCACTATACAAGATGACACTGAACCCATGAAATCAAGTGAATATTTTCAGTATTTATCATATAATGATAATATAAATGTTAGAATTCACGGAGTTCAATAGCTTATAATGAACAATTTCATATAAATGAACAGGGAAGCACATACTTTTAGTCTGATGCAACATAAATATTTTTGAAAGATAATGGCAGAAACATGTGGATATCATTAAGGAGAATATGTATATTTAGACAATATGCTAAATAAATATTACACAATAATTTACATTTACTGATAAACATTTATATTTCAACTACAGTTTGTAAATTATATGCAAAGTACAATAACGTGAGCTCAGAGCCCCAGTGTGATAGGAACTCATAGACTAACAACAAAATATACAAAATCAAAGTTCAAATCAAAAGTTTTTGATGGAAAATTATATCATCATCTACAATCTCTTCCTTAGACCACATTGACATTTTACACGTTAGAAAATAATGCCAAAGATATATGTATTACATATTTTTATACATGTATAAAATAGATATACATTTTATATATATTAAATACATTGATATATGTATATGAAAAGTGTTGCAAGAGACAAAGTACTATTAGTTACAGCACTTAACTAAGGCTTAACTCACACATGCTTTCTTAATGAAATCTCAGATGCTAAAATTGTGCTATACTCAACTAGACAGAAGTACCAAAAATAGAAATAAATACCAAAAATAGAAATCCTCCAGCGCCATCCAATAGTTGGTTATTCTTAGATTTAACAAGGAAAATCTGCACTGTGACAAGGTTTATTTGAGATCATCTTACATAATTTGTCTTTGTTGAATTAAGTAATTAAAGGAACATATCATTTTATTATTACATGAAAAATCTGGGGCCCAGAGACTCAATTTTTAACACATTAGGATCCTTCAACAGCTGCAATTACAATTGTATAACTTCCACACAGAAGAAAAATAATTCAATGGAAATCTGAATTACAACATTCCTGTTCCTTGAAATTTTCTTTTAAGATTTCCACAAACTTTTAAGCGTAATCAAAAGAATTAGTGAAACTCAATGTGAAAAAACTTTGAGGGTTTTTTTTTAATGATTATTCCTGGTGTCTTTAGCACAGAGGCGTGATTACAAGGTAAAGAATTTAGTGCTAGAAAATCTGGGATCAAATCCCACCTCGAACTATTAGAGAGAAAGTTACTTAACTAAGCTGAGGCTAAGTTTATCTACATGTAAAATGAGTATATCCATATCTGCCATATCTCCTTTAGGCCATTTTATTTTTTTTAAGATTTTATTTTTTTCCTTTTTCTCCCCAAAGCCCCCAGGTACATAGTTGTATATTCTTCGTTGTGGGTCCTTCTAGTTGTGGCATGTGGGACGCTGCCTCAGCGTGGTCTGATGAGCAGTGCCATGTCCGCGCCCAGGATTCGAACCAACGAAACACTGGGCCACCAGCAGCGGAACGCGCGAACTTAACCACTCGGCCACAGGGCCAGCCCTATCCTTTAGGCCTTTTTTAAAGACCAGAGAAATTGCTCCTATGAAAGCACTATGTGAACTGCCAAACAATAAATATGTTATTATTTCATTATCACATTCGTTAATAATGCAATAGAAGGTTTATGTTAACATAAACACTAGCACTTACACATTTGAGTTGCTAATTTATTCCTGCAACTTTTCAGTCCCTGGAGGAAAAGATCATTGAAATTATTTTCCTAATATTGTAGTTATATTAGGGAAACTGCCCCCTAGAAATTATACAGCATACCACTTATAAGAATATTTCAACTCAGCATGGTAGGTAAGTATTTATATTACTTTAATCATTTATAATTCTTCTTTTCCCATGTTTTCACTCAGAATTCTCAGATCATCAATATAATTTTTAAAAAAGGAAAAAGAGAAATAATGTACAGTTTTTCTAGTTTATCAATATAGTGCTCATCTGCTAGGCCAATTTACTATAAATCATAGAGCATAGAGTGGAGAAATGTTTAGTCATGGATCTACCATGACATATGATGGATTTTTAAATTTACATTTTCTGTTTGAATGGGAACCACTGCAAGCTGAGAAATTAACAAGAAAATGAGTCCCTGGTAAAAGTGAATAAAATCCTTCCTCAAGCTTCACAGGATTTCCACAGCTAAAGGTATGCTAAAAAGAAGCTCACAATTTCAAAATTATAAAACACTATAAGAAAAAGTCAGCAGGCATAACACCAAGGGAATTAGACCACCAAGAACTTCAATTAGTAATCCTCTCAGATGAAACTATAAAATAAGTATATTTGAAATAATTAATAAAATAGAATAATCAGTTAAAAACAAGAAAACACCTCATAAAAAAAGATTGGAGAGATTTGGGGGTAAAATAGAAGCATAGATTAGAACATAGGAAGACAAACAAATAGAAAATAGGAAAAGAGGGGTTAAACAGCATCAAGAATAAATTGAGGAGGGACTGGCCCAGAGGCATAGTGGTTATGTTCACACACTCCACTTCGGTGGCCTGGGGTTCACAGGTTTGGATCCTGGGTACAGACCTACACATCACTCATCAAGCCGTGCTGTAGTGGCATCCCACATAAAATAGAGGAAGATTGGCATAGATGGTAGCTCAGTGACAATCTTCCTCCAGCAAAAAGAAGATGATTGGCAACAGACGTTAACTCAGGGCCAATCTTCCTCACACACACACACACACAAAAGAATAGAATGAGGAAGCTTAACTTTTGAATAATAGGATTTCCAAAATTAAAGATTAGACAGAATGCAGACAGGCAAAACTTGCAAAGATAATGATTGAGACGTTAACACATTTAAGGGTCTCCTTAAATCCTTGTTCCATGATGCAATAAGAATTGAATGTAATAAGTGAAAAAGAATCTAAAACGAAATTTATAGTAGCAAAAACTACAGAACTCCAAGAGAAAGGAGAACTTAAAAGCAACTAAAGAGAAAAGAAAAATTACTAGGAAAGAATTAAAAAAATAAAATGACTCTGATAGGAGTTTTCTCAAAAGAACAGTAAATACCAGGAAAAGAAAAAAAGAGAAAAATACATTCAAAGCATTGAAAAAAATAATTCTCAACAATTAATATATGTCTAGAAAAATAATCAATCAATATAAGGATGAAATTAAGGTAGTTTCAGACAAACAAAAATTGAGACGACTTGCCATTAACATACTATTTCTCAAAAAACTACTAAAGAATGTACTTAGGATAGAAACCAGAAACATGACAGTATTGAAAAAGGAAAGTTAAAAATTCATATCAGTCATTAACATAAATGCAAAAATCCAAAATAGCAATTCTAATTCCACAATACATAAAAAAATGATAATTAAAAAGTGACTAAATTGTCTTTACCCCAGTAATACAAAGATTGGTTTTAGTTAGGAATTGTAGAAATGACTTTCACTACGTTGGCAGATTAAAAATGGGAAACATGATCATCCCATTAAGTATGGTTAAGATTTTTACAAAATTAAACGTTCATTCATGATAATAATTCTTAGTAAACCAATAATATAAAAATACTTTAGCTCAATAAACTTGATTAATCTATAATAATATTATTCAAAGTAAAGAACATGAGAAGTTATCTGTATAAATTAGGGGAAAAAAGGGTGTCCACACTCACCGTTTCTATTCAATATTGTTTGCTGAAGGGATGAAGGGATGAAACTCCTTACCAGATGGAAACTTGAATCTACAAGAGAGAATAAAGCAATAAAAAATGACAATTATGTGAACAAATATGAGATAGATATCTTTCCCTTCCCTCTTTATAATTTTTTAAAAACACAAATGACTGAAACAAAATTATAATGCTTTACTACTGAATTTTTAACACAGATAGAGCTAATGTATATGGCAACATATCACAAAGGTTGGGGGGTTAGATGGAATTAAACCGTTAAAATCTTTTCACTTGTTACATAAAGTAGTCCATTAAAAACACTAACTGGACTGTGATAACTTATAGATGCATTTTATAATCTCTAGAGAAAATACTTAAAAATAATTCAGAGTTATAGCTAACATAAAGTGAAGTGGTATACTAAAAATATTTAATATAATAAAGATAGGAAAGGCTCAAAGGAACTAAAAATTAGGCAGAAGAAATAGAGAACAAAAAAGCAAATAGAGAAGAAATTGTAAGATGATAGACCCATATCCAACAATATCAGCAATTACATTAAATATAAATTGACTAAGTTCTCCAAATAAAAAGCAGATTATCAGACTGAATTAAAAAAGCAAGACCCAACTATATGCTATGTATCTTTAAATATATAGGCACAAATAAATTCAAAATAAAAGGGTAGAAAAACATTAATTATGCAAACAGTAAAGTTGAGAAGTTGGGAGTGACTACACAAACTCATATAAAAGACAATATTACAAAAAATATTGCCATAATTATAAAAGTATACTTCATAATGGTAAAAAGGAAAAGTGAACATAATTACAATATGTAAACACACAGAACAATATAACTTATTATTTCTAGATACACTACATATATATGCAGTAAAAGTGCAAATAGTTTGGTCATAACATTTATGAAAGTGTTCATCTCCAGGAAGAACAGAAAGGATGGCACTTGAAATCTGGGAATATAAAACACTTCCACTTTATTTGTAACGATTAATTTATTTTTTTATTTTTATTTTTTTTGCTGAGGAAGATTCGCCCTGAGCTAACATCTGTGACAATCTTCCTCTATTTTGTATGTGGGTAGCTGCCACAGCATGGCCACTGATGAGTGGTGTAGGTCCTTGCCCAGGAGCAGAACCCAGGCCACCAACGTGGAGCACACTGAACTTAACCACTAGACCACAGGCTGGCGCTGTAATGATTAATTTATTGACCAAAGAAGATCTGAGGCTAACAGAACTCCTTTTTTCATCTTGGCTAAATCTCAAAAACAATGTTGGTTTAAAAGAAATACACAAGTTTTAAAAGAATACATGGAGTATGATATAATTCATATAAAGTTATAAGACTTGCACAATAATATATATTTATTCTTTATGAAGTACGTATGTACAAAAAAGTATGAAACATTTGTGGGAAGATAAATACCAAATCCAAAATAGTGTTTCCCTCTGGACCAGATAAATTTTAGAATAAGGAAAGGCACAAAGGCAATTTCAACTGTAAAAATAACTATTTATTCCTTAAGAATGAAGTTTTAAAAAAGCAAATAGTATGCACTATTTTGATGTCACCAGCCTAGATAAAGATGTATGGATACTCATTATATTATTCTCTATACTTTCTCATTTCTTGAAGTGTGTGTGTGTGTGTGTGTGTTAGAAGAAAAAGTGAAAACTGAGTTTTAGATTTCAGGTCTGTCAGGCCTTCATCAGGTATAGTGTAACCCAAATGAACCATTATTTCCTAGCTTCTGGGAGACTTTGCTTTTCTGTTTTACCAGCCTCATAATCAAACAAAGCATCATTAAGATTGAGAATAAAACATAAAAACTACTCTCCCAAGCTCTATCATTGCTCCAGATAAAGGTATTGATCATCTAATAATACAAGACAAACTATTTCTGGTTCCACTTTCTCTAAGCATCAAAACTATTGCTATAGCTAATACAGTTATTAACTTTAAAGGAATTATCGCCTTCAGGAAAGTACAAGCATGACCTTTCCAGCAAATAAATTAAACAATGCCATCCAGTTGATTCCCAATCAAAAATAGTTTGTTGGTCAGTTCATATTTCTAATAGTTATCCTCATAGTAATGAAATAATCACGTTACAGGAAAGAGGAAATCCTAGAATCACTATCATCATGCATAATTGGATTACATGAAAATCAAATGTGCTCACAAATCAAGGAAGACTTTGACCATAATATCATTAAATCACTCTACTTTTTTGTTTTTTTTGAGGAAGATTAGCCCTGAGCTAACTATTGCCAGTCCTCCTCTTTTTGCTGAGGAAGACTGGCCCTGATCTAACATCTGTGCCCATCTTCTTCTACTTTATATGTGTGACGCCTACCACAGCATGGCATGCCAAGCAGTGCCATGTCTGCACCCGGGATCCGAACCGGCGAACCCCGGGCCACCGAGAAGCGGAACATGTGAACTTAACCGCTGCACCACCGGACCGGCCCCTACTTTTTTAATACAATATATATTTTATTCTTATTTTGTTAATTTTACCATCTAGAGGTAAATGCTAATGTTCCAGTCTTTAAGCAATCATTAAGATAGGTGTGATATTTATGCCTTCCTCAACTCCATCATCATTCTCCATCCCTTTTTTTGTTAAATAAAAGAGAGAGTAGAACCACATATGCCTGTATTATAATTTAGCTATTTCATGTTCTGTATCTTGAAATGAGTAGTGGGTCCATGGGTGAATACATTGGTTAAAAAATCACCAGGCTGGACAAGTTGAATTCATAGAACAAAATATGTGAATATATGTATATTTTATCTCTTTATATGATAAAAATATAATATTGCCAGAAAGTGTCTAATATCGATTACTCAGATAATACATAAAAATAAAAATAAATTAAAAACTAACAAGAAAAAGTTCTCCTTGACTATCAACTGCCAATCCAAAGTTCTCTCTTGGAAGTATCTATGATCATGAATTTACTATGTATAGATCACTTTATACATACATGCATGTTGTTTCCTCTCTCTCTGTCTCCTGACCTCTCCCTCCCACCTTCCCTCTATTTACATAAGTCGTATCAGGTTGTGGATATCAGCCTTCACTTTACAACTTTCACTATATTATATGTCTTGAAGTTATTTAACTGTTAATGATATTCCATGTTTTATTTAGCCATTCTTCTATTGACAATCTTGATTATTTTTATGTTACACTACAAGAAAAAATATTTCTATACCTCTGTTGTACATAGCTCCTTGGGGATATTAAAAGTTTTTCTCTAGAGTAAAAATGAAAAACATTACTGGATCTTGAGGTATGTGAATATTAACTTTGAATAGATAATGCCAAATTACCCTCTAACGTGACCATAATAAATTATAAAAGGGTATGGAACTGGCAGTTTCCCTATGCTCTCAGAAACACTTGGTATTTTATTTATTTATTTATTTATCAAACTGAAAGATTAAAACGATAAAACATGAATTTAATATCCAATGAGAAAGAGGACTTTTAAAATTTGTCATTGGTATTTTATATATATTTTTTTTAGGTAATTTTGTTGAGATTATAATGGTTTATAACATTGCGTAATTTCAGATGTACATTATTGTTTATCAATTCCTGCATACACTTCATCGTGCTCACCCCTAGTAGTCTAAATTTTATCCATCACCATACATATGTGCCCCTTTATACCTTTCACCCACCCCCAACGCTTTCCCCTCTGGTAACCAATAACCTGTTCTCTTTATCCATGTATTTGTTATCTTCCACATATAAGTGAAATCATGCAGTCTTTGTCTTTCTCTGTCTGGCTTATTTTGCTTAACATCACATCCTCCAGCTCCATCCATGTTGTTTCAAATGGGACAATTTTGTCTTTTTTATGGCTGAGTAGTATTCCTTTGTGTATGTATATATATATATGTGTGTGTATATACCACATCTTCTTTATCCATTCCTCTGTAGAAAGGTACTTGAATTGTTTCCACATCCTGGTTATTGTGAATTGTGCTGCCATGAACATAGGAGTGCATAAATCTCTTTGGATCATTGATTTCAAGTTCTTTGGATAAATACCCAGTAGTGGGATAGCTGGATTGTATGGCATTTCTATTTTTAATGTTTTTAGAAATCTCCACACTCTTCTCCATAGAGGCTGCACCAGTTTGCATTCCCACCAGCAGTGTATGAGCATTCTCTTTTCTCCATATCCTCTCCAATATTTGTTGTTTTTTGTCTTGGTAATTATAGCCACTCTCACTCGTGTAAGGTGATATCTCATTGCAGGTTTGATTTGCATTTCCCTAATAATTAGTGATGTCAAGCATCTTTTCGTGTGTCTGTTGGCCATCTGAATATCTTCCTTGGATAAATGCCTGTTCATTTCCTCTGTCCATTTTTTGATCAGATTGTTTGTTTTTTTGTTGTTTATTTGCATGAGTTCTTTATATATTTTGGAGATAAAAAAAAAAGACCCTTGTCTAAGGTATTTTGTATTTCTTACATAAATGACCCAATCATATCTTTTGCTCATATTACTTTAGTTTTTTTTTCACATATTTCTTGGGAAGAAATTTATATATATTCTGGATAGTAATCTTTGCCAGTTATTAGGATATTACCATACCATATTTCCAGTAATACTATAATAGTTTACTTTGTGCTAAAGTATAAAATGGTTATATAATTACATTTATTAATATTTTCTTTCTTTAGGAAGAAAACTTGTCACTTGTTTAAGAAGAACTTCCTTATCACAAGGTCAAAAATATTTCTGCTTTATTTTTTTCAAAAACATTTACAATATCACTTACTCATTACCTTATTTATTTATTTTTACATTTTTATCTTGAATTCATCTGGTGTTTATTTTTGTGTGTATGAATGAGTTGGGGTAGGTCTTGAGACAGTTCTCCACAGGTCTCTCATATCTGTGTCATGCAAGCAAGGTTACAATTGTCCTTTGTTACAGATTATCTTCAAGGATGCTACTACAGTGAACAGTAAACAATCTTTGCATATGAAGATAATGCTTCCCCCCTGAGCAAAGGACAATATGCTTACTGCCCATAAGAATAACTTATAAGATGGGGCCGGCTCCGTGGCCGAGTGGTTAAGTTCGCACGCTCCACTGCTGCGGCCCAGGGTTCGGATCGTCAGGCCACGTTGAGGCGGTGTCCCACATCCCACAACTAGAAGGACCTGCAACTAAGATATACAACTGTGTACAGGGTGGGGTTTGGGGAGATAAAGCAGAAAAAAACATATATATATTGGCAACAGTTGTTAGCCCAGGTGCCAATCCTTAAAAAAAAAAAAAAAAAAAGAATAACTTATAAGAATAGGTTCCCTAAGCAAAGGATCCCTCTCTGTAATGCAACCTGCTTTCTGGCAAGTGGCCTCTGGGCCTCTTTGCGGAAACCTGTAGGAATTGAGCATTGGGAAACTGATGCAAAAATTGCAACATTCTGGCCACTGCCATTGCAGTGAGTAATAAAATGTATTTCATCTCTGACTCCAGAGTCTCATTTCTTCTACCAGCACCCATGAAACTGTAGCAGGCTAACATGTTAGCTTATAAATAAGGGAAAGTCACAGACCCTTGACAATTTTTGAAAGTTTGGAAGCTAATTTTATGTTTTTGTAAATCAATACTAATTATCATAAAATTATTACCTTCTAGCCTTCTCCTAGTGAATTGAAATGTCACGTTGATCATATATTAAATTCCTTGGTGATCTATTTTATTGTTTTTAATCGTGTTATCAGTTTATTCTCTTGCATCTTCTAAGTCGATTTGAAGGTAGTTATTGCAATGGGGATAGAGGCTGAAAAAACACAAGTTTATTCGATGTCTATTTAACTTCCATATTTTCTACCTGGACAAGCTAAAGTAATCATAAAAATATGACAAAAGCCAAGATAAACGAGGAGACTTGGATAAAGCAATTTTAAGAATCTCAATGAGTTCCAGGTTCTTTTTTTTAAGTAAATTATATCCAGTGGTAAGCTGGTAAAATTTTAACTAACTCTCCGGAGTGAAAGGTGTGGGAGGAAGCTCTGATTGGCAGCATTCTCTCTTTACATTGTGTAAATACTCCCATCATGGTCAATTTCAAGCTACCAACATGACATTACTGAAAATAGAGTTAGGAAGAAATGAACAGTAGCATACCATAATGCAGTATTTCCACCTGACAGATACAATAGATATAAATAACCTCAGGAACACACAGTAAAATAATTAGGAAATAATGTCTTATTTTTATTATATGTTTATACATTTATTTTTAAACAATAGCTATGTTTAACAAGTGCTCGCAAATTCCTGAAAATTTAACAATCAGTTCTCATGATCCAGAATGAGCTGGCTCTAGCATACCACTGATTGTTCAAGGCCTACGGAGGATACTGGATGTGACGTCTCTAAATCAGCATTTGTGACCTTCTAGAGAGCATGAAGAATAGAAGTAATGTCAGAAAAATATACGAGAAAAGATTAAATTAATAATTCTACATTGAAATAAAATGCATATCTAAATAATATAATTCACATTGACTTTGAATTTATTTCCAGAACAGAAGGAAATGGAAAACAGACTAGGTAAATTTCATTCACAAAATATTATCCACTAGACTGATCACATCTTTTTCCTAATTTCTGCTTATGACAGGACATTGGTAAAAGGCTTTGGAAAACTGGAATGACAATATCTTTCAGTTACATCCCATTCTGCCTTGACTATACAGATGCTGCCTAACTTACTTTTATTTAAAGGGAATTAACATCCTTGTCTCTACCATGCTCCAATATTTGTTTTGATTCTCTCTTTGAAGATTTGAATGTGCTGAAATGAACAGTAATTAGAGAACATCTGAGACCAAGTATTCAAACTTCCAATCCAAAAAGGAATTATTCCTGAGAAAGTTCTGAGTAAAGACAGCATACAGTAATGGAAAAAAGAATAATAACCTTAATTCCAGTGTGTGCTACCACAAATGCAGGAGTTCGTATGACATACGTAACTAATCTTGTTTTTATAAAGAGAGAGCCAAAAGCCATTTTAAATCATCAGATATTGATGGCTAGCCATGAACTATAAAGCCAAGCAGAAAACATGGCAAAAACTGACCTAATTTTCTTCAAAGAAGAAATAGGATTTCTAGAGGTTTCTTTTTAATCCTTTAATCACTGTCTTCCTGCACATCCCACTTCTTGAGAGTTGAGGAAGTTGAAACTTATTTTAACTGGGCAGTGAAGTCAGGAGGGAAATTTTATAGAAAGCTAATTAAAATTATAAACTTACAGGACAGAGCAGGGTATGACTGATTTTACACATCATAGCCAAACACAACATGGAAAGCTAAAGAATTTTCTTTCTTTAATTTAAGAGTAGGGAGTGAAGAAAGTTGAGACAAAAAGACCTCATGGAGGCAAAAACAAGCATATGGAAAAAGTTACTTAAAACATAAATGCTAAACTATACCAGAATGTTCAACAAGCAACTTAT
Source organism: Equus quagga (assembly GCF_021613505.1). NCBI lineage: Eukaryota > Metazoa > Chordata > Mammalia > Perissodactyla > Equidae > Equus > Equus quagga. The sequence goes on from NC_060269.1 coordinate 18,921,337, forward strand.
TTTTGCAGTCAAAGGCATAAGAAAGGAGAATGTAAATGGAGCAAAAAATGAAGATGAGAAAAACAAAATCAAACCAAGTGGGCTTTTTGGATGCTTGTCTAACTCCCACACTTATGAAAAAGTAGAATTTCTTTGATTTAATGAAAAGAAACTATATCTTCAATGATTTTAAAGCATCCTAGCCATCACAATATGCAGTGCACTGACATCGTTTGAAGTGTGATTGCAAACATAGTGTCTTAAAGATTTGCATGACTTACTAGATGAATTAAAAATCAATACAGCTTTGATCCCTAAATCTTCTTAAGAGCTGATAAGTATTTTAGTGAGCAAATGCTGGTTTTTTTTTTTTTAATACTCTAGGTATTTAAGTGAGCTATGATTTTGATGACAGCATTCTGCTGCAAACACCTGGATATAACGTGACTTTAAAAAAAAGAAAAAAAAGAGTTAATGTAATGCACACTAAAAGCTTTCATTTTGACCTGAGTACAATATAGTAGCATTTTTCACATGGATTGCTTCTGGTTTTCTTGAATAAAATTCTGTCCTCTTCTTGCCAATAAATACTACACTGTGTCTGACATTTTATTTTCCTTGACAGGAGGAAAAGCAAATATAAATACTAAAGGGAAATTGGATAAAGTGAGTCAATGAGTATAATCAAGCAACCAAGATGTTAGAACCTGGAGAAATCATTTAGTTTACTAACTGTGAAAACTTTCCAGTTGACGTAAGATACTATATTGGAATTTACATGGCTTACGATTTGGACACAAGTAACTGAGTCCTCATCAGGAATACAATCGGGTGCTTAAATAATCATCATTTCTTCTTTTATTGAAATATGTGAAAATAAATGTAATCATATCACGTATAAATATAATCCCATATATTGAACCTAGTAAACTCAAAGCTATAAATTTCCATTATATTTTCTCCATTGAATACCTCATTCTTTGACTATTCTATATTATTCTAATATTCAAAGAGAGCATTTCTACTTCTCCTTACTTCTTTCATACAACATAAAATTCATCCACCATATCTGAAAAAAAAATAAAATCCAGTTCTTTCTCTGTGTTATATGATCCCACTGTTAGTGAGGATAATATAGAGATAGTTGGTTTTCCTCCTATGTACAGTAGGCATAAACAGTTCATTCCAATTTGGGTTATCTCCACATCCTAATTGATTTTTTAAATTTACATCAACAAAATGCACTCTTTATGGTGCGTTTTATATAGTTCTCTGGCCTTTGACAAAGCACAGAGTTGCGTATCCACCACCACGGTCACGATACAGAACATTTCCATCACGCCCAAATTCTTTCTTGCCATCCTTTTATAATCAGTCTGGGAGTTTTTGGACCTTACACCACCCAGTCCCGTAGCAGGCCCTGACCCTAGGTACATTTCAGTCGTGTAAGAAAATAAATTCCTTTTGAGGGTTTAAGTTTGGGTCATGTCTTTTGTCACTTGAGTCTAAAAGATCTCTGATTCGAAACCCTAGGAAGAATAATTAATAAAATTAAGATTATTCAACCTATAAAAGAGATGCTTTGGAAAATGAAATCTGTCTTTGAGTACTAAAAGAACAAATATTTGATAAGTCCAGGTAGCAGAACTGGGATCAAAATTTTAATGTGGTATTCAAGAAAAAGTAGAAGAACATACTTCTAGGATTTTGTGAAAAGAATTAAAGCAATCTTTGAGCTTTGGCCTAAAGTATGTGCCTTCTAAGATTAACAACTTATGATTTTGTAATTCTATGAAGGGACGGTGACGAAACTTATGAATGAAAATTTAAAACACTCAGTGATTAAGAAGCTTTCATACAAAGAGGAAGTACCAAGGTGACTCAATACCATGGAAAAATATAGACAATATCAGAAAAAAAAGATGTTCAGAGAAAGAACCAACAGGAGAGGAAGATGAGCACAGCAGGGTTTCAATAGTCCTGATTTTCACAGGTGCAAGACGTGAACCTCAATTTCATTTTTCCTACACCCTGTTAATATGTATTTGTATGACGATGGCAAAATCATTTATGTCCTCTGATATTCCAACCTGCAAATGAATAATAATAATAAAATCTCTATTGACTTCATATAGTTGCTTTCAAGACCAAATAAGATAATCCACTTGAAGTAATATTTTTAAATTATTCTAAAGTTTTTTCATGAACATGCCGTTATTTTTCTTTTTGTCATTATCATCACATGTGGATTTTAAAGAATGACTAAGTATAGAGAGATGTGTGTGTACTGGAAGAAGACAAAAGTATTTTTTTTATCATAAGGCTGTCTTTATGCATACTTTATGCAAGAAAGGTCTTTTCATGCAAGTCAAGTTTGAGTGAAATTATATCATAGTGTTCAGTTCCTCCTTCCCACTATTCTCCCCAAATCCCCATGAGTCCCAAGAGTAACAGATGATGCCAACCATCTCAGGAGTTTTATTCATGCCCACCTTTGCTAAGACCCTAAGTTGATTTTCATGCAACAGCAGTGAACTCTCAGGTCAGATGGGGACATCACTAGTAGTGAGAAGACAGCATGGATGATTGACAAGGTCCAGAGCTGTGCTGCAGCGGCAGCTGTCTTATTCTTCTTGGAGGCAAGGAAAACTTAGATATTGAAAAGGAGAATTCCCAGCTAGGGAGTATAATTGCCCAAAAAGATGTTAATAAAAGCCTGTTAGCAAACCAGACAGGAGGCTGAGCATTCTTTAGCTGGGATCATTTCCTATTCAGTGGCAAAATGAATAGGCTGTTTTGTTTGCAAGGGAGTTACATGAAACATGAATATCAGGAAAATTCATTAAAACTCTAGGCCTGAGAGTGTATATAGCACTGTTGCTGAGCAACCAAAAAAGTTTTATTTATCCAGGAAAAGGCAAATTGAGACAGGACATGTGATTGAAAATATACATGTATCCTAAATAATTGTACACAGAACCACTAGCAAAAACACAAAAGAAAATCAAGGCTAGCCTGGAATATATTTAGAAAAATGAGAATATCATAAAAGGCAACTATCCAAAGGGCCTAAAAAAGGAATTTCATGACTCATGAATCTCACTTATTGTGACACTGGAGTAACAGACAGTTTTTGATGAAGAAAATATAGATGAAATCGATCACTGAGTGGCATAAAAAGGTCAAATGATGGGACACTAACAAAATATAACTAAGCAAATTACAAAGATAAGTCAAACACTTAAATGCAGTCACCTCACGCCTTTCTATTCTATGTTGCCAGCACCCTTCCCACATACCATACCTATGCTCACACATGCAGTTGAGGTACAGGGGTCATTAACGTCATTTTGAGGGAGGAAAATAACAATGTGGTGGTGACGTACTGCAGAGCACATTCAAAAACAAGTTTTGGGGGCAGGCCTGGTGGTGCAGTGGTTAAGTTCATGTGTTCTGCTTAGGCAGCCCTGGGGTGTACAGGTTTGGATCCCAGGTGTGGACCTACACGCCACTCAGCAAGCCATGCTGTGGTGGCAACCCACATAGAAAGTAGAGGAAGATTGGCACAGATGTTAGCTCAGGGCCCATCTCTCTCACTAAAAAAAAAAAACAAGGTTTGTTTTGCTTTGTCTTGTCTTGTTTAGCTACAGAGGAGGTTGTGTTGTGTACTCGTTTGCAATCACAAGACATTCGGGTGACTTTACTGATTTGCTCAGATTTTACTTAAAAGTATAATAGCAGTTACTGTTTATTGAAACTCTACTCAGCAGGCCAGCTCAGCTCTGAGACCAAAGGAGAACAGCCACGTCCAATCCCTGTGGATCTAAAGAAGAAACGGGAAGAAGAGGACTTAGTTTTCTGGTCTCCCCAGCACCAAACAAACAACATCAAAACAGTTTCAGAAAATGGCCAGAACTCAAATTGTCTCAATTTCAACAACCTGTATGTACTTTGGGGATCACTCTGGAGCAAATGACAAATGTGCTCATGATCAAGTTCTTTCCAGCTGATACCATTGCTGCTTTGCTGACCATCTTTTCCATGTTCCACCAGGAAGATTAAGGGAAAATCTCTGGGCACTGCTGGCATCATCTGCAAGGGGCCAAAGCTGCAAGTTTCTGCGAGAATGGCTGGTGTGAGATCGGGGTTAGTGTACCCCTATGATTTACTTAGAGTGATGAAATCAATCTTCTAGATTTTACTTCAACACCTTCTCTCACTGGGATCTAAGCATAGACCCCAGCCAATGGGAAAGTCTATTCATTCCCATCCTTCCCTTTCGGTACCAAGACTCTTTGTCCAGCCTAAATCCAGTATCTAAAAAATTATTCTAGCACAGTTAGTCATCATTGTCATCATTGTCACTGTTATTATTATTTTGCTAAGAGATTCCCCAAAACTACCTTCCTACCACTTTGTCAGTCTGCCAGATATGGTCAAAGCATGAGTCTTTTCCAGGAGGTTCCTCAACTCAGTGCAAATGACCTTCTTTGGGGGCCTCTCCCACCAGTTCACTGAATATGCTCAGATGTGCCTGAGCCCCAGCAATGGGCTGAATGTTTGTTTAGACACAAGCTGAGATCCCTAATAAGCATATTTATGTTTTGAAGCTGATAACTGGACTCACCTTCTATGAAGGTAAATATTTTTACATCCATTTCATACTAAAAACGCCCTGTTGGCTACCCACTGCTTGCATTAGTGTTTAAGTGCATTTCTTGGAACTTACATCAATAAGGGGTTCCATGAGGAAAAGTCAGATAAGATTGAGAAGGTTTATAGTCTACATTTCTCTACTGGAATGTTCAAATTTCCTTATTAAAACCTTTGCTCAAATAGAGAATTTAAAAAATTTTTCCAAAACCAATTAACTTTTACCTCCTTAATGACTCTTTCTCTAACAGCCTCTTGACCAAATTTCCTCACAGGCATATGTGCTAATTTTGAATATATTCGTTCTGCTATCATTATACGTACCACAATGTATGCTTTTTTAGTTTTTATATTTTCATTTCGAAATAATTTCAGACTTATTAAAGGTTGCAAAAATAGTACAAAGAATTCCCACTTACCTTTCACTAAGCTTGTCTAAAAGGTAACATGTTACAAAACCACTGGTATGCACCAGACAGGTAAGCACAAGAATGAGAAAAGCAACAGTGATAGTATACTATTAAATAGTCTAGAGAAACCACTTGTCCCACTAACATCTTTTTATGATCTGGGATCCAACTGAGGATCTCATGTTGCATTTAGATGTCATGTCTCCTTAGTTTTCTCTAATTTGTTACAATGATTCTTTCTTTGCTTAGGATTCAAAACCATGACACATTTGAAGAGAATGCCATTATTTTATAGAACAACCCTCATTGTACGTTTGACTGTTTCCCCGTGACTAAATTCAGGGTTTGCATTTTTGGTAAGAATTCCACATAAGTGATGTTGTATTCCTCTCAGTGCATCAAATCAGGAGACAGGTGATGGCAATATGTCTGTTCCTGGTGATGTTAACTTGGATCACTTGATTGAAATGGCGTCTACCAGGTTACTTCAATGTAAAATTACTTTTCCTGTGTAATTAATAAGTATCTTTTAGGTTGATATTTTGAGACTACCCAGTAAACCTGTGCCCCACATTTTTTCCAATTAATTCTAGCATTCATTGATGCAAGAATTATTGCCATATAGTGCTTGCCATATAGAGATTTCTATTTCCATCCTTCCTTTTCCATTTATTACTTAGAATTTTACTCTAAGAGAGAGTGCCACTACTTTATTTATTTATTCATTTATCTATAACTCTATGGAATCACAGATTTTTATTTGATTTTATGAATTACATTCATTATTATAATTATTTATTTTGTTGCTCTCATTGTCCCAGATTGGCCATTGGGAGCGCCTTCAAGTTGGTTCCTTTGTCCTTTCAACATGCAGGCTTATGAATTTTCCCTGATCTGGACCTGGATCAACCACTTCTGCAAGCTGGTCTCATTCCTTTAAATGGAGAATGGTATTTAGAAACCAAGATATGAAAGCCTGCTGAGCTCATTGCTACCGGGGCTTTACTGCTTCTCAATGAGCAAAGCTAGAAAACAAAGTGTATATATACATACATATCTCTGTATGTGTCTCTATACACATATATCTGATTTCAATCAAACACCACAGAGTTCATTCTAGTATTATGCCGTCCATATTTGTGACTCCTTTTCTGACAGTGAGAAACCTAGTTTTCATTGTCTACAATATGGTTACACATAAAGTAGCTTCAGAATTGCTAACCCATAATCGTGTGAAGAAAAATTTACTGACTATAGTACCATATTTGTGTACATTCATTTTTGTCTTTGGCTTTACAATATCAAGTCAAAATACTGTTTTCCAAAGTTAATTAGGCTAATTGTTTTTCTTCCCTAACCTCTTAGTGTACCTACGTTGTCTGTAATACAATTGTGTTTGTTACTTACTATTTTTACTCTAGTTTGGGTTCTCCCTATGTCCTGGGTGATTTTAATTATTTATTTATATTTTACACAAGTGAAATATTACCAGTGTACTAAAGTGAAACTAAGCAAAGAAGTAAGCTCAGAGTGCCGCTCCATCATTCTTTCTGTACCATTCGCTTCTTCCGATTCTTTCTACCTGTTTTCATACATCTCCTGTAGCTAAAAAACCTCATCAGTGTCTGGTTTATCCTTCCTGTGTTTATTTTTGCTCAAATAAGCAGATATCTATTAATTTTTTTCAAAAAACAGAATTTTGATTTAATAATTAAACCTACTTTTCTTCTATTCTCTAGCTCATTAATTTCAGCTTTTATGTCTATTGTTTTCTTTTTTGTGCTCTGTTTTGATTTCAATGTTGTTATTCTAGTTTTTAATGGAGTAATTAATTCACTTTTAATATTTCACTTTTACTATATTAAAAGTGTTTAGCGATGGGAATTTTTAAAATACACCCCATAGATTCTGATATTTTTTTTAAAGTCTATAATTGCAATTTATATCTTTCCTTGTATCTGAGAGTTTAATAAGTAGTTTTTAAATTTCCAGATACAGGAAGCTTATGGTTTATGATTTTGTTGAAAATTTGAGCTTTGTTGCATTGTGATTAACAGTATCATTTATAATAATTCTATTTTGCAGAATTTACTGAAGTTTCTGTGTGTGTGTGTGTGTGTGTGTGTGTGTGTGAATGTGACCTAATCCATGCAACATTTTGGGATGTTACATAGACATATAAGAAAACGTTTATTCTCTTATAAGAGTGTAAAGTTCAATGTATATCCATGGAATTTACCTTATTGATTATGTTTTCAGTCCTTCTACCTTCTTACTTACTTTGTGTGCATTTCATCTAAGAAAGAGGAAAGCAGTCCCAGATATACAGGAAATAGACCTCGATACTGTGAAAGCTGACCTAGTGTTCTTATCTTGGCCGATTCTGTTAAACATAACTGAATATCTGACAAGGTCACTTGTGACTGTGATGAAGTGAAACAAAAACAAGACCACTTCATAATTTTGTCTAAGAAGAGACTTAAAAACACTATATAAGGTCACTATATAAACCATAAAATGCTAGATATTTCCCTATATAGCTAGTATGAGAAGCTTCTGTCCCTTTACCAGTTACAGCTTTAGCCTCACTATAATTGCCCTCCTTCTAGATAAGGTTTATTGTTATACAAGTAGAATTACCCTCACTTCCTGACAGCACTCTTCTATCAACTCTCCCCACATCTCCTAAAGAAGCCCAACTCTGATAATAAGCCATTGCTAACACTCTCTTGTTGGCACACTATGTTTCCCCACACTGTGCAGTTTCCCTCATTGCGCTAACCATTAAACTCAACTAGTTCAGCAACAGATGTTACTGGTGGTCTTTGGCTGGAGGGCTTCACACGTCTTATACTAAGAGTGGTCTGTTAAAGTCACCTGTTGTCTGTGTGTTTCTATCTATGTAGTTTGTTTCATAGAAGTGGTTGCTGTGTTACTGGGTGCACAAATATTCTTAAGTGTTATGACATCATTGTGACTTGTGGTGACTATATATATTGTATTTAGGAAGGTTTGACTTTTTGTTCTAATGGATGTATTTGTACATATATATTTTGAGGTCCTTAATCCATTGTTTCCTTATTTTATCTTTTATTCTCTGGCTTTTCAGCTTTTAATAGGATCCTTAATTTCCATCTATTGCCTATACAGCAATAAACGAGCTTATTCTATTTTAATTTTATCTTTCTCTTCTCCTCCCTTTTTAAGCTGCACTTTTCTACTGTGTCACAACAATATTGGCCATGTTTATTTCATCCTCATCTCTAACTTTGTTTTAAACTTTGACGTGTATGTGTGTGTACATGTCTGTGTGTGTGTATTTCTCACCATTAACCCTTTTACTGTAATATTCCCAGTCATCTCTTGGAGGAGGAAATTCGTCCTCTAGTAAATTTTTAAAGAAAAGCTCACAGATGTAGAATTCTCTGTTTTGTATGTTAAAAACTTTTCCTAGAGCCTTGATGTTTGAAGGATAGCTTAGTTCAATGTAAAATCCTTGGTTCACATTCTCTTTTCTTGAGTTTTTTAAAAACTGCTGCCCTGTTGCTGCCTTGCTTTGTATGATGCTTTCAAAAATTATGATGCCAGTCTAACTCTTTTGCTCTTTTTAGTATTTGATTTTTACTTTATCTTTGAAATCTAAGTTTTAGGATATGTCTTGGGGTTGATTATTCCAACTTACTTTTCCCAGGTAGCTCGTGGAAACTTCTAACATGCAGATTCATGGCTTATTTTTATTTTTGGAAAACTTTCTTAGATTATACCTTTAAATATGAGTTCTGTTACATTATTTTGTTCCTTCATTTTCTTCAGAGATATCAGTTTTATAAATATCATTCTTCCTTTGCATATCTTCTGTTTCCACCATTTTTTCTCTGACTTATTTTAAACTACTTTCTTCATCGCATTTACATTCTGTTGGTTGCTTTCTTAACTTTCTTCAATGTTCCTTGTAAAATTTTTATTTGAGACTATTTTCTGTTGCACACTTTTTAGCTTAGTCTTCATATCCAGGAAAATTTTTCTAATATAATTGTTTTCTTCCACTTTGGGGTTTATTTCTGGTCTTAGTTTTTGAATTTCTGATTCAAAATGTTTTTCATATCCCCAAATGTTTGTTCCAATATATCTAATTCAGTTTAGAGTGTTGCGTTAAAGGTTTCTTCTGTGTCACAATTTTGGGGTGGAGGGTAAAATTTTAATCAATTAGATGTGTTGGATCACATTTTGACTTTTTGTAATAACTCTGTATGGATCTAATTATTAGTTTCCTGTGACATTAGGGTAGTTTAAAGACTCCTAGTTCAATAAGGTCCTCTTCTATCAGTCCAACTATTTTAGTGGATTTTTGGGTAGTTTTGGGGGATGGAGAGTAAAGTTGTGCATATTTCAATTATTTGGTTCTCTTCTGTCTTGCAGGACTCTAAGATTCCCCTTTAGCTGCTTTTCCTCTTCAACACCCAGTTTCCAAAGGGTGCTTCTTCCTTTCTTTCCATCTTTTTTTCTTCATTGAAAACTATGCATCTCAAAGACTGCTGCTTCATACCATGAATATTTTAAAGTCCCTTCTCTGTAGTTTTTCTATGATTTATTAGGACATTTTAAAAATACTTTCACCTTGAGTGTGGACTAATTCTTTCTGGTGATGGTTTCAGATCAACTTCAGGCCTGTCTCTAGCCCCCTCTTCTCTATCCCTCATGATGAATCTCAATCAACCTCCACCTGGCTCCCCACCACCACCACTTCAGCATAAGATCATTCACTGAGATTTGATTCTCTTTTATTTACAGTTATAGTCAAGTTTGGGAATTCTGTGTTTTCAAACTATGCTGAAAATGCAGTTTTTGTGTAATTTTACTTTTTCCTAAAGCTATGCTGTATTATTTTTGGAGAAAATATTGAGAGAGGCATGACTTGGCTGCCTTCATTTTCTTCAGCTATTTACAGGTCTGTTACAATCCTTGCCAGCCTGTGATGACTTGCATGAATATAGGAATCTTTGAGAAAGTATAACACATATTTACCAATTAGAAGTTATTGGTATTTTAAAGTTATACTTAACTCATGACAAACTAAAATAAATTGCATTTTGATGGGTCTTTTTAATGCTTTGTTTTTAGCTTAATATATGTGAGGGTTTGCTATTATTTTTGTTATTGTTGTTCTTGTTATTACGTAGGCTAATTTCTTTGGCACATGTTTGATTCCTACCAGTAGCATACATGGCAGACTGTCTATTCAATAGCTATTTTTCTCTTCTTCTAAGTCTGTTGAGTCCTGATTTTCGTTCTGGTGTTTACCTTTGTCCCATTTAAATTGCGGAAATAATGATTGACAGGCTAAACAGGATTATCCCACTCCCTTGACTGCCCACTGAAACCTGAAAAGAATTCTGCTGGAGAGATCCTGTGAAAGTTTTTTTACCATAAATATTGAGACAAGGAAAAAACTATCCTTTTTCTGCCTCTGCATGTTAGAGTGTGAAGATGAGACATTTAGACCTGCTGTGATCATGTTGCAACTATGAAGGTAACTAATACTCTTAGTATTGAGTGAAAAGAACCTGGTTTGTAATGTGGAAATAACTTGAAGTTTTAACCAACTTTTAGTTTGTCTTACTTTCAGACTTTTTATTATGTCAAGTAATAAATTTATTATTGTTTAGGATAAATTGAGCTGGTGTTTAGTATTATTTGCTAATAAATTTAATCCACATTATAGTTGTGTTTTATTTTTCCAGCCTTCTTATTTTACCAGTATTACAGTAAGAGGGAAGACTAGATCATATATTGAGGCTCCTTTGGGTAGACGTTACAAAAAATGACACAAACTAAGGCCTAGATAAATGCTGATTTTAAAAAGGAATATCAAACAAATAGGAATCTTTTTGAAAATGTAGGGTTTTGCCAAGAAGCGAATAAGTACTTTTAATAGTTCTTAAAATGTTTATTTTATTCTTGAGGAAGAGTTCCCCCAAACTTTGACTACCCCCTTATTACTTTGGCAAACTCTTTTCTTTCCTACAAGTGATCAAAATTCCAAATTCATAGCGTATTAATTGATCGTTTTTTCCTGTATGCTACATTGTTGGTGATATTACCAGTAGCATTTCTGTCACATCTTCAGGATGTTTCCCATTTCAAGCTTCACTTAAAATACCTGCATTAATTTCATGAATTTCTGTCAAAAGGTATATTCAACAAACTTTGAAAACCCAATGTGTTCAAGAAATCATCAGAAAATAAACAGGATGTAAAATAATACCACCCTTTCTTTTGAAGTTCATCAGATAGAAGCTAAAATTTAATATTTGAATTTTCCATTAAACTTGAGTCCATGGTAACTTCATTTTATTGCAAATGTTTGCCATTAAAGTCTACTAATAAGGACATTCCTTCATATATTCAAAAGATTAGAGATGTACCGTATGGAAACCTCAGAAATTCTTTTATGTTTCTTTGTTTTTCTGAAAGTTTGATTAAAAAGAGGCAATCCGTGGAGCAGGAGGGAAAGCAGAAGGCAAGTGAAAATAGCCTTTCAAGGAGAAGGAAGCATTCACCTGTGTCCAATGCTGTAAAGAAGCCAAAAGACAGGATTAAGAACTGGCCATGGGATTCAGCAAATGGACATTGGAGACTTTGATAGGAGTAATCTCTGTAGAGTGAGCGAGGGAGCAGAAAGTCCATAAAGCCCATGAGAGAATGAGAGTAATTACAAACTGTGAGTACAGATAATCATGTTGTCACATTTGTTTGAAAAGGGATCAGGGAAATGGGATAATAGCCAGAGGGAAATTGGGGGTGGCAGTCAAGGGATGTTTGTTTGTTTGTTTTCATTAGAAGGCATTATAGATTTTTCTTGTTGTTGGAATCTTTTTTGTTTGTTTTTTGGAGATTTTTCTTGTTTCGTTTTTTTTTTTTTTTTGGTAGGCTGGTAGTAATAATCCAATAATGGAAGGAAATGATGAAGCAGAAGGAAAGAGCAGAATTGCTGGAATGTGGTCTTTGAGTGAACAACAGAGAAAGGATTCAGTGCAGAATTATAAATACTGGCTTGGATACAGACAATTCAGTAACAGGCAGAGAGGCAGAGTTCAAGGTCACAGATGATGGGACTAATGTGATAGGAAACTATAATAGATCACCTTGATGGCCCCTTTCATCTCTATGAAATTGAGAATAAATCAGGAAGTACCAAAAGTTTGGTCAAAGGGAAGAAGTTATGAGAAAGACATCCAGGAGAGAAAAGGTCTAGGGAAATAAAGTGTGATTGATGGGGAACCGTAAGGACACATTTGAGTTTAGCGGTCATGACAGTTGAATACATGATACTTGAAATAGAAAAGTATGAAAACATACAAGTGCAGTGAATGAGCTTAGAATGTTTCAGTATAGCCTACAGTGGGTATACGAGTATTAATGTATTTTCTTGTTCTGAAGGAATGAGAATACTGCTTTAAAAATACATTTTATTAAACTTCTTACATAAAGTGATGATTCACAGAAGAATAGATTTATTCTTTAATGTGGGCTTCCCATTTCATGTCCAGGCTCCTATCACCAATTTATCTATAAATATACCAGTCTCTTTTCCTTTCCCTTAGCCACCCAACCTCCATAATATACTAGATTTTGCAGATTGTCATATTTAAACCCTTTGTTCTAATCCCTTAGTTATTCAATTACCATAATTTCAGGCCACAAACTTGTGTATAAAAGAAAAACTTTATATTAAAAATTTCCATAATTCAACCGAATCTCTTGAGCTCACATTCTACCAGATTGTCAGTAATTATTATCCTTCAGTTAGGAAACCCTCTCCCAATTCCCCTCTTTGCATCTAAGTTCCTGAGAGATGACTTAGTGTCAAGATGTCATTTATCTCCTAACCATACTGGCATGTGGTGAGCCACCAGGCCCTCCATTTCTTGGCCATGAGTCCTTGAGGTTGATGTTTAGTCACCCTTCTTTCTAACCACAGAATCCTTTAGGACTATAACCTTGAGTCACCTCTTCCTCTACTAGACTAAGATTGCCAAAGGCCTGGAACAGCAGGGATGGGTGGAAGATGAGGGATGGGGAGATATAGAGAGAAGGGAGGACAGGCGGGAGTATATGCTCTGCCTCTTAATTTCCCCCTCCTTGCCCATCGCCTTCACCAATCCTAGGGCATCCATCTAAATTCAATAACGGAAAGAATTTCCCTGCCTCAACCTTATGCCTGAATCCACTCTGTTCTCCTCAGTTTTCCTCAGGGGCTAAACTTTTGATACTCAGAAGCCAGAAGAGATTCATTTTTCTCTGTTTTCTACGTGACTAATTCCAACATATCCCTTTTCTCAGGCCCAGGCCCAGAACTGTCAAGCTGCTATCCACACCACCATTATTATTGTCACCCAATTTTAAAGAGTAGAGTGCCCAGGTGTTACAGAAAATAGGAGGAGAGAGGGAGAACACTCAAAGTTTCAAAACTATTTTCCTGCCTGATAAATGTGATAATGATGGTTCCACATTTGCTGAGCTAGGAGGTGAGAATCAGAATGCTGAAGTACAAATAGAAATAACACTGGGGATGACTTCCCTGTGAAACATTATGCAAGGAAGCAGCACAAATGCAAGGCATAGTTACACTTCCAGCACTTACTTCTTTGAAATTGTCTCAGTTGTATTGCTGGAACACCATAACAAGAAGTATTCTCAAAAAAGCAGATACATATGTGTGTGTATGTGTATATATGTGTGTATATATATATATATATTCATATATACATATATTTAAATCTGGCTACCTAACCAGGGTATGCTTCACCATAAAATCAAGTCAGAAAAAACTACAGTGCTTTCAGAATTTCAATCTCTGCTTTTAGTTCCAGCACATCTGCAGGAGTAATAAGTTTTGTGATTTCTTAGAGGCTTGTGGTTAACCTCGCAGCATGGAATGAATTATCTATAATTCCATCCTTCATTAAAACACCCCTTCCATGAAACGTGTCAATGAAGTCAGAACCTGGCTGGCCACGGATCAAGCAGAGCACTGACCATTCACTTATTTTCTTCCATTATATTCCTTACTTGTAGCAAAATACAGTCATTCATTCCCAAGAGTTTTAAGCTGTTTATGTTGTGCCTAAGTTAAGAACACCTATAATGCTGTAATTTGAACAGGGCAAACATATATATATATCCAAGTTGAATGCCATACAGCATGTGTAAATACAAATATCTTTGACCTCAAATGAGATTGAATGATTGAATGCAATCATTCCTCACTCAAACTGCACAAATGTATTTGTTTGAAGCACATTTAATAATATTTAGGAAAGTCTTTAACTCCTAACCCTGCCCACAAAATCTAAAGTCCCCAAACAGCGCTAAGTATGAGAAAAAAACAAAGGAAAACATCCGTCCAAAAGTTGTTTTGGCAACATTAATTCCACATTTTCACTTCTGAGCACATGCAAATCACTCGTCTGCCATTCTCAATTCCTCCTTTCACCTCTTGCTCTTCACGACCTTGGGAAAAGTGAGAAAGTTTAGGTAAAGGGCATCTCTCCCTAATTTTTAAAGTCCATATCTCTACTACTGTGACATAATCAACCCTTAAGATCCCAAAATTATAAACACAGCATCCTCTCAGTTGAATACGTGAGGAGATTTGCCGAAGGCCATTGTGTAGACCCTAGCTGAGGACTGTAGTTAGCAGTCATTACCTTCCAACAGCTGTTGGAGATAAACAGATATATTCAGTATGTAATAATACTGAAATAACCGTATTTCATATATAAAATAGCAATAGGTAAAATAACAACAGAATTTTTACCTGAATTGAAATAGAAATCCAAAACTGAACTGAATGTACTTATAAGTAAGAATTCCATGAGCAGTTAATGACTATATTACCCTTCAAAATCTTAACAAGGGTTCATGGACCAATTTTAGGACAAAGGAAAAACAGTTACAAAAGGTGTTTATACAGCCTTTGAATATTTCAAATATTCAAATCTCACTTCAAGAAGAGGTCATGTAGTTTAGTTTCCCTTCCTCAAAAATATGACGAACTGGGGCCGGTCCCATGGCCGAGTGGTTAAGTTCATGCACTCTGCTTCAGCAGCCCAGGGTTTCGCTGTCTCGGATCCTGGGTGTAGACATGGCACCGCTCATCAGGCCATGCTGAGGCAGCATCCCACATGCCACAACAAGAAGGACCTGCAACTAAAATATACAACTATGTACCCGGGGGGCTTTGGGGACAAAAAGGAAAAATAAAATCTTTAAAAAAAGAAAAGACTGAGGAATCCAGGATTTGCTAGGTCATTTCTTAAAAGAAAAAAAAAAAATATGACGAACTTTTTCAGGTACTATAAAGGCTACTAATAAATGACTCTATCCAATTTACATAAATGATATTAAAAGGAAACATATTTTTAAAGTTCGAATGATTCATTGTTTTGAATAATTGTATTGCTACATATGCCAGAAATAATTATTAGAGTGCCAAACCACATATCAAAATCAGGTGTTTTATTTCCAGCTTAATATATACTACTCATCTTTTTTACTCCCTATATTATTCTGGAATTTATTAATATGGAGTTTTATAATATTTATGATAAAATTTCTAGTCATTAAATGCAAATTTTTCTTAAACTGTTATGGTTTCTACAGCTGTATTTGGAGGTGTAGCTAGATGAAGAAAAATATTGGCTTTGTTGTAATGAGAAATAAGAATACTACTTAATAAGATTTACTACCATGCTATAGAAAGGACTTCTAATACAAGCAAGCATAATCAAATTGTGTCACAAACTATTTTTATACAGATGTTAAAACTTTTTGGAATTTATTCTAACCAAAGAGTCCTGGGATCTTTTTTTTTTTTTGGCACTGAGAGGAGTCTTGGCTAAAGAGTACCATAACTTCACTCCCTTCTCCTGTTCTAGAAGAATTCTTTCACTGATATATGAAGGAATCCTTGGACACATTCCTGTTGTTCGTATTCTCTTCAGAGTGGGGATTAGGTGTCATCTGCATTGATAACAGATTTATGCATTATACACAAGTTTCTTTGCTAAGCTTTCTTTTTCTTTTTAAATGATGGAAAACTTACAATAGTATTTTGGTTAACTGTCCTTATGCTCAAGTAAATTCTTTTTCACAACTGCAGTTTTTGTCCAAATAATGCTTCCATTATGCTTTTGGAACTGAAATCTATAAATGAGCTTTATCTTTACTACACGTGAATTATACCTAGGTTCAGGGAAAATAAAAAGATAAGTTTTAGGCATGGTGGCTAAAATGGTAGGGTTTTCTTAACACCCTTTTTTAATTCCCTAGTTTCACAAGGGTTTAGCACAAAAGCAGTAAAGATGCAGATTCAGGACGTTCTGGATTAAAAACTCTAAATCAAGACTGATTTACTGCCTACGCCAAGAAAATTCTAAGTTCTGTTTTTTAAAGATTAATTAGAGGACTGGTTCTATATGACCTCAGTGGGGGGTGCAGGGTCCCTGAACCAAATCACTTGTACTATGTGTGTGCATAGCACCGATGTGCCATGCTAAATGTAATTCTCCTTTTCCTCCTTCTGGTTTTTGAGTATTTTCAGCCAAGCATTTGTTTAAGCTATAAGCTTTGCAAAATCAAGAAAGAAAGGATCCCCAAGAGCTTTCATGCCATTGGGATTTAATCAAAGAAATCTGTATCACCACTTTCCTGATAGCTATCTCTGCTCTATCCTCCTTTGAACAGCAGCAGTATCACTTCTCTACTCTTCTTACAACAATATTTCATAGACCTAACTGCCTCACATTTTTTCAAGCACATATGTTGTCCAGCCAGTTGAATCACAAGCTCCTTGAATTTAGGGAAATTTATCTTATTCATCTTTCTACCTTACACATCATTTTTTAACATATTATATTGTAGATAATCAATATGGGTTAAATATGATTTAAAAATCTAACCGATTTCATTCCTTCTTATAAGCAAAAATGTCTAATGTATTCTGGTATTGAAAAAGTCTAATGAAAGGAGCCAAGAAATTCATCACGACCTAGTGTGAATGAAGTTGATAATCTTCTATCACTTAGTGAAGAACTTTAAAATAGTCACCTTCAGAAACACTTCAAATTTCCATCAGAAACCAACAATGCAGGACAAAATATTCAAAACTATAAGCTTCTTCAGTTATCCATAAATAAATAAGAATACCTATGCCATTCTGACACAGTATACTTCTAAGATTGGCCACAAAAATCACTATTTATCTTCATGTAAATAGCTTAAATGTGTTTCCTTCTACACACACTGCTACAATTTAGTTTCAGCTCTTCCAGGAAAAACATAATAAGAGTGTATTCATTGTAGGCAGTGCAAATTAAACCCAGAGAAAAGTTACTACAAAGGACATTTCCACACATGCCCTCCATCCCAGGTTCCTAGAAGACCCATTAGGGCATTCAGTACCAAAAGGAGAGAGGCACGTTAACAATTTAATTTAAAATCCTTTGGTAATTTGCAATGGAAACTTGTAAGAGCTGGATTTAATCTAAACTGTGTTTCAGCTCTGTAGTGTATACATACAGTTTTCATCTTATGTTTCAGGCAAGAATACTGAATACTGAATACCAATGAGTTTGGGAATTGGGATTGAACAATAATAGAAAATACTTTTTGAGTAATCACTTCTGAAATTCCTCAGTATATTTCTAAGTTCATCCTCTTTAGCTTTCTTACGGTTTCTTAAAACATATGCCTCAAATTCCAGGAGGAACTTTTTGTTCTTCTATAATTGTGGAGTTGCCAATCAGATAAAAGTTTGAGGGCTGCACATTTAAGATTAATGGAGGCATATTGATGGAATTGGGGCTCTAGGCCTTCAAGAGGACAGCTATCCTCAGTAATTCTGAATCAAAGATGAACCCACCTGTGCTCAAGTGTCTTAGCTAAGTCTTTTCCATTCGTGACAGCCCTCAAGGACTTGTACTTTCAAGAATGCACCCTGGAGGGCCGGCCTGTGGCCTAGCGGTTAAGTTCCTGTTCTCCACTAAAGCGGCCCAGGGTTTCACTGGTTCAGATCCTGGGCATGGATGTGGCACCACTCAGGCCACACTGAGGTGGTGTCCCACATGCCACAACTAGAAGGACCCACAACTAAAATATATAACTATGTACTGGGGGGACTTGGGGAGAAAACGCACGAAAAAACAAAAAAGAAAAGAATGTACCCTGATATATTGAGGTGTCCTTGTATTTGATCCTAGACCAGGCCTTACTGTCCTACCCAGGCTCTATGTGCATCAGAACCCTAGACTATTCTGGGTGAGAGCACGAGTGAACCCTTTTACAAAATCAAAATAACTTTTTAAAGCAAATGTTACCTAGTGCTTTCTTCTACTTTGGTGACTACATTCTAGGATGAACAAAAATCATCTATTGTGAATATTTAAGATTCAGATTCAGAATATTGAAAAGAGATTCTGATTCAACAGGTTGTAAGTGAGGCCCATGAGTTCATTAGTTTAAGAAGCCCCCCAGATAATTCTAATTAATGTGAAATATGCACATGTCGGTGGTTTGAATCACACATGGGAAGCACAGTCTATGTTCAGAACATGAAAGCCCATCTCTCCATCATTACACCATTTCAAGAAACACTGGTATTAATATTTATAATAGGGCATTTCTATCCTAGTTTATTAAGCTCCGTAATAATGTACTCTTTTGTCTTAGAAACTTATGAAGGAATTCAAGAGTAGTTGAGAAGAAATTGTCATGTTTTTTCCAAATGTTTCTTATCAGAAAACATTTCTAATTCTCTAACAACCAACTGGACAAGGGCAACATTATTCCAATTATTATAACCATCATAATTATAAATTAATTATAAAGTTGTTTTAATTTCTCTGAGGGAAGAATTCCTCATTCATAAACTATAGAGTTCCTGTAGCTATAGTGATATCTGAACTGTTTTTATGGATGATGTTTTTGTGTGGGTTGAACATGACCACTTTTCCATTGATCAGATAAAAACTGAATCATCAAGCCATAAAAAATTATGAAGCCATGATTCCATTCAAGCTATTTCTTAAACCACTTTGTCCATTTTCTTTAGTTTACTCTTTAGAAAAACTATATATATAAAGCACTATATTGAGATTTGTCAATTAGAGGCTCTAAGCTGGGAAATGAGAGATATTATAATTCTTAAATCCCATTTGGCCAATCTTTTAGAAAATTGGATCATGAAATAAAAAGAAGCAAAACCTACGTCAAATCTGTCTGCTTAATAGCTTGCTTCAGCACTCTTCTAATACCACAGTGGGTTTTTCTTTCAAAATTAAGCAATTTTATAAAAAGACACTGTTCTTACCCACATCCTCCCATTCCTTATTGTTGGCCCATCTTCTGCCAGTCTCAACACATACAAATCTATTTTGTATCCTCTTCCCTCACAAATGCTGAATCCAAATCCTTTGGCACCTTTTTCCATGTCCACTGGGAAATATCAAAATCCTTTGGGGTTAAGGAGAAAATGGAATAACAATTGCTTAAAATAAAAAAAAATTTTGAAAATTTAAGTACCACTAGTGTTTGTTGTCAAGCATTCACATAAAAGATCTGCTTCACAACTAATTTGGGCTAACGTCAGCAAATACAAGCAAAACAGGAAGTCCAGCTACACCTATAGATGTTTCCCATTATAAAGACAAAAGTACAATCCTGCAAACAGGATATTAATTTAATCTTTATGTTTGTAGCTAAATAACTAATTTAGTGAGTTATTGTATTGTTGGACAGTGGCAGTGCCATAATTTCATTTACTTATCCTTTATTCAAAGGACATTCAGCAGTGTCAAATGTACAATCTGTCAATATTTTCTCGGCCATCATGTATGCTTTCCCAACCAATGTACTATATTGTTTAAGTGGATTTTCTATCATTAGTTTGAAAAGTTGTAACAAATTGTGATTTTTAAAAAGCTCGCCATATTTACATTTAAAATACTCAATTCCTTTTCTGTAATCCTGAATGATTTGCCTCAAAATCATGTCATCAGAGTGATGACATTATCATATGTCATATAGCCTCTGGAAAACTCCACTGGATGATTTTGAGCAAATAAGAGTGACAGGTCACCTCGGTGAAAATGGTAGGGTAGGTAGATCCACAGGTTGTCTATCCACAAAAACATCAAAAAATCAACCAAAACTCTCAGAACCAACTTTGTTAAAATTCTAGAGAATAGTCAAAGGTTTACAGCAACCAGCAAATACTAAATCAAGAAAAAACCAACTTAAAAATGGTAGGAATATAAACCCATATACTTCTTGGCATTATTGACAATAGCCAAAATGTAGAAACAACTCAAGTGTCCATCTATGGATGAATGGATAAGCAAAATGTGGGTATATATACAATGGATTATTATTCAGCCTTAAAAAGGAAGGACATTCTGACACATGTTACAAAGACATTATACTAAAGTAAGCCAGTCATAAATTCATAGTCACAAATTCATAGAGACAGAAAGTAGAATGGTGGTTGCCAAGGGCTGGAGGGAGAGGAAAATGGGGAGTTATTATTTAATGGATACAGAGTTTTGGTTTTGCAAGATGAAAAAAGTTTTCGTGATAGGTGGTAGTGATGGTTGTACAACAACGTGAATGTATTTGATGCCACTGAAATGCACACTTAAAAGTGATGGAAATGGTAAATTTTATATTACTTGTATTTTACCACTATTTAAAAAATAAAGAAAAAACTTTGAGAAGTGTTAAAAAATTAGACTCAAGCAATCCTGAGAAAAAAGAACAAAACGGGAGGCATCACAATCCCTGACTTCAAAACATACTACAAAGCTACAGTAATCAAAACAGCATGGTACTGGTACAAAAACAGGTGCACAGATCAATGGAACAGAACTGAAAGCTCAGAAATAAAACCACACATCTATGGCCAGCTTATCTTCGACAAAGGAGCTGAGGGCATACAATGGAGAAAAGAAAGTCTTTTCAACAAATGGTGCTGGGAAAACTGGAAAGCCACATGTAAAAGAACGAAAATTGACCATTCCTTTTCACCATTCACCAAAATAAACTCAAAATGGATCAAAGACCTAAAGGTGAGACCTGAAACCATAAGGCTTCTAGAAGAAAACGTAGGCAGTACACTCTTTGACATCAGTATTAAAAGGATCTTTTTGGACACCATGCCTTCTCAGAGAAGGAAAACAACAGAAAGAATAAACAAATGGGACTTCATCAGACTAAAGAGCTTCTTCAAGGCAAATGAAAACAGGATTGAAACAAAAAAACAACCCACTAACTGGGAAAAAATATTTGAGAGCCATGTATCTGACAAAGGCTTAATATCCATAATATATAAAGAACTCACACAACTCAACAACAAAAAATCAAACAACCCAATCAAAAAATGGGCTGGAGACATGAACAGACATTTCTCCAAAGAAGATATACAGATGGCCAACATGCACACAAAAAAATGCTCATTATCACTGATCATTAGGGAAATGCAAATCAAAACTACACTAAGATATCACCTTACACCCATTAGAATAACAAAAATATCTAAAACTAATAGTAACAAATGTTGGAGAGGTTGTGGAGAAAAAGGAACCCTCATACACTGCTGGTGGGAATGCAAACTGGTGCAGCCACTATGGAAAACAGTATGGAGATTCATCAAAAAATTAAAAATAGAACTACCATACAATCCAGCCATCCCACTACCGGGTATTTATCCAAAGAGCTTGAAGTCAGCAATCCCAAAAGTCCTATGTACCCAAATGTTCATTGCAGCATTATTTACAATAGCCAAGACATGGAAGCAACCTAAGTTCCCGTCAACAGATGAATGGATAAAGAAGATGTGGTACATATATACAATGGAATACTACTCAGCTGCAAACCAGAACAAAATCATTCCATTTGCAATAACATGGATGGACCTTGAGGGAATTATGTTAAGTGAAATAAGCCAGCTAGAGAAGGATAATCTGTGTATGACTCCACTCATATGAGGAATTTAAAAATGTGGACTAAGAACAGTTTAGTGGATACCAGGGGAAAAGTGGGGTGGGGGGTGGGCACAAAGGGTGAAGTGGTGCACCTACAACACGAATGACAAACATTAATGTTCAACTGAAATTTCACAAGATTGTAACCTATCATTAACTCAATAAAAAAAATTAGACTCAAGCAAAAAACAAAATGCTGATCTCCCCTTCTTGGGGTCATCTTCAATCTTTAAGTGATTTTCTAAGAGGCCTCGTCAACAGGCTGAGTGGGGAGGAGATCACGCCTTTCTGTCCTCCTCATAGGAAAGGAAGATCTTCAGCTCTCACCAGAAGCATCCTTCTCTGCAAAGCTAAACACTTGAATTTGCAGTCCTCTAGTTATATTGACTGGGTGACATATATTGATGGACATTGATGGGAGAATGGTGGTAAAACTGAGTCTACACTGGTATTTTCTAGGAAAATAGCTGGTCTCAACTACTATTGGTTTTCTAAGGAATAAGGAACATTTACAACCTTTTGCCCTTAGCCAGAGTTGCAATTCATGTAGACAAAAGAATACCTCTTGACATGACGTTACAATTTATTTTATAGGTATGCGGGAAAACGTGATAGCAACCTTAATAATTCTGCCACTATGAATTTCAAGGAATGTCTCTGATATTCTTTATTCAGGAGTGTAAATTCTAAATTACAAACTATCTTTTTTGTAAAACTCAATACATTTAATTTAATCAATGTTTTATCATTCCAAGTAAACTCTATGTAAATTTTTATCTTTTAATTAAAATCCTACATTATTTTAAAACCTAAAATATGAGCAAAGTTTTGAAATAAAGTTTTTTGGCCCTCTTCTAAAATAAAATTCAATTAAAAAACTTAAATGGCTTTCCCAAAATGGTTTTAACTTACTGTAGTCATTAAAATCTGTATAATCTTTGTACATATCTAGCTTTTATTAAAGACAAAAGTAGATCCAGTTCTTTATTTGCATAACCATATTATTTGACCATGATTTCTAAGAAATAAAGTGAAGCCCGAAAATCATTTCATGTTTATTCTTTACAGTTAATAATATTGTTTATTGAAATATTCTGACTTATGAAATGACTGGATGAGGTCCTAATTATGGAAAATACGTTTTAATTATTAAGTCACATTAGAAATAAGAGATGTTTCCCTAAATTTCATTGTGAAGTGGAGAGAGAGGGGTCCTATTAAGTAAACTGATCGTAGACAAAAGATTATACTTTTGTTTGCTCACGGTGATCCTTGCTATCAGCGTCTGTTGGCTCTAGTCCAGGGGATACTATTCTAGTTGTACTCTGCGTGAATGGAATTGGGCCACAGAGGCTGTCATCCTCATAGATTCTATGCCATAGAATACAATGTGCATTGTGTCCTCTGGTGGTGTGCAGCTTGGCAGCACTGCTCAGAAAATCTTTTCTTTTTCTTAATTAATTTTATTAAAGCAAACAAAGATATACAAAGAAATAGGAATTTGAGTTTAAAAGGAGTAAATGTGAAGCCAGTAATAAAATCACTGGTCAATTGCAAAGTTTGAGGGAAGTGAATTATTCCTTCATTTCTGTACCATAAAGTACCATTCAACATATTATATGTAAATAGAATCATACTGGATTACTGCAAAGGACTGCCTCTGAATTACATCAAATCGTGCCCATCACCCTAGTTTCTATGCCTTCAATGAGCCTCTGCCACCCAGAGTAAGAATGGAAAATAAAGGCAAAGAGAGAAAGGGAGGAAAAGAAGTTTGGAACAAGAGTTCGTCAACTTAAGGCTGAGGAATTTGAGGTGCAGGTAGCAGAGGATACAGGAAAGTCTCAGGACCAAATAAGTCTAAAACAGAAGGTCTTTTCTGCTCTTATATGCGAATTAGCTCTCATCAAAGTACCAGTTCTTGTTAATATAATAATACCATGGGGATTTTCCCATGAGCCAGGTACTGAGCTTAGGTATTTGTATACCTAACATTTATCTATATCTTCATAATGAACTGTGAAGTAGACATGTTTCTTGACTTAAAGATGAAAAAGTTGAAGCTTTAAAGGTTTAAATATTTGTTCAAAGTCACACTCGTTGTGGGTGAACTCAAGAACCTAACTCCAAAACCTAGAGGCTCCTAAGCTATACGCTGCTTCATTCTACCTTCCACTACCATGCTTCTTCTCTGATTCCATGTATGCATTCCATTCACTCACTGAACGTTTTTTAGCACTTGCTTGGTGTGGTTACTCTGCCAAAGAGATACACAATCGAATAAGGCATAGTTAGCTTCCATTCTGCAAGAATTCACAATCTAGGAGAAGAAAAAACAAGATATAACAGAATACAAAAGTACTGTGTTACAGGTAGGAAGAAATAGATGGGTGCACAAGGAAGCAGCAGGAAACCTCAAAATCAAGGGTAATAAATGTTTCCCAGAGGGTGAGATTTAAGTACTCTTTGTAACACTTCTCAAGGCTTGTGTTAAGTCTTATTATAACCTATGCACACAAAAGTGTAACCTTGTTCATTTACAACATGCAGATGAGCAAATCTATCCTGCACTAAGCCTTAGTGAGTAGGCTTCCTTAACCAGGGAAATGGCCATTATTTTCAGCTCTAGAGATAATGAAAAATATCTCAATAAAAGATGAAAAATAGAGATTTTTTGTTTGTCCCAGCTTTTGTTCCTTGAATGAATGATACATGCTATGTCTTTGATGCCACTATCCTCCTCAGCCCTAATCCATTTGTGATATCAACCAAGGCTGTAAGAGTGACACCGTCCCAGACTTTCATAGATGTACTTAGTGCAGGAAAGAGCTGACTACATCACTCTTTCTTCCCTTAAGAGCAAATTGGTGGAGTAAATTGCACGACATTCATTTTGAGTGGTAGCCAACAGTTCGAGGTGGGTGGGAAGCATAACACCATTATACAAAAAATGAGGTCGGGAACTAAACGTATTTTTCTGACTCAGAAGTGGAGTTGATCCCCCTTTTTTGGCTATGTTCTAGCAGCTGATGCTTGACTCAGCATCACTGAGCATGGAACTTGCCTACATTAGACATTCAGAATATTCCCGTAGCACAGTTTTCTTTTTATTAAAAGTAATAATTCTGCTCTTACTTAAGAGAATAAGATGATCGCTTTTGTTTTTGTAAACATTTTAAGGAAGAAAAGTCAACCAGACCTGTGTACAGAGAAGAGAAGAAATAAAATTGTAAGGTCTAGTACCTATGCTATTATCTGCATAGTAAAAGTCAAAAGTTAGGTGAATTTGGGTAGTGACAAGCATGGATCCCCAAATAATACAATATCAAGGAAAGAGTAGGAATTCACCAAAAAGAATAGGCTACAGGGCCGGCCCAGTGGCATAGCAGTTAAGTTTGCATGCTCCGCTTTGGCGGCCAAGGGTTTGCCAGTTAGGACCCTGGACTCAGACCTATGCACCGTCTTTCAAGCCATGCTGTGGCAGGCATCCCACATATAAAATATAAGGAGTTTTGCACAGATGTTAGCTCAGGGCAATCTTCCTCAAAAAATAAAAATAAATAGGATAAAATTTCATTCCATGTAGAGGAAACAATATAAAAAGGCACCAAGGAAGGGAAAAAAAAATGGCTTGTTCAGAAAACTTGTATATTTTGTCATGACTAGAGACTTGCAGTAGAAATGTAAGACGAAATTACAATAGAAGTATAAAGAACATATTGTAAAGTATCTCCTTTGAAAAATATCTATATTTTCTAGCATTGCAATTTCCAAACACTATTGTACAGATAGAACTTTTTTTTTAAAGCTTTTAATTTTCCTTTTTCTCCCCAAAGCCCTCTGGTACATAGTTGTATATTTTTAGTTGTGAGTCTGTCTAGTTGTGGCAAGTGGGACACTGCCTCAGCATGGCCTGATGAGTGGTGTCATGTCTGCGACCAGGATCCAAACCGGCGAAACCCTGGGCCTCCCAAGCAGAGTGCGAACTTAACCACTTGGCCACGGTGCCGGCGCCTGTAGACAGAACTTTTAATCTAAAAATGGCTAATATGAATTTCCAAGAGGTGAAAATATAATGCAGAATTTCCTAAACTTACTATGTTTAACCCATCTGAAATTAGGCAATGTTTTAAAATTGATAGGTACATTTTCTGTGGCAGTGTTTCTTTTTAACCTTCCTCACCACCCCCCACACACAAAAAGTTGGTTTTTAAATTTTTTTTGAGGAAGATTAGCCCTGAGCTAACATCTGTCACCATTCCCCCTCTTTTCGCTGAGGAAGACTGGCCCTGAGCTAACATCCGTGCCCACCTTCCTCTACTTTATATATGGGACGCCTACCACAGCATGGCTTGACAACAGGTACGTAAGTCCACACCCAGGATCTGAACCAGCAAACTCCAGGCCAGTGAAGAAGAATGTGCGAACTTAACCACTGCGCCACTGAGCTGGTCCCAAAGTCATTCTTTTTATATAGATCATGTGTCATAAATCTATGGAGTTGTGTAAAATAGAAAGAATACAATATTTGATTATACAGTTTCCCCCTGGTTAACACCTATTAATAACTTACTAAACTAGCGTTCCTTGATATAGTTTAGAACAAAGTACTGTAGGCATTAGTCAGTTCCAAGTTTCATTTAGTGGGTTTTTCAACTTTACCCTCCTAAGATTAACTTTCACATTGATATATAGAAAAACAAATGAGCTTGGGCAGTGGAGCCTATAATTATTTCCAACACTCTCTTTGGGAAGACTTAGTGAAACCTCATCAGTTGATGAAATATTGTCACACAAGTGCTCCCATATTATAGAAGTAGCACAGGTAGGAAACCAACTTCCTGGTTTTCAGGTTCTACATCTTATTGGAGGGAAGTAATTTCTCCCACATAAAACTTTTCTACCCTATGGGGATTTTGAATATAATGTATGTGTGTATGTTGCAGTGGTGTAGGGGACTAATGAAGAAAATAAGAATCATGTGAGTTGTTATTTGAATCACATTACTTTTAAATTGAAATTAATTATACTCAAGACAAAATTTACTGCATAATTTTATTAATCAATTACATAGATTACATCCCAGGACACGCAGGAAGGGAATAACCCTGAAGCTGGGAAGACCTTACAAATTTTGACATTACAAACTCTAAATGAATCTATAACTCTTCCTGCACTGACATTAACAATATGAAACCCAGGCAATATGAAGAGGAAGGCATTGTGATAAGATAGCATCTTGAGAGAATTTACTATTTTATGAAAACAATGAATCTGGGATTGACACTGGATTATATAGCCAGTATTTATCACAAGAAATGAGAGTTATTGAGTATAAAAATCAGGTTGTAGACAGAGGAAAGTAAATTTAATCCATTATAGGTTTGACATTAAGACAGGAAAGTGTTATTTTTTTTCTTGTAAATCTTTTCAGCTTGAAACTAATTTTTTTCTCTGTGTTGATCTATATTTTACTGCTTCAGAAAGTCACACATTTTTCCACAATTTGAACATTTTGAATTGAGTACACAGAGAATTCATAAGTATGGATAATCACTAAGCCAGTAGAATGACACATTTTGCTACCCATCATTTTAAAGCCATGTCTGATAGCTCTGTCTAAAATCCATTTCATACGATTTGTAGGATACACTCAACAAATTCACTGTGCATTCATCAAAGGAATAATCAAATGTACAGTGATATGTTTCCAGAAGACTTTGGAGGTAGTTTGGGACTGACCTCTCCTAGCCTCTTTCCTCCTGCCTATGCCCTCAAAGCATAGATGTAGATGAACATGGCAGATTGCTGGAAAGGTCAACAGAGTTAAAACAGGGTCTCTCAAGGTGAGGTTGCCTCTATGATGTTTGTCATTTTGTTCACTGACATGCCTAGTAAAACATCATTTGGGCCAGCAGATGTCTTGTTGTGAGTACCCTTCTTAACATATAAACAAATATCATGTTCCCTATAATTGTTTTATATATTGAGTCATATTCATTCCCATAGGGCCACCGTGGTTAGTACTTTATTAATCATAGGAGAAAGTTACTAAAAGTTGAGATCCGGTTCCTGACCACAACCAACATCAAATCTATCTAAACATGTACCTGCTAAGCAAATAAATTACCAAAGTAGAGTAGCATATGAATTTATGTAAATTAGAAGAATGAGTATAGATCAATGTATTGAAACAGTCATTTGGGTTTGCTGAATATGAAGCATGCAGAATTTGATAATGTGAACAGCAAAGAGAAAATATGAAGATTGCCATTTGCAATTGCACAGAAGGAAAATGCAAGATTGAGAAGTGCAAAATGATAGTATCATTGATAAAAAGGGGATTGAAACAGTATGCTAGTTTGAAAGTTACAATCAATGGAAGAAGGAATAATTAATTTGCATTTGAACATGAAAAATTTAAGGTAAAGCTAGTTGCTCTACTCTGAAAAAAGTGGTATTGTCTTCTACACAAACAGAGGCATGGAATTAGAAGAAAATGTGGAAACATTCTTCACATTCAGGTGCTATAAATTCCCTAAAAGAGGGCATAGGCACAAAGGGAGAAGACAGGAGAGGTCATGGGATGGTTAGTGGATTATCTTTCAATAAATTTGAAATATATGGCAAGGGTCTTTAAATTAGCGTTGGAAAGTAAAACACAAGAAAGTATATATAGAAGTGAATCATTGAAACTTTTTCTTCTGGTATGATCTTAGAATCAATTTTTATCAGCAACATATACACAAAAATCAGTTGCACTATTTCTGGGTGACATTCTGGAATAAAAATGTATATTACCCAGTTTATATATGCTCCCTGCTGATGAAACACATATCCAAAAGACTTTAAGCCATTTCAAAAAGTATAAACAATCCACAAAAGACTAATAATTGCCATCACTGGAGTTGTTCTAAAAAATATGCAGAATCGAAAAAGCAAGGTAAGGGAGCAAAGGCATGTGATTAAGGAAGCTTATAGCATGCTAAAGCATCTACCTTGACGGGGAAAATACATTTGAATAAATAAGTTCCAGCACAGCAGTTTAAAAAGTTATTCACTTTACTTCATATTTCTACCTTTTATTTTTAAAGCAAAGGAAAAAGCTAACTTTTGCTCTCTGACTCAAATCTTTTTAGAAGTGAAGTAAGATAATAACTAAATTTAATTTTTAAATTCATCCTTTTTGGCAATTTTGTGAGTTAATTCCTAGAATAAAGAGTCTGCCTTCAGGTTTTGACTTTATATTTTCCCCAACTTTCCTTAGCTTTACATGGTCAAGACCTGGTTTTCCTTGCAAGTAGCCTGAGAGAATTAAGTTTTGTCATGGTTCACAAAACCAAAAAGCTAACATCAAAATCTTCTTACCCTAAACAGATTGCATACAGGTTAGGAACTTCAAACATAATAATCAGCAATATGGTTTCAATTCTAGAGGGGCTGCAATGAAGTCTGCAGTCAATGACACAGTCTTGTCTAGTCTGTCACTGTGGGTAACAGTGCAGAAAAAAAACAATATATGATGCATGACAGATGAAGAGTGAGGATTGAGAACCAAAACAGACGGAGTGCTTTGCTCACAGAGCAATTGAGCTGCAGTAATCAATTTACCTACGACCAAAGGAGTGTTAGGATGGTGAAAATTCCAGGGACCGATTGCATTCCCATCTTGGGAATCCTAGAATCCTCCTGACAAACACAGCACAAAAACAGGAGAACGCCTATCACTCCCAGGCAGGAGGATCTAGACCTCTTCATCAGCAGGCGCCGGGTTCCCTTAAATAAAAGAGGCTTTCTTTAGGCACTAGAGAAAACATTTACTTCATCCAGTGTCAGATTGCAATAATGCTCAACATTTCCAGACACTGTGGGGATCGAGGTTAAACACACCCTTTCAAAGTGGAACCTTAGCTAAAACATGCAGCCTGTTTGGCACATAGCTCTCCCTGATGAAGCCTCAGGCGGCTATCCTCCACCCTCACACTCCCATGCTGGGAGAAAATTTTTTTAAAAATTGTCAATTTTCTAATTCTTATCAACTTTCCAAACCATTTTTAGAAGCTGGGGGGTGTAAAAAAGGTATGCAAATATTGCTCCAGTTTAAGAACTTAATCTCTAAAACTGTGACAAAGTTATCAGAGACTTATAGTGAATAACCACTTATGTGGAGGGCCGTCTTCCATATTCCAAGACAACTCTAAGGAACGAGCGTTGATTTTTTTTTTAAGGGAGACAGGAAGTAATTATGTGGTTGTGAAAAAATCCATACTCTTATAGAAAATCTCCTGAATCATCAAAGTCTCCTATTTGTTAAATAGTTTAACAATATTAGAAAATAAA
This sequence comes from Equus quagga, assembly GCF_021613505.1. Classification (NCBI taxonomy): domain Eukaryota; kingdom Metazoa; phylum Chordata; class Mammalia; order Perissodactyla; family Equidae; genus Equus; species Equus quagga. The sequence goes on from NC_060269.1 coordinate 18,951,758, forward strand.
TTTGAACTATGAAAGTGATTTTTAAATTCAATGGTCTTCACACTGGTCTATAAATGACATGTGAAGATTACCACCATAATCTCACCAACAAAATTAGAATGAATTTAACAGACAACAGATGAAAGTAAGAATATCTCTGCATTAGATAAAAGACCAGTTATCTCAATACAGACTATTAAAAGACAGGGCTTGAAATAGAGTAAGACCAATTGGTAATCAAGAAACATCTCCATTCCCAGTTGTTTAAAATGTATTGATAGAACACCTAGTATCTCTCAGGTGGTAGAGAAAACAAGATGGATAACATATTAATTACATGGTCTTTGCCTTCTTTTTTACTCCCTTACCCCATAACCACTTCAAGAATTTATAATCTTATATGGGAGAGACTTAGATACATAAGCAGGCACATTTAATACAATACAGTGTTTTATATTAAAGATATGCATAGGGTTCTTATACTTTAGGAATTAGGAAAGTCTTCCAGGAGATGTCATTTGACCTAAATCATAAAGCCTAGAAGCGAACCAAGGGATGGAAGACCAGTTGGGCTAGTTGGGCTGGGGAGACTGTAATTCATAAAATTAATGCCCCTGAGGATCAGTTAGACTGCATGGTAAGTAATCATTTAAAACTCTGGTATAACGTTAAGCTAGTATCCTGAACATTGATAACACAAGAGACCTAGAAGCAATATTCCATTTTCAATGGCTGGCAGTGAGTGTTGAGGAGAGGGAAGAAGGTGGATGACTTCCCTCCCTTAAGTTATCATTTCATACAAAGTACACTTTATAAATAAAAGTAAATATCAAGTCATGGAATACTGCTCTTCAAACCAGTAAACTATGAGTTTTATGTATTCCCCTAGAGATCCCTTTAATCTCAAATCTCAGACAGTTCAACCTTCAAACTCTCATAGCTTAAAAACTTTCAATCACATTGGTTTGATTGGCTAATAATTAATGGTAGACTCTTGGCACAAAACTGTTGTTTTCTTGGCTTTTAATACCACATCTACATATGTACATAAAACGAAGGACTGCCGCATTTATTACATTATTTTTACAGATGCAGTTGATAGAAAAATACAACAAATTTAATCAGGTATGAGTACAGTAAAATTATCTTAATTTTGAATCACATGAGCAGTTGGAGAAAGATATTTTATGGAAAATTAGCTCTCTTGATTCTGAAAAGTACACGTACAAAATAGTGCAATTCTCCACTGAGTCTTTATGTATCAACCTACTGCTCTTTAGCATCTTTTATTATTGCTTTCTCCGCATATCTTAGCAATTTATCCTACATGTGCGTTTATTTACTCTAGAGCCTATTAAATTACAAAATATATTTCTCAGTGATCTCTTGCAAATTAACAAATAGCTGGATGAGTTATAGAGTAAATACAGCCTCACACTAGAAGGTGCAAAGCCTTGTGAGAAACTTCAGAGAAAATGTTTTTCACACCAAAAGATTATAGAGAATCTCTCACATGCAAACAGACTAAGACAAAAACACAAGAGTATTCATACCTGTAAAAATAAAAATGTATTAGACTAGAGGACCTTAATCTTGAGGGATTTTTACTTTGGTAAAGAAAACATGACATATTTTGCAGTTTTAAAGAGTAAATTTTATATGATAAATTCATTAAAAATGTCATAGAACTTACTCATTCCAATGAAGTCATTCTTTGAAGATTCATTAATCTTTCCAGTCACATGGATCCATTTTATAAGGCTTTTCAAAATTCAAATACCATTTCTCAGTTACAAAATAGAACTTTATTGAAAAAAGTCAAACCCTTCTAAAAGGTGAGAAATTTGTCCCTACATAAAACAAGTGGAACACTCACAAATAGTATGTAACTATAAAAGTCATACATATGT